>NC_092269.1:11071305-11393805 GCF_036320965.1 Panulirus ornatus
CCAAAGGAGAGGCGTTTGTACCATATGTACTCACTTTAGCCTCACTCTCAAGACGTACTAAGTCTCTGATGGTATCCATTGTTCCTCTGGTTATTGGGAACATCTTTTTTACGTCGGTGTCGGAGAAATAGAAATGTATTTGACAAAAAAAAAAAACAAAAAAACATTCACTTGAGTCCATCTGCTCGAAGAAAGAGCAAGATTATAATCTCCAGATCATGAATCCTACTCATGTCATTCATCTTCCTCATAGTACCTGTGAGTGATGACAACAATGCCTCGTCACCAGAGTAGAAAATATGGTGCCTGTCTCCCCCCACCTCCCAGTTCCCGCCCGTGTCGTCCTCGCCACCGTCCTCGGTCTCCTGTTCGTGCGTCAGTAGGTATCGTCGTAGGACGTGTGAGGATGGCAGCAGTGGGCCGACCGTCAGTGTCACCCGGGAGGTTCAGACTTGTGGTGGGGGAGGCCCGTCCTTCCTACCACCGGGTTCCTCTGTACCACCGAGGTACAGGGACGGACGAAAGGCTGATCATACCCGCCCTTATCAAGTTCGCCTCATCAACATTCCATATATATATATATATATATATATATATATATATATATATATATATATATATATAGAAACGTATTTGTTTATTTGCTTATTATGTATTTAATTATTTATGTATTAGTCAGCGGGGCAGGATGAAGGTATACCTGAGTCTTGACTCACTCACCGGGTTGGTAAAGTATTGAGTGAACAACAAAAGGGAATACACTGAGGATTAGTATAAGCTGGCCGGCCGGGTGACTCATGACGGTGGAAAGGTTATAGGACGAGGGAAAGATGAAAGGTGGAACAACATCACACGACTTGGCTACACGACGAAGGTATCATAGTGGTGCGTCCTCGTGTGGTTGGTCTCCACACACATACTATAAGAAGCAGCAGCCTGTTGTCTGGTGGTTTGCTGTGATGGTGTGGGGCAGGCAACTGGACTGGACGTATTCCATGTTGTGTTAGTTCTCCAGAATAATCTGATGTTTTCAGTTGTGTAGGAAGGTTATATGGTGCAGGAGGTGCGACACAGTAGGTCTCGTGGCCAAGGGTCAGCACCGTGGGGGACATGAACCATCCTTACGTATGTAGTGTGTGTGTGTGTGTGTGTCTGTGAGAGAGAGAGAGAGAGAGAGAGAGAGAGAGAGAGAGAGAGAGAGAGAGAGAGAGAGAGAGAGAGAGAGAGAGAGAGAGAGAGAGAGGCGGTGGGTTACGTGTAATCAGATTATTATGTTGTAAGGTCGTTTAGGACAGTGGGTATCTGGTTATCATCGGAAGGTAACCAGATAACTCCATTGTCCCGGTGTGAGGTGGGACTGGTTCAGCAGTGCCAGGGACGTGTGATGCACACACAACACCGCCAGACACATCACAACAGATATGTTCTATATTAGTATCACACGCGATCATGTTATTATGTGTTGAGGGAGAATTATAGGTTAGGAAACCTCCCTTTTCTCGTGTGTTGGTGAGGCTGTTCTCCAGCAGTGTTGGGGTAGTGACAGCCGAGTGGTGGGCGTCTTCTGTTCATCGTGCACATCACTTGTTCCATGTTTATACAAGTATCATATAAATTTGAATGTTTATCCGTTCAGCCAATGTGTATTACAGCAGTGAAGGCTGGAATGTTAGACGAGGACTGGTTATACCAAGTGTAGGCGAAGACATCCTCAGCTCCTCCGTGGGAACCATGTTATTTGGTCATGAGACGCGGTGGGTCATCTCTGTGTTCCTCCAAGTCTGCCTCAGTTGGGTGGCCGTATTGGATCGTCTCCCTGCGCCTGATTTGTCCGGTTACCTTCCCCAGGGCGAGAAAAATCAGTTATTACTTAATGGTGAGGTGATCACCGGGGGAAAGAAAAAAAAGGAAATGACCGAACCTGGAAACATAGGAATATGTTCGAAAGGAAATTAGAAAAAAAGTTGAGGAAAAGACTGGAATATCTCTCACGTCCAGGAGGGAAAGAAATGGAGGAAAAATATTAATATTTTAGCCCAGCAGGGACAGGAATATTTTTTTTTTTTGTATGATGAAAAATAATTATATCTTTTCAGGGAATTTCAGTTTTAAGCGCAGGCCAAACACAGAGAGAACTGAAGTTTTGGATGAAATAAAGCGAAGTTTGCTGAGAAGAGGAAAGTGGGGTGGACAATGTTCAGCCATGGAAGAGAGAGAACAGGGAGAGAGAGAGAGAGAGAGAGAGAGAGAGAGAGAGAGAGAGAGAGAGAGAGAGAGAGAGAGAGAGAGAGAAGAGTTATGGGGGACATTAGCAGTGTGTGTGTGCCGACCTTTGTGCCGAGCCAGAGGGCTGTGGGGTTTTCACTTGCTCTGCATACAGGAGGCACCAGGCAGGTGTTCTCTCTCTCTCTCTCTCTCTCTCTCTCTCTCTCTCTCTCTCTCTCTCTCTCTCTCTCTCTCTCTCTCTCTCTCTCTCTATTTATCTGTTTATCTATCTGTCTATCTATCTAATGATGCTGAGAATGTTATAACTATTGAACTGAAAATAATGTTAGAACGGTAAGCGCGCGCGCGCGCGCGCACACACACACACACACACACACACACACACACACACACACACACACACACACACACACACACACACACTATGATACTGGTCCATTCATCATGAGTGATGAGGGTGATACAGGAGAAACTTGAGCAGTCGTGAACCTTCCAATCCAATACATTCCATTGTAAGAATTGGTGTTGGAGGAGACGGGTCAACCCAGACACGGTCGCCAGGAGGAAGAAGAAGAAGAGGAAGAAGAGGCGGAGGAGGAACCATGAATACAAATAGGAAGATAACGACTGAAATTGGTTGTCCCAGAAGATTGAAGATAAGCGTCCAGCGGTGTGTCTGGTCATCATATGGATAGGCCTTCTCCCTGTAAGGTCGATGGTGAGGCTTGTGGTCGGTGGCGCCTCTGGTGGAAAGCTTATACTATCATGTCTGGTGGGGTTCGATCCTCTGTACCAGAGGATGTCATGTTACGGCCAGACCTTCTGTCATGTCTGGTGGGGTTCGATCCTCTGTACTAGAGGATGTCATGTTGGGGCCAGACCTGAAATCTCTGGACCTGATGTGATGAGGGACGGCCTCCTGCAGGCACCTTATACCACATATTGCCTGATCGTCATACTACACCACTTATACTTACAGATGGGACCTTATACCGCATACTTCTTGATCATACTACACCACTTATACTTACAGCTGGGACCTTATACCGCATACTTCTTGATCATACTACACCACTTATACTTACAGCTGGGACCTTATACCGCATACTTCTTGATCATACTACACCACTTATACTTACAGCTGGGACCTTATACCGCATACTTCCTGATCATACTACACCACTTATACTTACAGCTGGGACCTTATACCGCATACTTCTTGATCATACTACACCACTTATACTTACAGTTGGGACCTTATACCGCATACTTCCTGATCATACTACACCACTTATACTTACAGCAGCGACCTTATACCGCATACTTTCTGATCATACCACACCACTTATACTTAAAAACACCACACCACTTATATTCGTATATGGGCACCCCGCCGTGTCAGACCACTTATACTGTAGTGTTTATGAACTTATGATTGACCTTGTTACAAGTTTTGTATCTTGTTACACGTTATTTATTGTGAACCTGAAATTAGGCTCATTACAAGTTCTTTATAGGGAGGATGAACTTGTAATTGGCTCGTTACAGGGCCCAGTGCCTGATGTAGTTCAGGAGCGAGTGGTTCTCCTGACGGGCAGTTGGCACAGGAAGAGCGGCTGGATTGGCGCGTTGTTTTGTTTGTTATAGAAAGGGTTAATGGCGTCTTGAACACGACGGTGCGACCCCTGAACACGACGGTGCGACCCCTGAACACGACGGTACGACCCCTTGAACACGACGGTGCGACCCCTGAACACGACGGTACGTCCCCTTGAACACGACGGTGCGACCCCTGAACACGACGGTACGACCCCTTGAACACGACGGTACGACCCTTGAACTCGACGGTGCGACGCTTGATCACGACGATACGACCCTTGAACACAGTACAACTCCTAAGTACGACAATATAAACTATGAGAACGACGGTACGACCCATGAGCACGACGGTACAGCCCTTGAGCACGGCCTTTGAATGTGACTGGACCACTCTTGATCCTACCCATGGGTCATATACCGTCGGGGTGAAGGGTGGTGCACGTCCAAGGGTCGTACAATCATTTGGGTTGGGTCACGACTTGGTTTGTGTTGCCACTAGAAGATTCGTGTGTGTGTGTGTGTGTGTGTGTGTGTGTGTGAGGGAAGGGGGAGGGGAGGGCTCTTCTATGAACGCGCAAGATTCCAGGTTTCCAGCTGGTCTGGTCGATATTATGACCGAACTGTATTATGTCTTTAATCGGACGAAAATATATTTGATTGCCGTAACATACGCGGCCGAACGCAGTGGGATCGTGGTATTGATTCGATGGATTGTAATTGTCTCTCCTTTGGAAATCATGTCTTGTGATGAGATGAACTTATACTGATGGATCCTGACCGTGACGCATTCACGAGCCGCCCAAGGTCGAGAGCTTAGGTTCGAATCCTGGTTGCGGCAGTCGGTCCACAGTCAACCCAGCTGTTCATCCTCCCCTTGTGGGTAGGTCGATACAGTGAGTACCGATGGCCGTGGTTAATGCGCAGGTGTCCGTAACGTCCCAGCTAACATAATAGCAGCTTATAACAATGATTTAATAACTTAGAGAATAAGTTGTAATTTATTGTACTTCTGACGTGGTGTGGATACTATTGGTTGTCCTGCGGTGTTGACATCCGTGTGTTCCGCTGTGAACCGTCTGTTTGTTGTGGTTTTACAGAAATAGTTCTGTAACTAGTGTCTTGTTCTTCCTTGGGGTAGACCACGGCTGTTGTGTTTGTCTTTAGTTAGGTTAGGTTGTGAATTGGCTAAGTGATGGCTGTGATGAGCAGGTAGACGTGGCTTTGATAGTTGGATGGGTTATAGCCGGAATGATTGGTTGGGTCATAGCTTTGATAACTGGATAGGTTATGACCCCTGAATAATTGGATAGGTTATTGCTGTAATAATTGGAGGGGTAATGATTTTGATAATGTAATTGGCTATGACTTTAATAATCGAACGGGTTATGACTTTTATGAAACAAAACAAAAAAATCATGGTGACGGACATGGCTCGGGCGAAGCGTGCCTCAGTCAAGGCCATCTCTGGTAAAGGAAAAATGTAAAAGAAAAAAAAGAAAGAAAATAATAAGGCTCCGTAGGTGTTGGTAGACCCGACTCTTAAAGGAAGAAAGATTATACGAAGATGGAAAGACGAAGGGAGGAAGAGAATTACCCAGGGAAGAAGGAGGCATCATAACGGCCAATCCTCGAGTGCTCTGTCTCCTCATACAAACAGAGGGAAGCAGCAGCCAAACGCGTACAACGGATCCAGATCTAGGAAGCGGGGACACGTGCAGACAGCTCACTACAACAGTTGGGTGGGTTATGGGCTTAACAGTTTTGTGGGTCATTGTGAACTATAGCTCATGTGTATTATGGTAGATTGTAAACCTCAGGATGGGGAGATGGAGATTGATGTAAGGGAGGTGGCGTGGGGGGGGAATGAAAGCTGGGGGTTGAGGATTGAGGCTGAGGGTGGAGGCTGGGGTTGGGGTAGACGCTTGGGGTAAGGTTGAGGGCTGGGGTTGAGGATGAAAGCTTGGGATGAGGGTGGAGGCTGGGGTTAGGCATGGAGGAGGGAACCAGGGGTTTGATGGAGGTCGGTGGGAACTGCTGCCGGGAGGGGTGGGGGGGGGGGGGGGGAGATGGTACAGCTAACGCCAGGGAAGGCACAGTAGAGTAGGGGGGAGGGAGGAGGGCGAGTATGTGATCAAGGAGAAGGAAGGGCGGGAGTGAAGTGGAGGAGGAGTGAGCCAGAGGGTTGCTGTGTACACCACAGGGGATGCACTGGTCAGGACCGCTGGTGTTCACACCAGGTCGGTCCTGGTGGGAAAGAAGGCACTCGGTAAAATGCTGTAGATTTTGGGCCAGTTGGGTGCTGCCTGAGGAGAAGGAAGGAGAAGAGGGAGGCAGGCATAGAGCCAGCTGTCGAAAACATAAGCCAGGGTAGTAGTTGCAGGGAGAGAGAGAGAGAGAGAGAGAGAGAGAGAGAGAGAGAGAGAGAGAGAGAGAGAGAGAGAGAGAGAGAGACGTTGTGGCTATGAGCGGGTGAAGGCAGGAACACCTCAGACTGCATTTTATCAGGAGGAAAGGCGGAGGAAGGGGTCCGGGTGCCTTATGACTGCAGGAGTAGGTTAACCAGTGGAATATAAGTCAATTTCTGGTAATTAATTACGTGTGTGTGGGCGGTGTAGGGTGAGATAGTGGGACGTGAAATGTGTGTCAAGTGTGGGGAGGCGTGAGGAAGCACGGGAGGATAGAATTACGGGGAGACGATGGATAAAAATGAATGAACTGAGTTAAGATAACAAAGGGAACGGAGAAGAGACAAAGGGGACGGATAGGGTATGGATTAAGTACACAGACCAACCCGGAGCACAGCTGACCGCGTTACAAGAGGGAAGATTTACCGACCAATTATTATAAATATACATAAATTGATTACGATGGGGAGAGATGAGTGACTGAGACTGAAGTGTGTTGGAATTACCTGTGACAAGGAGAGGAAAACAAGACCACAACAGAATTAGCTGGAAATGTTCGTTGATGACGGTAAACTGTCCACGGAAAAAAATAGAGTAAAAGAGAAAGCACTGAACGAATGTGTTAGTGAGAGAAGTGGAGGAAATGTGAGGGTTGAAAGGGTTATAGCGGCGCCCGTGTGCGTGTGTGTGTGTGTGTGTGTGTTGGGGGGGGGGGGGACTTAACCAAAACGGAGGAAAGACGAATTGCTACGAAAGATTAAGGCGGGACACTGACTCCCTCCCGAGGAAGACTATTGGAACAGTAAAATGTACGAGACAGCCAACCCTGCCGGAAAGACTACCATCCATAACGCTGACAGTGTTCATAGCGTTCGGTCCTGAGCCTCATGTTTAACGCATTGATGGAGTCTTATACATGACACTCAGAAATACTGTCATCTTATAAACCATCGCTCCTCAAGTGTTCTGGGTAAAGTACCACATAAAGATAATTTCGGGTATGGAGCATGCGCGTAGGTGGCAAGCAAACTGTCTTACAGATAAAACAGTGGGTGAAATGAGCTAGTGTTCGACTGATTCACCATGACAGTCAGGCTACCACAAGGTTAGGTTTTAGGACCCATGCTTTTTATTTACTTTATATTTTTTCCATATATGGTGACCGACATGGTAAGGGCCAAACATGCCACCATCATGGCTATCTGGGGCGAAAGGAGAATGGTTTAAGAAAAAGTATGAATAAATTGATCAGAGATCCTCAGGTATTTGTAGACCAGACCTTTGAAGCTAGAAAGATGTTAGGAAGAGAGGAAGATGAAAGAAGGAAGGGAGTTGTACAGCTTCTTTGTTCGAGGGAAGGAAGGAGGTGTTATAGCAGTTTGTGAGAGAAGCGAAATAGATGAATATAGATCAGCTTGGAGGAGTTTTGTTACCTGGGCCTTACGCCATGTTCATTTCAAGCTGGGAAACAGTGTGCCAGGAGAATATTGGAGGTGGTATAGGTTCAGTGGGAGGAGATGCAGGAGTGGGAATGATCCTAAGCAAAATTCGAGAAGAATAAGGTATCGAGAAGTGTGGCTTTATCACGTGGTGAGTTGGCCATAGATTGGTCAGGTCGGAGGAAAGGTTGAGTTGCTGAATTTATGGATGATTTTGGTTGAGGACCGAGAAGATTTATTATTGGAAGTCAGAGTAGCACACTCACATTTTACGAAGGTGTGCTCGAACTTGCGATGAACTAGGCGACGACTCCCGGCAGAAATGAAAGAGGATTGGATTCAGGAAAGGGAAGAGTTTCATGGCCTCATACGTTGTCTTTGATGAGAGCGGCATCGGAGCAGGGGTGATCGACCCATGATATAGAGGAGAGAGATCTGGTTGAAGAAGGGACGAAGAACTCGTTGCCAGCTGGAATAACCGCCGGTATTCGGTCAGCACAGCTGGAGGCATCTCGGCCAGCGGTGCAGGAGCCGAGCCGAGGAAAATCAGTATAGAAGATGCGGAGGAATGAACGCTGTGTCAAGAGCTGGCATTTGAAGGACAGGACAGCGGGGAGGGAGGTAGGTGGGTAGGTTTGCCCAGTTAAGAGACGATGGAGGTAAGTAAGTCTTGCAAACATCATACTTAATGTCTCAACATTTACCGAGGACACGAGATTAAGAAGGAAAGCCTGAAGAAAGGAAGATTTTAACCGATTCAGAGGGACTGAGACAGAGTGGTCAGTTGGTTAGATAAGTAATGTATTTTCCTGATGAAAATATGGAACTCTGATATGAAACGCTTGGTCAGCCATGGTTAGAGGTACAGGAAGACAAACACCTCCGAGTGATGATTAGCAATGACTTGACGTAGTACGCAAGGCAATGTTTACCTTCACGCATGGAAACAAACAGAATCTGCGGTTTCACAGCTACAATGTGAATGACGACACGAACATCACACAGCGCTCAAGACGGATCACATGTAGTTGTGGTCACCACACGAGACGAAGGAACACTAGAACGGATACACGCGAGAACAACACAAGTGTTTCCATGTCATATCCTTACCAACAGAGACTCGCATTATCGAAAATGATGTTAGGTGTCCTGACATCCACTGAGCATTATTACATATTATCAGAGAACTTGATGATTTAGCGGTTTGACTCAACATAATTTCTATCTTAGCGGGAGAGGCAGAGGTAACTTGGAGGGGAGTCCGCGGCAGGAGGAACTGCCATTGGGATATGGTTCGTGGCCAAGACTCTTAGGAAGGTTTAAAACACGGTCACATGACTGATGTCAGCCTGCCCCCCTCTCTCTCTCTCTCTCTCTCTCTCTCTCTCTCTCTCTCTCTCTCTCTCTCTCTCTCTCTCTCTCTCTCTCTCTCTCTCTCTCTCTTTCTCTTCAAACAACAACCATGGAACAACAACTGCAGAGACATTGGAATCAATCCTTGCCATGCGGGTCAAGTCAGCCCCTCTTCTATATTTATATATTCTTCTTCATCTCTGGATTTCCATGTTTCTCTCGTGTTTATTATGACGTGACTGTGTCAGCAGACCTTCAACCTTGTGTATTGCTAGTGACAGTTATAAATTTCTCTCGATTTTTTCTATTTTTAGATCAGTCTCGTTTCATTCCATCTTGAATATTGTATTTTTCGCCGTGGACTTTTTCCATTTCCTTCTCATTTTTATTTTCTTTTTCCTGAAATTATGAATTTCATTTCCTTCATTATTTTTTTTTTCCACGGGATTAGAATTTCAATCCTTCCTTCATTTCCAGTGTGGTAAGTGTGATTGCCACCGTCTGATGGTGAGTCTGGCGAGGGTCCAGGACACCGAGCTGCCAGGAGGAGGAGGAGGAGAGGAAGCAGGATGATGAAGGGAGGAGAGAAGTAGAAGGAGGAAGAGAGGAGAGGAAGCAGGAGGATGAGGGGAGGAGAGAAGTAGAAGGAGTAAGAGAGGAGGGAAGCAGGAGGAGGAGGAGGAGAGGAGAGAAGTAGGAGGAAGATATGAGGAGAGAAAGTAAGGAGGAGAAGAGAAAGCAGTAGGAGGAGGGGTGGAGAGAAGTAGGAGGAGGAAGAGAGGAGAGGAGTAGGAGGAGGAGAGGAAGCAGGGTGAAGATGAGGGAGGAGGATAAGGAGGATGGTGCGAGAGGAAGGGGAGGGGCAGATAAGGCACGAGGCCAAGACTGGGGTTGAGGTAGGTGGATGGTGAGGGTAGGAGGAGGAGCAGCAGTGTGGAGGATAACGGTAAGAGCAGCAGCCGCCACCCACCTGATGGACCGACACAGATAACAACCACAAGATGACCCAAGCCATGTTATCCATCCCTACCGTCGTGTGGGGCAGGTGGCAGACTCCAGGGTGTGTGGCAGACTGCAGGGTGTGTGGCAGACTCCAGGGTGTGTGGCAGACTCCAGGATGTTTGGCAGACTCCAGGGTGTGTGGCAGACTCCAGGGTGTGTGGCAGACTCCAGGGTGTGTGGCAGACTCCAGGATGTTTGGCAGACTCCAGGGTGTGTGGCAGACTCCAGGGTGTGTGGCAGACTCCAGGATGTTTGGCAGACTCCAGGGTGTGTGGCAGACTCCAGGGTGTGTGGCAGACTCCAGGATGTTTGGCAGACTCCAGGGTGTGTGGCAGACTCCAGGGTGTGTGGCAGACTCAAGGGTGTGTGGCAGATTCCTGGATGTGTGGCACTCTCCAAGATGTGTGGCAGACTCCTGGATGTTTGGCAGACTCCAGGGTGTGTGGCAGACTCCAGGGTGTGTGGCAGACTCCTGGGTGTGTGGCAGACTCCATGATGTGTGGCAGACTGCAGGGTGTGTGGCAGACTCCAGGGTGTGTGGCAGACTCCAGGATGTTTGGCAGACTCCAGGGTGTGTGGCAGACTCCAGGGTGTGTGGCAGACTCCAGGATGTTTGGCAGACTCCAGGGTGTGTGGCAGACTCCAGGGTGTGTGGCAGACTCCAGGATGTTTGGCAGACTCCAGGGTGTGTGGCAGACTCCAGGGTGTGTGGCAGACTCAAGGGTGTGTGGCAGATTCCTGGATGTGTGGCACTCTCCAAGATGTGTGGCAGACTCCTGGATGTGTGGCAGACTCCAGGGTATGTAGCAGACTGCAGGGTGTGTTGCAGACTGCAGGGTGTGTGGCAGACTCCAGGATGTTTGGCAGACTCCAGGATGTGTGGCAGACTCCAGGATGTGTGGCAGACTCCAGGATGTGTGGCAGACTCCAGGATGTGTGGCAGACTCCAGGGTGTGTGGCAGACTCCAGGGTGTGTGGCAGACTCCAGGACGTATGGCAGACTCCAGGGTGTGTGGCAGACTCCTGGATGTGTGACATACTCCAGGGTGTGTGGCAGACTCCAGGGTGTGTGGCAGACTCCAGGGCGTATGGCAAGACTCCAGGATGTGTGGCAGACTCCAGGGTGTGTGGCAGACTCCAGGATGTGTGGCAGACTCCTGGATGTGTGGCATACTCCAGGGTGTGTGGCAGACTCCTGGATGTGTGACTTACTCCAGGGTGTGTGGCAGTACTCCAGGGTGTGTGGCAGACTCCTGGATGTGTGACATACTCCAGGGTGTGTGGCAGACTCCTGGATGTGTGACATACTCCAGGGTGTGTGGCAGACTCCAGGGTGTGTGGCAGACTCCTGGATGTGTGACATACTCCAGGGTGTGTGGCAGTCTCCAGGGTGTGTGGCAGACTCCTGGATGTGTGACATACTCCAGGGTGTGTGGCAGTCTCCAGGGTGTGTGGCAGACTCCTGGATGTGTGACATACTCCAGGGTGTGTGGCAGTCTCCAGGGTGTGTGGCAGACTCCTGGATGTGTGACATACTCCAGGGTGTGTGGCAGTCTCCAGGGTGTGTGGCAGACTCCTGGATGTGTGACATACTCCAGGGTGTGTGGCAGACTCCAGGGTGTTTGACAGAGTCCAGGGTGTCGTGTAATGATTGAGAGTCCAGGGTGTCGTGTAGTGAGTGAGAGAGAGTCCAGGGTGTCGTGTAATGAGTGAGAGTCCAGGGTGTCGTGCAGTGAGTGAGAGAGTCCAGGATGCCGTGTTGTGAGTAGTATGATATACAAGTGTCGTATGATCCCGGATGAATATCTTACTGGTAATGAATGACAGATGACCAATGATAAGAATGATAGAAAATGAAACATTTACAGCTACTGAAAGTATGATTATCGTTGGGACGGACAGACGAACGACAACTGTTACTCAGGAAGTAAATGATGTTTGGTTGATCAGTGGGAGATCTCGCGAGGGAGGGGCAGGAGGAGGGCCAACGACGAGGGCAGGGAATGGCCTCAGGAAAAGTTGCAAATGGTCCGTGTGAGGGGAAATGTGTGTGTGTGTGTGTGTGGCCGGCTTATGGTGACACTGGGACCAACCCCCTTCATCTCCCGCCACAAATGGGTTAGAATATATTGCTGAGAGAGAGAGAGAGAGAGAGAGAGAGAGAGAGAGAGAGAGAGAGAGAGAGAGAGAGAGAGAGAGAGAGAGAGAGAGAGAGAGATTGTTTACTTGTAGAGGTGGGAGGGAGGGGATAGAGGGACGTACCAAGACATGAGGTTGATGTTCATGATGCAGGAGGCCAGGTGGTACAACAGTGCCTGGATGGAACCTTAGGAGCAGATATGGAGAGAAAAATAGATCTTAGGCGATTCGTACGCGTCGATAGATGGGTGGAAATGGCCGAACGCTCCAGCCAGGTGGAGTGTAATGGCGTTATCAAAATCTTGAAGGACGTCCAATTTCAGTCTGAACCCACGTTTGTGGACATGTAGTGAAGAAGAATGTTATGGTGGGGCTCGCTGCTGCTGCTGTGGGTGGGGTAGGTGGGTGTCAGAGGCTGTGGGCTGGAGTTGGCTGTGGTTGGCTTGTGGTCAGGTCCTTACCGGGAGCACCACAGGATGCCTGTGTAAGCTTGTGTCCCGTGCGGGCCGTGTGAGGCTGTCGACTTGGTCGTCGTCGACGATGTATCCATAGTTTGCGCCCCAGGGAAGGCAGCCAGCCAGCCAGCCAGGCGGCATTGCCCACGAGAAATGTCCTGTAACTCATCTTGGTGAGTGTAATTCTGGTGCAGAATTGGAGTTCGGGGGATTTTCAGGCCAAGGTAACAGCAGCAGGTGGGGTGGCTGAAGGGTCGCCTTTGTCACCAGTGATGAACGAGGCTGGACGACCCGGCAGCTAGAGCGTGTCTCCTCCCCGGTAATGTGGCACCAGTTGGCCTCTACCTTCCTTCGGACACTCAACCCCTCCTCCACCACCTGCCGTGCCTGTAATTACTGCTGGTCGGGAGATGTATCACGCTTTGTACCGGAAGGAAGGACCTGGTGGTCACGGGTTATGTCACATAAGGAGGGACCAGTCAGGACCTGGTGGTCACGGGTTATGTCACATAAGGAGGGACCAGTCAGGACCTGGTGGTCACGGGTTATGTCACATAAGGGGGGACCAGTCAGGACCTGGTGGTCACGGGTTATGTCACATAAGGAGGGACCAGTCAGGACCTGGTGGTCACGGGTTATGTCACATAAGCAGGGACCTGTCAGGACCTGGTGGTCACGGGTTATGTCACATAAGGGGGGACCAGTCAGGACCTGGTGGTCACGGGTTATATCACAGTGGTATTAAGACATTGTAAGATTACTTCATTACTACCGGTGTGATGACACATGCTGAGGTAAGGACTGATATCTTGGTCGAGATCAGTTGGTGTAGAGGCTCGTATGCTCATGATGGCACGCTGCTGCCCGTGTGATGATCCTGCACACCACCGGGATGACAGTAAACATTATCATAACAAAGTAGTCACCCCCTCCCCCCCTCCACCTAGCATGACGTACCCTGGATCTCCACCTTGGCCAGGACACAGCTGGCGCTTCCTCTCAACCTTGTGAACTGATGTTATGATGTTTACTGTCTGACGACGCCAGTAACGTGTGGTTCTGCAGCAGGTGAAGGTTCGTGGTACCTTGTACAAGTAGGTTGTGTTTGTACTGGGAGATGATGGTTGTACCAGTAGGTTGTGGTTGTATCAATACGTGCTGGTTGTATCAGATGATGATGGCTGTACTAGTAGGTGGTGGTTGTACTTGTGATTGGTGGTTGTACCTGATGGTGGTGGTGGTTGTATCAGTAGGTGATGGTTGTACCTTTAGGTAGTGGCTGTATCAGTAGGTGAAGGTTGTACTTGTAGTTAGTGGCTGTACCAGTAGATGATGGTTGTACCTGTGGATGATGGTAGTACCAGTAGGTGATGGCCGTACCAGTAGATGATGGTAATACCAGTAGGTGGTGGATGTACCAGTAGGTGGTGGATGTACCAGTAGGTGGTGGATGTACCAGTAGGTGTAGATGTATCATGAGATAGTTGTACTAGAAGGTGGTGGTTTTACCAAAAAGGTTTTAGCTATACTTATAGGTGGTGATTATACCAGCAGGTGATGGCTGTACTCGTAGGTGTTCGTTGCATTAGTAGGTGATGTTTGTACCAGTCGCTGGTGGTTCCCAATGTCTTGTACAAGATGTTGGTTCTACCGGTACCTAGAATGTTTTACCAGTATGTGATAACCGTAAGATAAGACATGATAACTCTATGCCCCAGCATCGCGTTACAGCCAATGTGCGCGCTGGTTTACGTACATTCACGTCCGCCCACATATATTACCTAGTGTTTAACCAGCTACCGACGATAAGTCCTACCTGCTCCACTGACTTCTCCCAACGCTTCTGAAGATGATTGGATGGATTCACATCTGACCGTCGAAGCAGCCGTTGGAGGTATCATAGCACATCCTCCCCAGTCATGTACAGAGACATATTAGACAGCTTGTAAAAACATGAGAGAATCTAATGAAAAAAAAAAAGTTAACTGGTTATTCTAACAGAATATGTTTACAAGAAGAGCTACTAGCAACGTACATATATATATATATATATATATATATATATATATATATATATATATATATATATATATATATATATATATATATATTTATATATTTTTATATATATATTTTTTTCTAATTTTCCAAAAGAAGGAACAGAGAAGGGGGCCAGGTGAGGATATTTCCTCAAAGGCCCAGTCCTCTGTTCTTAACGCTACCTCGCTAACGCGGGAAATGGCGAATAGTAATAGTAATAGTAATAGAGGATGTGTGGATCAGGTGTTTGCTTTGAAGAATGTATGTGAGAAATACTTAGAAAAGCAAATGGATTTGTATGTAGCATTTATGGATCTGGAGAAGGCATATGATAGAGTTGATAGAGATGCTCTGTGGAAGGTATTAAGAATATATGGTGTGGGAGGAAAGTTGTTAGAAGCAGTGAAAAGTTTTTATCGAGGATGTAAGGCATGTGTACGTGTAGGAAGAGAGGAAAGTGATTGGTTCTCAGTGAATGTAGGTTTGCGGCAGGGGTGTGTGATGTCTCCATGGTTGTTTAATTTGTTTATGGATGGGGTTGTTAGGGAGGTAAATGCAAGAGTTTTGGAAAGAGGGGCAAGTATGAAGTCTGTTGGGGATGAGAGAGCTTGGGAAGTGAGTCAGTTGTTGTTCGCTGATGATACAGCGCTGGTGGCTGATTCATGTGAGAAACTGCAGAAGCTGGTGACTGAGTTTGGTAAAGTGTGTGGAAGAAGAAAGTTAAGAGTAAATGTGAATAAGAGCAAGGTTATTAGGTACAGTAGGGTTGAGGGTCAAGTCAATTGGGAGGTGAGTTTGAATGGAGAAAAACTGGAGGAAGTGAAGTGTTTTAGATATCTGGGAGTGGATCTGGCAGCGGATGGAACCATGGAAGCGGAAGTGGATCATAGGGTGGGGGAGGGGGCGAAAATTCTGGGGGCCTTGAAGAATGTGTGGAAGTCGAGAACATTATCTCGGAAAGCAAAAATGGGTATGTTTGAAGGAATAGTGGTTCCAACAATGTTGTATGGTTGCGAGGCGTGGGCTATGGATAGAGTTGTGCGCAGGAGGATGGATGTGCTGGAAATGAGATGTTTGAGGACAATGTGTGGTGTGAGGTGGTTTGATCGAGTAACGTAAGGGTAAGAGAGATGTGTGGAAATAAAAAGAGCGTGGTTGAGAGAGCAGAAGAGGGTGTTTTGAAGTGGTTTGGGCACATGGAGAGAATGAGTGAGGAAAGATTGACCAAGAGGATATATGTGTCGGAGGTGGAGGGAACGAGGAGAAGAGGGAGACCAAATTGGAGGTGGAAAGATGGAGTGAAAAAGATTTTGTGTGATCGGGGCCTGAACATGCAGGAGGGTGAAAGGAGGGCAAGGAATAGAGTGAATTGGAGCGATGTGGTATACCGGGGTTGACGTGCTGTCAGTGGATTGAATCAAGGCATGTGAAGCGTCTGGGGTAAACCATGGAAAGCTGTGTAGGTATGTATATTTGCGTGTGTGGACGTATGTATATACATGTGTATGGGGGGGGTTGGGCCATTTCTTTCGTCTGTTTCCTTGCGCTACCTCGCAAACGCGGGAGACAGCGACAAAGTATAAAAAAAAAAAAATATATATATATATATATATATATATATATATATATATATATATATATATTTTTACATATTCGCCAGTTCCCACGTTAGCGAGGTAGCGTTGAGAACAGAGGACTGAGCCTTAAAGGGAATATCCTCACTTGGCCCCTTTGTTCCCTCTTTTGGAAAATTAAAAACGAGAAGGGAGGATTTCCAGCCCCCCGCTCCCTGCCCTTTTAGTCGCCTTCTACGACACGTAGGGAATACGTGGGAAGTATTCTTTCTCCCCTATCCCCAGGGATAATATATATATATATATATATATATATATATATATATATATATATATATATATATATATATATATATATATGTGTGTGTAGGTATGTATATTTGCGTGTGTGGACGTATGTACATGTGTATGGGGGGGGGGGGGGTTGGGCCATTTCTTTCGTCTGTTTCCTTGCGCTACCTCGCAAACGCGGGAGACAGCGACAAAGTATAAAAAAAAAAAAAAAATATATATATATATTAGATATGGATCTGGTAGGAGGTCAAGGGTGTTGGATGTGTGACCTTGCTCGCCAGGGTTTGTGGTGGATGACAGAAGTATTAACAAGAACCTTTCATGTTCCTGATATCATTTTGTCTTCCTTCTGATGATCACATTACACATGATTCTGATGTATATTATTTTCTGGTTGCAGGTAAGGGCGAGAGACGCAGGGAAGTGCTTGTTCTTCCAAACCATACATCCCCCTGCAGGCAGTGTGTGGGTGAGACATGTTATTGATGGCTTGTTGCAGTACAGACGATAGTGAGCCGTATGTAGGGAGGGAGGGAGGTGGAGTGTGTTGCCGGTGTGGAGACGCGACACACACGACCTCTGTGGTGGTCTTGCTGTGTGACTCGTGTAGTTGGGGAGATACCTCGGGGTCGTCTCTGGTTAGGACGCACACCTGAGTGTCGTGAACATTGTGTATGACCTGACCCGTAGCGGGCAGGCTGACCAGACCTCAATCTCTAGTTCTTCATATGGCGGTTTCTGTCCATTTATATAACTGATTGGAACAAGACCCATAATTTGGAGTAAGTTATTACCTAACTTACGTCATTATATGATAGTCTAAAGTGTAAGATAACCAGGGTTGTGATGTGAAGAAGTTTCATTATGACCACGAAAACAACTCACCCAATTCTTTCCTTAACGTATTAAGACGTGTCAACCAAACAGTTCGTAATGCTCGTTTGACTTCAGTCCTGCTCGACCGGTCGATTTATAAAAAAAAGTTTTAACATGGAATTTAATAAATAGGCTTTTGACACACTGAACACTTCCATCTCTCTCGCTGCACTCTTCTGGTAAGAACAGAGAAGATTAGTCATATAACGTAAAGATATTGACCTGAACTTTCACTCAGTCATTGTACCAGTCACTGTGTACTACAGTCTGTTTACCTTAGTTACTGTGTGCCCCGGCCACTGTGTTGCTCCAGTCATTGTGTACGTCATGTAATGTACCTCAGTCACTGTGTACCCCAATTATCGTAACTTAGTCCCTGTGTACCCCAGCCACTGTACCTCAGTCATTGTACTTCATTCACTGTGTACATCAATTCAGTGGGTGTAGCTAGGGCCTCGAGCATGCGTCTGCAAGTCTGCTGCAGTGGATGTAGCTAGGTCCGCGAACCTCCGTCAGCAAGTCTTCTGCAGTGGGTGTAGCTAGGGTCACGAGCCCCCATTATTATGTGTGCAGCAGTGGGTGTAGTTAGGGCTGTGAGCCTCCGTCATTGGGTCTGCAGCAGTAGGTGTAGCTAGGGCCTCGAGACTTCGTCATTGGGTCTGCAGCATTGGGTGTAGCTAGGGCCTCGAGCCTTCGTCATTGGGTCTGCAGCAGTGGGTGTAGCTAGGGCCTCGAGCCTTCGTCATTGGGTCTGCAGCAGTGGGTGTAGCTAGGGCCTAAAGCCTTCGTGATTGGGTCTGCAGCAGTGGGTGTAGCTAGGGCCTCAAGCCTTCGTGATTGGGTCTGCAGCAGTGGGTGTAGCTAGGGCCTAAAGCCTTCGTGATTGGGTCTGCAGCAGTGGGTGTAGCTAGGGCCTCAAGCCTTCGTGATTGGGTCTGCAGCAGTGGGTGTAGCTAGGGCCTCAAGCCTTCGTGATTGGGTCTGCAGCAGTGGATGTAGCTAGGGCCGCTAGGCTAGCTAGACACACTAGAGTGTGTCGTACTGCCGTAGGCGGTGAGCCACACCAGGCCTAGTACTGTGGTGGTGAGGGTGACCTGTGAACTTTGTCAGGTGGTGGTGATGGTGGTGGTGGTGGTAAGGTCCTGACACAGTTCCTGCCGACACTCTTGCCTCCTCCGCTCCAAATATTGATCGTCTTCACACTTTCAACCTCTTGCAATAACTTGCTAACACTTATCTTTCAAGACTGCAAAATATATATATATACATCGATTTTCTGGAGATATTGATATATTTTGCTTGGGGGGGGGTTAGTTTACTGAAGGTATAGTACTGTGTTTTGACGAGCATTTGTTTCTTCATCATGGAGCAGGTTGGACAGTTTCTTGTGTCTTACATATAATATACTTGTCATTATATTACCTTTAATTTCTTGACCAAACACACGCGCAAGTTTGATTTGTTTAGTTCTTGGCACAAGCCAGGCGGGGAAGACCTGGCTGTTATATAGAGAGGGATATTAGGCTTCCAGAAGAGAGATCCAGGACATGGTGTACGCTGAGGTATAGCTGAAGGTTCCAGGGGGAGAGCTGGAAGGCGCAACTCATGCATACATTCAGTGACTCAGTTGGTTGTGCATTACCTGGGCTCGTGGTCAACTTACTGTACCTGTAGTAGTGTCTGGCTGGCTGTTATCTCCCCACTGTATCCTAACCTGAAGATTTGCGATGGTCGAGGCTTATTTACGGTCTTGATTTTTAATGGGGAAAAAATAGTTTGAAATGCTGTCGGAAGAAGAACTCACAAATGATCAAGATTCACTTTTGATTATCCAGTTATATAAAGGTCTTCCAACGCTTGACTGGAGTCACCTGGAGGACCAGTGCGTGGGGATACACAACAACAGTTTCATAACTGGATCCCCCCGAGGCTGCTTGTGATGGTGGAAAAGATCAGAGACATTAGTGTGATGAGAGTAGAACAGAGACATTAGTAGTGTGATAAGAGTAGAACAGAAAGATTAGTAGTGTGATAAGAGTAGAACAGAGACATTTGTAGTGTGATAAGAGTAGAACAGAAAGATTAGTAGTGTGATAAGAGTAGAACAGAAAGATTAGTAGTGTGATAAGAGTAGAACAGAGACATTAGTGTGATAAGAGTAGAACAGAGACATTAGTGTGGTAAGAGTAGAATAGCAAACGAATGATAAGGAAAAATATCTGTAAACTTGATTTCCACGTAGGTGACGCAGGTAACGTCACACGTGGACTTCCTGTAATCGTAAACATATTTACGTTACTTGCTTTCAAGTTGCCTGACTGAGATGATCCTATATTAACGTTAACAATCATGGAAGTGAAAAAAAAAATACTTAGACTCATTCCACGAGAAGCTTTTACTATCGAGTATGTATTCGTCACCACGAGAGAGACAAGACGACAGATTTAACCTTTCATAACTTCTTACATTGAGGTTATTAAAGCCTTTAATACGTTTAACTCCAGGATGACCTCACCTCTTAACCATCTCCCTTCTAAGCACAATAGGTTTAAGTCGTCTACTCGGCCTCCACAGGATTGGTTTCTCAATCCGGTAATCATCTTGGTAGCTCGCCGCTGTGTGCTCTTCTCGGTGTTTTACAAGCAGGGTGACCAAAATGGAACACAGTATTGGAAGCGAGACGCACCCGTGAAATATCAGAAGTGAGAATTAGTTTCTTGGACTTGAATTCAATTACCGTTTTCATGAATCTCAGAATTGTATTCACCGTCTGTCCTGCTTCTGTAGACTGCTGACTTGACTTTAGATCATTAGAGATAATTATTAGTGTTTTTTCCTTTACCTTTCTGTGGCTCATCATAATGCTTGCTGTAGCGTGCCTTCCCAATTGCACTGCCGATATTCAAAACTGTAATTACGGTTGCATTAAGATCTATTTGCCACCTGTGAGCCCAATTCATCAGATTGTTTATATCATCTTAGAAATGTTAACTTTCAGTGTCTGTTGTAGCCATATTTCCCAGCTTGATATTGTCTACTTGCTTTGATACTGTACATCGAAGTCGTCATTACCGTCACTGATATGTTTGAGGAAGAGAACTGGTCCCAAAACTGATCCCTGTGGCACGCCACTTGTTACATCTACCTCTTCTGAGGTTTCATCATTCATCACTCGTCTTTGTTTACGGCTGGTCGACCTATTTTCCGACCACAGAAGTACAACCCCATCTATACCATGTAACTTCACTTTTGATAATAATCTTAAATGCTTGAATTTCTCGCATGCTCTCTGAAAATCTGGATAGGTGGCACCATCCACTTTACTTTCATCATACGTGATGATTGTATAGTATGTCCGGGAATTATCTTGGTAGCTCGCCTCTGTTCTCTGCTCCTCCTCTATTTTCATTGTACTCAGGTGAAGCTTATCAAGGACTGTCCTCTTATTTACTTCTTTTCAATTGACTGTTGATGGTAAGGGCGAGTGGTCTAGCAGACGGGCTTTCTTTGTTTACTCAGGGTTACCTTCCTAATGTGCCTGACTCTGTCTAGGTCGTCATATTGATTCCGTAGTTGAAGTCTGTACCTTTATGATTACGTAGCTGATGTCTGTACATATACTTTCATGTACAGGCTCTTTCAAGAGCCCTGAATCGCGGGCAGAATTTGCTGTTTAACCTTTAGTTCAACAGATGTTTAGATCACATGATATGAACTTGTATACCCGTATTTATGGGTCTGGCCTTACGGGTATGGGTGTACTAGCTCGTGTCGTGCAATCTCACTTCCACCTGCGGTTCAGGTCTCACGAAACGTCCTGCATGTTTGATGTGGCTATTGAGAAATGTCACCTGTGGTTCCTCTGGGTTGCAGATGTCTGGTAAAGAAGGTTTGAAATTCTCACATTGTGTTTCTGACCCGTCCACTCCTCCCCCGTGTTATCTTAACTAATGATAACGGTGATAATGATAACAATAGCAGTAATAATCAGGAACACGTCAGTCATTAAACACGGCATCGCAACAGCCAGGCTATGAACAAGAATAAGATAAAGTTGGAATACTTGTCGTTGTTGTTAGGGAAGACATGAAGAGACAACGAGTTCCAGGCGGGGTAGCGCCTGGAATGGATGAAGGCAAGCAGTGTGAATATGTACCAATGTATATATGTATATGTCTTTGTATGTGTATGCATGCATAAGTATATATATATATATATATATATATATATATATATATATATATATATATATATATATATATATATATATATATATATATATATATACACACATATATGTATGTGTGTATGTAAGGAGAGAAAGAAGACATCACTTCGGTCCACCGTGAGGTACCATTGGCCGCACAGTAATCATGTGACGTAGTGGCTCACCGTGCATTACGCAGCCTCGTTATTGGCGGTGGCAACCATAGAGCCAGTTCTCGAGAGCAGGTGTGAAGGCAGTGTCCCCTAGGTGTGAAGGCAGTGTCCCTCAGGTGTGAAGGCAGTGTCCCTCAGGTGTGAAGGCACTGTCCCTCAGGTGTGAAGGCAGTGTCCCTCAGGTGTGAAGGCACTGTCCCCCAGGTGTGAAGGCAGTGTCCCACAGGTGTGAAGGCACTGTCCCTCAGGTGTGAAGGCAGTGTCCCTCAGGTGTGAAGGCACTGTCCCCCAGGTGTGAAGGCAGTGTCCCACAGGTGTGAAGGCACTGTCCCCCAGGTGTGAAGGCAGTGTCCCACAGGTGTGAAGGCACTGTCCCACAGGTGTGAAGGCAGTGTCCCTCAGGTGTGAAGGCACTGTCCCACAGGTGTGAAGGCAGTGTCCCTCAGGTGTGAAGGCAGTGTCCCTCAGGTGTGAAGGCAGTGTCCCTCAGGTGTGAAGGCACTGTCCCCCAGGTGTGAAGGCAGTGTCCCACAGGTGTGAAGGCACTGTTCCCCAGGTGTGAAGGCAGTGTCCCACAGGTGTGAAGGCAGTGTCCCACAGGTGTGAAGGCAGTGTCCCTCAGGTGTGAAGGCAGTGTCCCACAGGTGTGAAGGCAGTGTCCCTCAGGTGTGAAGGCAGTGTCCCTCAGGTGTGAAGGCAGTGTCCCTCAGGTGTGAAGGCAGTTTACCTCAGGTGTGAAGGCAGTGTCCCTCAGGTATGAAGGCAGTGTCCCTCAGGTGTGAAGGCAGTTTACCTCAGGTGTGAGGGCAGTTTACCTCAGGTGTGAAGGCAGTGTACCTCAGGTGTGAAGGCAGTGTACCGCAGGCGTGAAGGCAGTGTACCTCAGGTGTGAAGGCAGTGTCCCTTAGGTGTGAAGGCAGTTTACCTCAGGTGTGAAGGCAGTGTACCTCAGGTGTGAAGGCAGTGTCCTTCAGGTGTGAAGGCAGTGTCCTTCAGGTGTGAAGGCAGTTTACCTCAGGTGTGAAGGCAGTGTCCCTCAGGTGTGAAGGCAGTTTACCTCAGGTGTGAAGGCAGTGTACCGCAGGCGTGAAGGCAGTGTACCTCAGGTGTGAAGGCAGTGTCCCTTAGGTGTGAAGGCAGTTTACCTCAGGTGTGAAGGCAGTGTACCTCAGGTGTGAAGGCAGTGTCCTTCAGGTGTGAAGGCAGTGTCCTTCAGGTGTGAAGGCAGTTTACCTCAGGTGTGAAGGCAGTGTCCCTCAGGTGTGAAGGCAGTTTACCTCAGGTGTGAAGGCAGTGTACCGCAGGTGTGAAGGCAGTTTACCTCAGGTGTGAAGGCAGTGTACCGCAGGTGTGAAGGCAGTGTCCCTCAGGTGTGAAGGCAGTTTACCTCAGGTGTGAAGGCAGTGTACCTCAGGTGTGAAGGCAGTTTACCTCAGGTGTGAAGGCAGTGCACCGCAGGCGTGAAGGCAGTGTACCTCAGGTGTGAAGGCAGTGTCCCTCAGGTGTGAAGGCAGTGTCCCTCAGGTGTGAAGGCAGTGTACCTCAAGTGTGAAGGCAGTGTCCTTCAGGTGTGAAGGCAGTTTACTTCAGGTGTGAAGGCAGTGTCCCACAGGTGTGAAGGCAGTTTACCTCAGGTGTGAAGGCAGTGTACCGCAGGTGTGAAGGCAGTATACCTCAGGTGTGAAGGCAGTGTCCCTCAGGTGTGAAGGCAGTGTCCCTCAGGTATGAAGGCAGTGTACTTCAGGTGTGAAGGCAGTGTCCCTCAGGTGTGAAGGCAGTTTACCTCATGTGTGAAGGCAGTTTACCTCATGTGTGAAGGCAGTGTACCTCATGTGTGAAGGCAGGGCACCGTGCGAGGACGGATCTCAGCCTTGGGTAATTAGAGGAACTGTTCACGAGGGAAGAATCTTCGGCATCTAAGCAAGACTTCCAGCTGCTTTTTTTTTTCTTTTTTCTTTTTTTCTTTTAAATCAGACTTGGGCTGGCTGCCCGTGTAGTGTGGGGTCCGCTAGGTACAACAAACACACACACACACACACACACACACACACACACACACACACACACACACGTGGAGGAAGGCTGGAGTCTGGGGAGAAGTTTAAACCCAGGAAGTTAATGAAGGTTATAATATAATGACTGTAACAATGACTATTCTTCTTATGGTGCTGAGGGTCAGTAGTGGTCATTATAAAGCTACAGGAGGGAATGTTCAGTGGGACTGGGATCTGGTCTTATATTATTATTATTCCAGCGAGGCGGCCATGGCACATTATAAAAACAATCTCCATGGTAACGAGCCTCGCTCCCCGACCAAAAGATTTATACAACACAACTTTTTGTCCAGTGGGCAAATTGTTTTTTTTAACGGGATCAGCGGGAGAGAGAGAGAGAGAGAGAGAGAGAGAGAGAGAGAGAGAGAGAGAGAGAGAGAGAGAGAGAGAGAGAGGTGGTGTGTGTGTGTGTGTGTGTGTGTGTGTGTGTGTGTGTGTGTGTAAAGAGACGCATTACCCGGCCAGTTTTAATGTGCTGATGATGTTAATGTCGTAGGTTATAACCGGCGTAGCCATATATTTACTCTGTTTTAAATCGGTTCATATTATACATTCAGGACTTGTCGTCAGCCTCCGTGTTCCTGGATGATGTATTTTACCTTCTGCTTAATTTGTTTATCTGATTGTTATTTTCCTTTTGGTGGGGCTGTGTTTTGATAATTGGCACTCCTGTGTTGCTGGTGTGGCTGTGTTGAGGCTCCGCCTGGAGAGTTGCTGTGTTACTAGAGTCGTTGTGTTGAGCTTCAACTTGGACAGTTCCTGGTGTATTGTGGCCTCTTCCTGGACAGCTGCTGTGTTACTGGAAAGTCTGTGTTGAAGCTCAGCCTAGACTGTTGCTGTGTTACTAGCGTGGTTGTGTTGAGGCCCAGCCTAGCCAGCTGCTGTGTTACTGGCATGGGTGTGTTGGGGCTCACTGTTCGAGATGAGAGGTGAGTTAACATGAGGGGGTCACTGGTGGAGGTGTGACGTGGGTAGACATGAGGGGTCACTGGTGGAGGTGTGAGGTGGGTAGACATGAGGGGTCACTGGTGGATATGTGAGGTGGGTAGACATGAGGGGTCACTGGTGGAGGTGTGAGGTGGGTAGACATGAGGGGTCACTGGTGGAGGTGTGACGTGGGTAGACATGAGGGGTCACTGGTGGAGGTGTGAGGTGGGTAGACATGAGGGGTCACTGGTGGATATGTGAGGTGGGTAGACATGAGGGGTCACTGGTGGAGGTGTGAGGTGGGTAGACATGAGGGGTCACTGGTGGAGGTGTGAGGTGGGTAGACATGAGGGGTCACTGGTGGAGGTGTGAGATGGGTAGACATGAGGGGTCACTGGTGGAGGTGTGTAGACATGAGGGGTCACTGGTGGATATGTGAGGTGGGTAGACATGAGGGGTCACTGGTGGAGGTGTGAGGTGGTTAGACATGAGGGGTCACTGGTGGAGGTGTGAGGTGGGTAGACATGAGGGGTCACTGGTGGAGGTGTGAGGTGGGTAGACATGAGGGGTCACTGGTGGAGGTGTGAGGTGGTTAGACATGAGGGGTCACTGGTGGAGGTATGAGGTGGGTAGACATGAGGGGTCACTGGTGGAGGTGTGACGTGGGTAGACATGAGGGGTCACTGGTGGAGGTGTGACGTGGGTAGACATGAGGGGTCATTGGTGGATGTATGAGGTGGGTAGACATGAGGGGTCACTGGTGGATATGTGAGGTGGGTAGACATGAGGGGTCACTGGTGGATGTATGAGGTGGGTAGACATGAGGGGTCACTGGTGGAGGTGTGAGGTGGGTAGACATGAGGGGTCAGTGGTGGATATGTGAGGTGGGTAGACATGAGGGGTCAGTGGTGGATATGTGAGGTGGGTAGACATGAGGGGTCACTGGTGGAGGTGTGAGGTGGGTAGACATGAGGGGTCACTGGTGGAGGTGTGAGGTGGGTAGACATGAGGGGTCACTGGTGGAGGTGTGAGATGGGTAGACATGAGGGGTCACTGGTGGAGGTGTGTAGACATGAGGGGTCACTGGTGGATATGTGAGGTGGGTAGACATGAGGGGTCACTGGTGGAGGTGTGAGGTGGTTAGACATGAGGGGTCACTGGTGGAGGTGTGAGGTGGGTAGACATGAGGGGTCACTGGTGGAGGTATGATGTGGGTAGACATGAGGGGTCACTGGTGGAGGTGTGAGGTGGGTAGACATGAGGGGTCACTGGTGGAGGAGTGAGGTGGGTAGACATGAGGGGTCACTGGTGGAGGAGTGAGGTGGGTAAACATGAGGGGTCACTGGTGGAGGTGTGAGGTGGGTAGACATGAGGGGTCACTGGTGGAGGAGTGAGGTGGGTAGACATGAGGGGTCACTGGTGGAGGAGTGAGGTGGGTAGACATGAGGGGTCACTGGTGGAGGAGTGAGGTGGGTAGACATGAGGGGTCACTGGTGGAGGAGTGAGGTGGGTAGACATGAGGGGGTCACAGTTATTTCCAGGATGATGAAGTGTTGGGATGGGTGTAGATAACCTGATGATCTAACATGACACAGTGACGGTGTGATGGCCTGCCATGCCTTCACCATGAGGATTGTGTGGTACACAGTGATTGTATTGGCTACTGTCATACACTGTTGTGCTTCTGCTGGTATGGCGACGACACTTGCTGAACAGGTTTGGCTAGATATATACACGCGTTACACTCCATGCTTCTCAACCAGCGTTCTTGGTCATCAGTTGAGGACCTCAGGAAGATTTTTTTATGGGAGGGAAGCCTTTGTGGTCGACTATATTAGATTCCTCAACCTCAGAGATATCTTCGTCTGTCATGATCGTTGGTAGGAACCTGCGTTGCCAGTGGTCACTTTCCTGTGAATGTGTTTGACCGTTTAAGGAAGGTCTGTCGGAAGCTATATCCTGTGTTACAACAGAATGTTGTGATGCTGTGTAGGGTGAGGCAGTTGCTGGAGACACATATAGCGTGTGATTAGCCTTACTCTCCTGATGTCTGTCGTGTTATAAGAAAGGTCAGGTGTTGTGCCTCGTGTCCCAGACGCTCTTGTATAAACTGCCTCGTGTCCTATACGACCATAACCTAATTCATTGAGGAAGCTCAGTGTTTCGTGCCATAGTAGTCAGGGTAATGGTGAGTGCCCTGAGCAAGTTAACATTTCATTAAGGAGGTTGGAAGGCCGTTAACATGGAGGGTGGTGAGGCCAGCAAATGTCATGTTGCTCTGCCTGATGAAAGGCACTGCTGCTGCCTGCCATCCGCACCATGACCAAGTTTTACACCTCCTTAAAAAGTCCAAAACTATAATTTTCCCATTTTATCCTCACGTTAACCGCCTTTTTTTTTTTTTTATTTCTCGTTGAAGGTCTGGCCTTAATATGGACTGCTCTATCTAAACCTTAAGACTTGGATATAAAAAGGAAGCATCATCAGGAATTTTGAACTCAGTGATGTAAGAAGAGTTATATGAGTGACATATGTAGTATCTGCTACGTTACCCCAACTTATATCACATATCTTTCACCGTCTCGTATATCTCTTCGATGGTGAGATTTTTCATACTATTCGCCATTTCCCGCGATAGCGAGGTAGCGTTAAGAACAGAGGACTGGGCCTTTGAGGGAATATCCTCACCTGGCCCCCTTCTCTGTTCCCTCTTTTGGAAAATTAAAAAAAAAAAAAACGAGAGGGGAGGATTTCCAGCCCCCCGCTCCCTTCCCTTTTAGTCGCCTTCTACGACACGAAGGGAATACGTGGGAAGTATTCTTTCTCCCCTATCCCCAGGGATAATATATATATATATATATATATATATATATATATATATATATATATATATATATATGTGTGTGTGTGTGTGTGTGTGTGTTTGTGTGTGTACTTGGTCGTCGTTTCCCTCGTTAGCGTGGTAGCTTCAGAGACAGTCGATGCAAGACCGCATTCGTTCACAGTCTCAAGCTGTCATGTGTAATGCACCGAAACCACAGCTCCCTATCCACAACCAGGCGCCACAAATCCCTCTATTATATTTTCATCGTATACGTAAGAATTAAAGAAGAACTGAATTATAAGATACTTTCTTCATTACCTGACGGGAAAATGTTTAGTTTTATATTTGGCCAAATAGATACTTGATGTAATGTGAACTGGAACCATTTGAAAATGACCATATTGTACATTGTCTCCTATATCTGTTCTAACAAGATAAGTATATGCATATAAAGGTAAAATAGATAGATAGATAGATAGAGAGAGAGAGAGAGAGAGAGAGAGAGAGAGAGAGAGAGAGAGAGAGAGAGAGAGAGAGAGAGAGTTTTACTTCTCACATTCATAATTACCTTTTTCGTGCTAGATCATCTAGAGTAATTCTCCATGAAAGTAGATTTTACATCGAGATTTTACATCCCTGGGGATAGGGGAGAAAGAATACTTCCCACGTATTCCCTGCGTGTCGTAGAAGGCGACTAAAAGGGGAGGGAGCGGGGGGCTGGAAATCCTCCCCTCTCGTTTCTTTTTTTGATTTTCCAAAAGAAGGAACAGAGAATGAGGCCAGGTGAGGATATTCCCTCAGAGGCCCAGTCCTCTGTTCTTAATGCTACCTTGCTAACGCGGGAAATGGCGAATAGTATGAAAGAAAGATATATATATATATATATATATATATATATATATATATATATATATATATATATATATATATATATAATATATATATATGTATATATATATATATATATATATATATATATATATATATATATATATATATATATATATATATATGATAGAGATAAAGATAGATAGATAGAGAGAGAGAGAGAGAGAGAGAGAGAGAGAGAGAGAGAGAGAGAGAGAGAGAGAGAGAGAGAGAGAGAGAGAGAGTTTTACTTCTCACATTCATAATTACCTTTTTCGTGCTAGATCATCTAGAGTAATTCTCCATAAAAGTAGATTTTACATCAAGATTTCCTTCTGTCGAAAACCCTTAAATTCTTCTAGAATGGGCTGCTTTTCTGACACGTATAACTTCTTTGTCAGCCTCTCTTCACTCATCCTCTCCATATGTCCAAACCATATCAACACACCCTCTTCAATCCTGTCAACCGTGCTCTTCATATTACCACACATCTCTCTACCCCTACCGTTTCTTTCTCAATCAACCCTTGTCACACCACACATTGTTCTCAAGCATTTCAGTTTCAGCTGATTCACTCTCCTCTTTTCTTTTCTTGTTGTTCCCGCCTTGCGTCCATAAACCACTAACTGGACCACTGTGATATCAAACGTACCCATCTCCGCCTTCACCGAAGGAGACCTCTCTCAGTGCTCCCAGGAACTAAGCTCCCGTCACCCACACCATGGCTCACTTCAGCTTCCACGGTTACATTCACTACCTTGTCCACTCCCAAGGATTTTAAACACCTCATTTCCTCCAGGTTCTTTCCGTTCCGTACAATTAACCCACTTCCCACTAGTAAACCTAATACCTCAGCTTTCATTCGCTTTTACTCTCAACTTTCTCCTTTCACACACACACTCCCAGACTCAGACAACAGCTGCGATAGTTTCTCACTCGAATCTTTCACTACTTCTGTGTCATTAGCAAACATCGGCTGACTCACCTCCCAGGCTCTTCCACCTTCTACTAACGCCTGCTCCTTTATCCAAGACCCCTGCATTCACCTCCCACACCAACCCATCTATACACAAATCAAACGGCCATGGTGACATTACACATCCCTGCCGCAGACTCACCTTCGCTTGCAACCAGTCACCCTCCTCTCTCCCCACTAGCACACGCGCCTTACTATCGTGATAGAAACTCTTCACTGCTTCTAGTAGCTTTCTTTCCGCAGCCTATATTTCTTAACCCCTTCAACATCGCATCCCTGTCAGTCGTATCGTACGGTTTATTCATATCCATAAGCGCTATATACGAGTCATGCTGTTTCTCTAAGTATTTCTGGCAAACGTCCTTCCAATCAAACACCTGATCCACACATCCTCAGCCACTCATGAAGTCAAACTGTTCCTGCCCACTCTGATGGTCTGTGCCTCCCACCACCACCTTCTCAATCATCACTTTTTCTAACAACTTACCAGATATACACAACAAACTTATACCTTCTGTACCCCTTGTGTTTATACAGTGGCATTATACATGTATTCCGCCATATTTACTTGGAAAATCTTAACTAATCAGTTCTGAACGTCATCAAATTCAGTTGTAACCCCGTCCATTTCAGTCTTTTGCGGAACTCCCCTTACGCATGGCTTTCACCACCTCTTCTCTTTTCACCAAACCACTTGCCATGACTGACTCACTTCGCCTACCTCTACAACCCAAACATCTCTTCACATCTGCTTATTCAACAACCCTTCAAGATATTCAGTGCAGCTTCCCAATCTGTGTTCTTAAAGACAGGAGTGATAGTTGCTTTCTTCCGCCCCTTGGCACTGTCCTTCCCTCCTGCGACATCTATAACAACATTGGCTTTGGCTTGTCAGTTGTATCAGAACATATCTTCAGTACATATGATGAAATTCCATTATAACCATGAACCTTGTATGAGTCAAGACCTCCATGTTTTCTTCTCATGTCTTTTCTAGATTTATTAACGTGTTCTAAAACCTCCTCCCGCACTGCAGCTCAGTGGTGTTGGGGCTCTAGTGTCTTCCACTGTGAAACACTTTTAAACTTATTATTCAGCTCATTGTATATGTTTCCATCATCCTCTACAACTTTCTCCTCTCAGTCCGTTAACCTGTTTATCTTTTATGTAACTGACAGAGTGTACTCCTAATGAATGGATGGAAGAGTTTTGGATTGTCTGTTGTCATGTGAACAGTCGTCTTTTTCAAAGTATTTCTGTTCCTCCTGTCTTATCTTGGTAGACTCATTCCGTGCTCTAGTATTCCTCTCATATGCTGGCCGGCTGGAGTCCCGCCTGTATATTTTGTACAATACCTCCCTATGTACATAAGAAGTAAGGACACTGCAAGAGGCCTATTGGCCCATGCTAGGCAAGTCCTGAGTCTGTCCACTCCACAGCCAATCGCCCGAACCCATAATTATACACATCCAACCTTCGTTTAAAGCCACCTAAAGACTTAGCTTCCACTACTGTACTTGGCAGTTCGTTCCATATATCTACTACCCTATTCCAGAACCAATGGTACCACATCCGACCTGAATCTATATGTTTGCTAATTTAGATCCATTATTTCTTTTCTTATCCGGTGGCGCCATTCTAAGAATGTTATTCATGTTACCTTTCTTAATGCCCTTCACCCATTTACCTATTCGTAGTTACTTATGTGTACTGAACAACTTCTTAATTTCTTAGATTGAATTTGTGTATGCTGGTTACGTTGACCATGTCCTTTGTCGTTCTTTTTCACATTTTTCCACCATTCTTATACGATACATGTATTTCGTTATATTATTTTTAACAAGTTTCTTATTTAGTTTCATGTTATGTCCTCTGGTTGTTCCATCCCTACATCTCTCGAAGAAATGCTCTCCTCAAGGGTGGACAAATTTAAACCCTCAAGCTTTTCCTCTGTGTGTGTGTGTGTGTGTGTGTGTGTGTGTGTGTGTGTTGAAGAGGCCCGAGGCCCGATACCCCTGCTAGTTACACGCACCATGACGTCTGGCGGCCACATTGCTCACCTGAAGGAGGATTACTGAAGTAGGGCAGGACTGAGGGGCTGACGAAGGTCAGTAGTGTTCCCCGGGAGCCTGTGTACCGACACATGGTGGGTCGCGGCAGCCAAGGTTCCGCTAAACTCCAGACTGAGTCTCACAGTTGAGCGCTTTAGATAATGTTAAAGTTATGAGTAAATAAGGGAAAGTGATTTGGTAATGTCCTCAGCGGTAAAGTTCGGGAGTATTAGTTTGGGGAGTCTTGATGTTTATGGTCCACACTGGAAAGGCTGCTTGAGGCGCCTTTGTTGGCGGAGGAGGAAGGACGTGTTTATTGTACGGTCTGTTTGCTTAGCGTTTCTTCCCGCCTCCAACCGTTGGATCTTATACTCACTCTGGTGTATTATTATCCCTGAGCCGATCCTTCAGCACGCCACTGGTTCAGCAGTCGTCGGGTGCCACTGTGTGACCCTGTATTACGGTGGTCGCTCCGGGTTGCGCAGTAATGTGGAGGTGCGGCTCTTTCCCCTGCTCGGAGTGGGCCATTTACCACTGGAACTTGGAATACTTCCTCTGGAGGAGTTTGTCACAGTGGGAGTTGGACATAAATATACCGTTTTCTTCAACCCAAGTGGTTTTTAGTCGGTGGGTAAAGTTGTTGTTTAACAGCAGAAGTTGCGAGACTTTCCCGTGTAGTGATAGTGGTAGCATGGTAAGGCCGCGTGTTACGGCTTGGTAGGCAAACATCTGGCTCAGTGAGACGCCATGATCTGCCTGACTCCACCAAGGGAAATAACACCGACCCTTGTCGTCGTCACTCACTGTCATGTCACGTGGTCATGTGGTGCCCCATGTTTACTTCTGTCCTGACGTCACAGCTTCCCCCAGGGGCATGGCCACCCTACCTCCTGACGTCCACTGGTCATATACCCCGTCGTCTGGAAGGTTTGACGATGGAGTCCTGACTGTGACTGACTTCCTGTAGTGCCTTCTACACCTCCTGTAGTTGCATCAAAGTGTCGCCCTTTCTGGGTATTCCTGTGTGGGGCTTCCTCTGGCTACTGCACCGTGGTCCTCCCTCTGGCTCCACCATGGTGGGCATGACCACAGTATAAGCTCCCCTTCTGCCGTGATCATAGTAGATGTTGGGAGCAGGGATGGAGCCATGTCATCTGTAGGTGTGGTGTGTGGCAGGAGGCGGTGCGGAGGAGGAAGAGGAGGAGGAGTGAGTGACATACTGGGCAAGCTCCCCACGACGAGGTGGATGGTGGTCCTGCTGCTGATGAAGGTGGAGTGAAGGGTGGAGGACGGTGGATTGTACTGGTGGGAGAGGAACCTCACGTGTTGGGTCAGGAGGTGGCTGGCTGGCCCGTCATGCTATACACACAATGTGGCCGCCGTGACCTAGGATATCCTGCTGATAACCAGCATCCTCTGCCATCCTTCACACCCTCCTGCACTGCCAACACAACCACTGCAACCACAAGCCTTACCACTACAACCCCAGCAACCATAACCCCTACCACCACAACCTTGCAACCACAACCCTTATCACCACAACCCCTGCAGTAACCCTTATCGCCACAACCCCTGCAACCATAACCCCAACCTCCACAACCGGTTCCACTATAATCACTTGTGACCACAGCCACTACCACCACAACCACTGCCACAACCCCTGCCACCACAACCACTTTCTCCACAACCCTTATCATCACAGCCACAGTCACCACAACAGCTTGTGACCACAGCCAGTACCACCATAACCACTGCCACGACAGCGTCTGCCATCACAACCCCTGCCACCACAACCCCTGCCACCACAGCCAAATGCCGCCACATCCACTTCCAACGTAGCCGCCACAACCACATATATCACAGAAAACGGTGACTTGGATAAAGATAAGGAAGCTTTAGTAGAGATTTTAAATGTTTTTTTTTCTTTTATTGTACTTGTATTGACCTTCAGTACTGAGGCCATATGTCCAGATCTGCTCCCACTGCCGGGAGAAACACCATATTGATGAACCACTTCAAGATGGATTAGAAATAGCCTCTTTGATATCACAGTTCGCACGTTTCTTCCAAAGCCTTTACTCAGACCACAGCCTGAGTGAAGGTGGCCACGCCTGTTACCACATTGTACTGTCACCACTAAACATATTCTCCCACCGACTGTATACAGTATACAGATGGTTCCCTGCCACAGACCAGTAGTGATGTTCAAACTCGTACTCACGATTTGTGCCTTGACGCATGACTCGGGTCAATAACTGGCCATCCTCACTCCAAGCATAACTGTTATGTTCCTTATGGCCCTGAGATCTGTTGAAGACTGAAAGGTCGATAGTCTGGTCGTAAGCGATTCTTTTTGTTCACTAACTGCGTTATACTCGCTTCATTATGACAGACTGTGTTGTGCTTGTGTTTTGAAGCAGGATACGTTGTTGCTCAATCGTTTTTAACATTTTCTCATAGTGTAAAATGTAACGTACTTAATGCCCCTCAGTCCCTGAGGCTTTTATGTGCACTATGTATTCTCTTTTGTGCCACTGCCCACAGGATGGGTAGGGCCAGGAACAGACGAAGAAAGGCCACATCCGCTCACATCCATTCTCTAGCTGTCATGTGTAATGCACCGAAACCACAGCTTCCTATCCACTGCCAAGCGCCATGGTTTAGCCCGAACGCTTCACATGCCCTGTTTCAGTCCGTTTCTACTCTTGTGGAAAAAAAATCATCAATTTTCTCAATTGCAAACAGTGGATAGTGTCCCAGCACTGCCAACAGAAGCACTGCCTCCCAACACTGCCACTAGAATCACTGCCTACACTACACTGCCACCAGAAGCGCTGCCTACAATACAGTGCCTCCCCGGCACTGCCACTAGATGCACTGCTTCCCATAAATATGTATGTACATGTAGACATATATATTAGTATTCGCTGATAGCCACGAGGAAAATGAAACACGACCAGTTCCCTAGTGCACTTTCGTGTAATGATCACATCGTCAGGGGAGATACAATCATGAGATAGAAAACTTAGAACAGTCAGTTTGATATACAAGGAAGAGACGAAGCTAAGACGCCATTGGTAAACAAGCAGCTTGTTTACCAATGGCGTCTTAACTACATCTCTTCCATGCACATCAACTGACTGTTCTAAGTTTTCTATCTCATGATTGTATCTCCCCTGACGATGTGATCATCACACGAAAGTGCACTAGGAAACTAGTCGTGTTTCATTTCCCTCGTGGTTATCAGCATGTACTAGATCACGCTCTCCAAGGTGACCCCTTGCAATATATATCAGTATATTAACAATGATGAGCATTGAATGGTCAGTGGTCTATGTGACATAAGGCTTTATGTTGCTTGTCCTGTGTGGCAGTCGCCCAGCTCGCCTGCCGCACCTCCCCCCATCCCCCCCATGAGGACATTTTGGCTGGCCCAGAGACCTGCGCCCACGTGAAGGTGCCCCCCAACCCACCCTGGCCTTAGGCTGTACCTGATGGTACCCCACCTGGCTCATACCACCCACGTCAGGTGATGGTACGGGTTACCTACCACCCTTACCAGGACCCACCTCCTGTCACCATAACCCACCACCACTCAACATGACCCACCACCCTTACCAGGACCCACCACCCTCACCAGGACACACCACCCGTCACCTTGTCACCATGACCCACCACCACTCACCATGACCCACCACCCTCACCAGGACCCTCGACACTTACCAGGACCCACCACCCTCACCAGGACCCTCCACGCTCACCAGGACCCACCACCCTCGCTAGGACCCACCACCCTCACCCGGACCCACCATGCTCATTAAGACCCAGCACACGCACCAGCACCCACCACCCTCACCAGGACCCACCACGCTCACTAGGACCCACCACCCGTCACCATGACCCACCACTCACCAGGACCCACCACCCTCACCAGGACCCACCACCCTCACCAGGACCCACCACCCTCACCAGGACCCTCGACACTTACCAGGACCCACCACCCTCACCAGGACCCTCGACACTTACCAGGACCCACCACCCTCACCAGGACCCTCGACACTTACCAGGACCCACCACCCTCACCAGGACCCTCGACACTTACCAGGACCCACCACCCTCACCAGGACCCTCGACACTTACCAGGACCCACCACCCTCACCAGGACCCTCGACACTTACCAGGACCCACCACCCTCACCAGGACCCTCGACACTTACCAGGACCCACCACCCTCACCAGGACCCTCGACACTTACCAGGACCCACCACCCTCACCAGGACCCACCACCCTCACCAGGACCCTCGACACTTACCAGGACCCACCACCCTCACCAGGACCCTCGACACTTACCAGGACCCACCACCCTCGCTAGGACCCACCACCCTCACCAGGACCCTCGACACTTACCAGGACCCACCACCCTCACCAGGACCCTCGACACTTACCAGGACCCACCACCCTCACCAGGACCCACCACCCTCACCAGGACCCACCACCCTCACCAGGACCCACCACCCTCACCAGGACCCTCGACACTTACCAGGACCCACCACCCTCACCAGGACCCTCGACACTTACCAGGACCCACCACCCTCACCAGGACCCTCGACACTTACCAGGACCCACCACCCTCACCAGGACCCACCACCCTCACCAGGACCCTCGACACTTACCAGGACCCACCACCCTCACCAGGACCCTCGACACTTACCAGGACCCACCACCCTCACCAGGACCCTCGACACTTACCAGGACCCACCACCCTCACCAGGACCCTCGACACTTACCAGGACCCACCACCCTCACCAGGACCCTCGACACTTACCAGGACCCACCACCCTCACCAGGACCCTCGACACTTACCAGGACCCACCACCCTCACCAGGACCCTCGACACTTACCAGGACCCACCACCCTCACCAGGACCCACCACCCTCACCAGGACCCACCACCCTCACCAGGACCCTCGACACTTACCAGGACCCACCACCCTCACCAGGACCCTCGACACTTACCAGGACCCACCACCCTCACCAGGACCCTCGACACTTACCAGGACCCACCACCCTCACCAGGACCCTCGACACTTACCAGGACCCACCACCCTCACCAGGACCCTCGACACTTACCAGGACCCACCACCCTCACCAGGACCCACCACCCTCACCAGGACCCTCGACACTTACCAGGACCCACCACCCTCACCAGGACCCTCGACACTTACCAGGACCCACCACCCTCACCAGGACCCTCGACACTTACCAGGACCCACCACCCTCACCAGGACCCTCGACACTTACCAGGACCCACCACCCTCACCAGGACCCTCGACACTTACCAGGACCCACCACCCTCACCAGGACCCTCGACACTTACCAGGACCCACCACCCTCACCAGGACCCTCGACACTTACCAGGACCCACCACCCTCACCAGGACCCTCGACACTTACCAGGACCCACCACCCTCACCAGGACCCTCGACACTTACCAGGACCCACCACCCTCACCAGGACCCTCGACACTTACCAGGACCCACCACCCTCACCAGGACCCTCGACACTTACCAGGACCCACCACCCTCACCAGGACCCTCGACACTTACCAGGACCCACCACCCTCACCAGGACCCTCGACACTTACCAGGACCCACCACCCTCACCAGGACCCTCGACACTTACCAGGACCCACCACCCTCACCAGGACCCTCGACACTTACCAGGACCCACCACCCTCACCAGGACCCTCGACACTTACCAGGACCCACCACCCTCACCAGGACCCTCGACACTTACCAGGACCCACCACCCTCACCAGGACCCTCGACACTTACCAGGACCCACCACCCTCACCAGGACCCTCGACACTTACCAGGACCCACCACCCTCACCAGGACCCTCGACACTTACCAGGACCCACCACCCTCACCAGGACCCTCGACACTTACCAGGACCCACCACCCTCACCAGGACCCTCGACACTTACCAGGACCCACCACCCTCACCAGGACCCTCGACACTTACCAGGACCCACCACCCTCACCAGGACCCTCGACACTTACCAGGACCCACCACCCTCACCAGGACCCTCGACACTTACCAGGACCCACCACCCTCACCAGGACCCTCGACACTTACCAGGACCCACCACCCTCACCAGGACCCTCGACACTTACCAGGACCCACCACCCTCACCAGGACCCTCGACACTTACCAGGACCCACCACCCTCACCAGGACCCTCGACACTTACCAGGACCCACCACCCTCACCAGGACCCTCGACACTTACCAGGACCCACCACCCTCACCAGGACCCTCGACACTTACCAGGACCCACCACCCTCACCAGGACCCTCGACACTTACCAGGACCCACCACCCTCACCAGGACCCTCGACACTTACCAGGACCCACCACCCTCACCAGGACCCTCGACACTTACCAGGACCCACCACCCTCACCAGGCTCTCTCTCTCTCTCTCTCTCTCTCTCTCTCTCTCTCTCTCTCTCTCTCTCTCTCTCTCTCTCTCTCTCTCTCTCTCTTCCTTTCTTTAGAGGTCTCTATATGTTATGGTTCACACGTATCTCACCTGTGTGTCTCTGTGTCTCTTTCATGATAGGTCTGTGCATCGTAATGTGGCGTGTCACGTCGTTACGAACGCCAGGATGTACACCGACCTACTGTCCCCGCCCGTCCTGGGGCTCGAACTGTCCTGGACTTGCTGACAGGTTTTCATGGGTCACGACCCCAGGAATTGTGCGCCCCCTTACGACCCCCTGAACTTTCCTGTTACGACCCCCAGATGTGACTCAACCCAGAATTCGTCTCGTGTTATTATCCTTGAATTTTCGTGTTACGACGCCTGGCTTTTCAAGTATAGCGTCTCTTGAATTTTTTTGGGGTGTTACGATGGCAGAATTTTCGTATGTAACGACCCGTAGATTCTCATTTAACGACACCAGAATTATAACCCCTCGATTCTCATGTTACGACCCCTACAACGCCACGTTATGACCCCTGAATGTTCTAGTGATGGCCCCTGAGTTAATGTATGTTATTATCCTTACGTTTTCCGTGTGTTACGACCCGTGACGTTCATTCGATCCTGAATTTTCATGTTACGACCCCTGAACCCGGATTTATTTGCGTTACGACCCCTGAGTTGTACATTGCTACCACACCCCAGTTTTCCTTTTACGACCTCCGAATTTTATTGTGTTACGACCCCCCAGTTTTCATTTTACGACCTCCGAATTTTACTGTGTTACGACTCCCAGTTTTCCTGCTACGACATCCGAATTTTACTGTGTTACAACCCACAGTTTTCCTGTTACGACCTCCGAATTTTACTGTGTTACAACCCCCAGTTTTCCTGTTACGACCTCCGAATTTTCCTTCGTTACTAAACCCCTAGTGTTGTTATTACGACCCCTGATATTATAGTGGTTATGACCCATGAATCTTCCTGTGTGGGGAAGATGGGAACTGTTCCGTTAACTTAGGAACCAGCAGAGCAAGGAACACGACTCAGGCAGCAGACCAAGGAACATAACCTACATACTCAGGCAACAGACCAAGGAACATATCCTACATACTCAGGCAACTGACCAAGGAACATATCCTACATACTCAGGCAGCAGACCAAGGAACATATCCTACATACTCAGGCAACAGACCAAGGAACATATCCTACATACTCAGGCAACTGACCAAGGAACATATCCTACATACTCAGGCAGCAGACCAAGGAACATATCCTACATACTCAGGCAGCAGACCAAGGAACATATCCTACATACTCAGGCAACAGACCAAGGAACATATCTTACATACTCAGGCAGCAGACCAAGAAACATATCCTACATACTCAGGCAACAGACCAAGGAACATATCTTACATACTCAGGCAGCAGACCAAGGAACATATCCTACATACTCAGGCAACAGACCAAGGAACATATCCTACATACTCAGGCAGCAGACCAAGAAACATATCCTACATACTCAGGCAGCAGACCAAGGAACCTGAGGTAGTGTAGGCTGTCCCAGACTCTGTGTACATGAAGTCCTGAATTTATGGATGACGAGTTTGAGAATATCTCTCATATTGGATGAAGGTTAAAGTGTGTTGTAGATCAACCATTGAGAACCGTCTTAACCTGGCAGGTGAATCATTGTATAGTGGTAATCTCAAACTTCCTCCGTATGTCACAGAGAATCTCGTGGTTTTGCCTCGCTGTGATAAGTTCTCGGTCGTCATCTGCTCAAAGCCTTGAGTATGGACGTGGCTCTCAGCAACATCAGTGCTGTTCATGATGTTCTCATTCAAAAACTCACCAGATAAAATCATTTGGCTGTATTTACAAAAATAGAGAAAGAGCATAAGGTACTTCATGTGGGATAGACTGGTAAGGATCTTTCTGATACACCTAAAACAGACGTAGTGTGAGAACAGGAGTGGGTACCCTCTGCCTCGTTTATTGATACGTGTTAGTAAGTAAGAATCGTTGTACAGTATTAATACTTCCATGTTTAAGTCCCATAATTCTCTTATCAGTAAGAATATTATCGAGTCTTCTCTTCTTAAGCACACCGAGGCCTGCATGGTGAATATTACTGATGGATCGTATGAACTATAGCTTTTGTCAGAGACAAGATGTGTAAACAACTGAATTTGTTTTGACCGTGTAACAGGCGCCATACCCGACTTGCGTCACACGTCATACACCACGTGACCAGAAGCCTCTACACCACCCAGGCTGTGTACTGTGTACTTGTCTCATTATATGCTCTACCCTGATGAAGATGTGGAATTATGTGAAAGCGTTTGGCACGTTTCATGTTTCATTTTTCCTCGTGGTTGTCAGTAATTACTTGCATCATGCGCATATATATATATATATATATATATATATATATATATATATATATATATATATATATATATATATATATATATATAAACTTTTATGTATATACATTTGTATGTGGGTGGGCTTGGCCATTTTTTCGTCTGTTTCCTTGCGCTACTATATATATATATATATATATATATATATATATATATATATATATATATATATATATATATATATGTATATATATATATATATATATATATATATATATATATATATATATATATATATATATATATATATATATCATACTGTTCGCCATTTCCCGCATCAGCAAGGTAGCGTTAAGAACAGAGGACTGGGCCTTTGAGGGAATATCCTCACTTGGCCCCCTTCTCTGTTCCTTCTTTTGGAAAATTAAAAAAAATGGGAGGAGAAGATTTCCAGCCACCCGCTCCCTCCCCTTTTAGCCGCTTTCTACGACACGCAGGGAATACATGGGAAGTATTCTTAATCCCCTATCCCCAGGGATGATATATATATATATATATATATATATATATATATATATATATATATATATATATATATATATATATATATATCTTTCTTTTAAACTATTCGCCATTTCCCGCGTTAGCGAGGTAGCGTTAAGAACAGAGGACTGGGCCCCCCTTGGAACATCCTCACCTGGCCCCCTCTGTTCCTTCTTTTGGAAAATTAAAAAAAAAACGAGAAGGGAGGATTTCCAGCCCCCCGCTCCCTCCCCTTTTAGTCGCCTTCTACGACACGCAGGGAATACGTGGGAAGTATTCTTAATCCCCTATCCCCAGGGATGATATATATATATATATATATATATATATATATATATATATATATATATATATATATATATATCTTTCTTTTAAACTATTCGCCATTTCCCGCGTTAGCGAGGTAGCGTTAAGAACAGAGGACTGGGCCCCCCTTGGAACATTCTCACCTGGCCCCCTCTGTTCCTTCTTTTGGAAAATTAAAAAAAAAAACGAGAAGGGAGGATTTCCAGCCCCCCGCTCCCTCCCCTTTTAGTCGCCTTCTACGATACGCAGGGAATACGTGGGAAGTATTCTTAATCCCCTATCCCCAGGGATAATGATTTATATATATATATATATATATATATATATATATATATATATATATATATATATATATATATATATATATCATAGCTTAAGCATTGCCCGGCCTTAAGGGAGGGATAAACAGCTAGATCAACTGCAGGGCTGACTGCCGTGCCCATGATTCGAACCCAACAGGATATGAATAACGCACAGCACTACTGTAATTAGTGTTATGTTTTTCACCAAAGTTCTGTATGATATCTTGGGAACGTAGTGGCGTTCCACACAACACATCAACGTTCTCGGCGCACTATGTGATTTCTTCTGGATGACGTGGAATTCTTGCAAACACTGTTGAGGTAGTTCATAACACAGGCAGACGTCCCTTACAGCGTGGGAGCGTTTCAGATGACGTGAAGAATGACCAGAGTGAAAGGAAAGCGTTCCAGACCGCCTTCCTGACACTATGAGAGATAGTTCCAGACAATAAAGGCATCCTAGATAACATTGAAATGTTCCAAGTAAAGCTGGTTAAGACAACGAGGAAGTTTACGTTCCGTAGGGTAAGGCTTCGAGGCATTCCTGACAGCGTGGAAGTATGTATTAGACTGGGAGTAGACATTCCAGACACCTCGGAAACACTCTAGGTGACAACCTAGGAATTCCAGACGGCATTTAAGGGTTCCAGACGAAACGCGAGCGTTCCAGGCAGCACGGGGGCGTTCCAGACAGGACAGCAGTATTCCAGACGACGCACTAAGGTTTCCAGACAGCATTCAAGTGTTCCAGACGAAACGTGGGCGTTCCAGTCAGGGAGGGATCGTTCCAGACAAGGCGGCAGCGTTTCAGACGACAACCTAAGCATTCCAGGCAGCAGTAGAGGGTTCCAGACGACACGTAGTCGTTTGAAGCAAATTCCTATTCTTTTTTAAAGCACACTCGATATGGCTGAGGATGACCGGGCGTCCAGACATTATGGCTGTGCTGAAAACAAAGCCCAGTAGTTACTGGTAATGTGCCGAGGGCTTCCCAGGCACCGCAGCACAGAGGTCGGCCTCGTGAGACTGTGTCTCCGTCCCAGGATACACACACACATCACAGGTAAACACCTGTTGAGAACCACACTATAGTGGTCTGCTGGTTGTTCTTGTGACCGACACCCGGCACGTCCACATGACACACACACCTTCCACATGACAGGTGCACCTTCCACATGATAAACACATATCTTCCACATGGCAAACATACCTTCCACATGACACACACACCTTCCACATGACAGACACACCTTCCTCATAACAGACACACTTTCCACATGACAAACACATGCCTTCCACATGACAAACACATACCTTTAACATGACAAACACACCTTCCACATAACAGAAACACCTTCCACATGACAAACACATACCTTCCTCATGACAAGCATCTCCTCCACATGAAACTCTCACATTAACCTGATGAGCACGACGGTATGACCCCCTCAACACGATGGTATGACCCCCTCAACACGATGGTATGACCCCCTCAACACGACGGTATGACCCCCTCAACACGACGGTATGACCCCCTCAACACGACGGTATGACCCCCCTCAACACGATGGTATGACCCCCTCAACACGACGGTATGACCCCCTCAACACGATGGTATGACCCCCTCAACACGACGGTATGACCCCCTCAACACGACGGTATGACCCCCTCAACACGATGGTATGACCCCCTCAACACGATGGTATGACCCCCTCAACACGACGGTATGACCCCCTCAACACGACGGTATGACCCCCTCAACACGACGGTATGACCCCCTCAACACGATGGTCTCACTTGTGAGTTGACCCTGAAAGGTCAGGTCAGATGCCGTGCCCTCACAGCCAACTCATGCCGTCGTGATCGTGGAATATATTTGCCTGGATGATGTGTTGTTACCTTACCTTCTACATGTGTTGTGTTGATGTATTACAACTGATGCGGTAATGATTTATAGTTACGTTACCTTCTACATGTGTTGTGTTGATGTATTACAACTGATGGGGTAATGATTTCCTTGTCCACTCCAGTGTTCAGTTGGCGGCCGTGTGTATGTACAGTGAAAGACAAAACTCTGACCCAGGGATGTGGTGAAGACATGAACGGTGAGCATTGCGCGCGCTCTCCTCCTGGCTTAATACAGACACTTGGTATTTCTGAGTTGTGCCTCCACACACACACACACACACACACACACACACACACACACACACACACACACACACACACACACACATACACACACACACACACACACACACACACACACACATACACACACACACACACACACACACACACACACACACACACACACACACACACACTGAGATGGTGGTGTACATATTTTCTGAGATTTCTCACTTTTCGGTAAATTTACCTTCGAAGTGGACCGACTACTGTTCCCAGATGACGTCACAAGCGACGGTGCGATACGGAACTCTCAAGGTTGAGTAACGTAACGACATAGGTTGTGGGATGGTACAGTTGGTCATCCTCATAAACCCATCAGGTTGTGGGATGGCACAGTTGGTCACGTCTGTAACCACATAGACCCATCAGGTTGTGGGATGGTACAGTTGGTAACGTCTGTAACCTCCTAAACCCATCAGGTTGTGAGATGGCACAGTTGGTCACGTCTGTAACCACATAGACCCATCAGGTTGTGGGATGGTACAGTTGGTAACGTCTGTAACCACATAGACCCATCAGGTTGTGAGATGGCACAGTTGGTCACGTCTGTAACCACATAGACCCATCAGGTTGTGGGATGGTACAGTTGGTAACGTCTGTAACCACATAGACCCATCAGGTTGTGAGATGGCACAGTTGGTCACGTCTGTAACCACATAGACCCATCAGGTTGTGGGATGGTACAGTTGGTAACGTCTGTAACCTCCTAAACCCATCAGGTTGTGAGATGGCACAGTTGGTCACGTCTGTAACCACATAGACCCATCAGGTTGTGGGATGGTACAGTTGGTAACGTCTGTAACCTCCTAAACCCATCAGGTTGTGAGATGGCACAGTTGGTCACGTCTGTAACCACATAGGCCCATCAGGTTGTGGGATGGTACAGTTGGTAACGTCTGTAACCTCCTAAACCCATCAGGTTGTGAGATGGCACAGTTGGTCACGTCTGTAACCACATAGACCCATCAGGTTGTGGGATGGTACAGTTGGTAACGTCTGTAACCTCCTAAACCCATCAGGTTGTGAGATGGCACAGTTGGTCACGTCTGTAACCACATAGACCCATCAGGTTGTGGGATGGTACAGTTGGTAACGTCTGTAACCTCCTAAACCCATCAGGTTGTGAGATGGCACAGTTGGTCACGTCTGTAACCACATAGACCCATCAGGTTGTGGGATGGTACAGTTGGTCACGTCTGTAACCACATAGACCCATCAGGTTGTGAGATGGCACAGTTGGTCATGTCTGTAACCACATAGACCCATCAGGTTGTGGGATGGAGCAGCTGTTGCCTTCCATAACGTAACATTGGACTGTTGATACAGGGAAGCAGATCCAGCAGAGTGGGAACATTATATGCTGGCCGGTTTGTCTGTGTCACAAGTTTCGTGCTGTGCCAATTTGACTTTGTCCCGGGTCACTAGTATTCCAGCTTGTACCAGTTACCCGGAACACACAAGGTTACTTAGCATGGCAAAGGTTACTAGTGATTAACATAAAGAACATATGCAAATGAGTCATTTGTTTATGTTTATTTTATGAGATTGAAAACGGTATATTGTATGGCCTCATCCCACACAGTAGACATCTCTCTGGTAGTCTGACTCAGTGTGAGGTAAACTGTTGTTCCATGTCTGTCAAGAAGGTAGACGTGAGGCTGGTCATGTCTTCTGTAGGAGTCAAAATGACGGACGTCATGTAGTTCATGTCTACTGCGCCAGTCATAGACGCGGACGTCTGGAAGGTCATGTCTAGTGTGACAGAGAGAGATTGACCTGAGACAAGTCATGTCTGTGACATTGAGAGAGGTTGTCCTCAGACAGGTCATGTCTACTTTGGCAGTGAGAGAGGTTGTCCTCAGACAGGTCATGTCTACTGTGACATTGAGAGAGGTTGTCCTCAGACAGGTCATGTCTACTGTGACATTGAGAGAGGTTGTCCTCAGACAGGTCATGTCTACTGTGACAGTGAGAGAAGTTGTCCTCAGACAGGTCATGTCTACTGTGGCAGTGAGAGAAGTTGTCCTCAGACAGGTCATGTCTACTGTGACATTGAGAGAGGTTGTCCTCAGACAGGTCATGTCTACTGTGGCAGTGAGAGAAGTTGTCCTCAGACAGGTCATGTCTACTGTGGCAGTGAGAGAAGTTGTCCTCAGACAGGTCATGTCTACTGTGGCAGTGAGAGAAGTTGTCCTCAGACAGGTCATGTCTACTGTGGCAGTGAGAGAAGTTGTCCTCAGACAGGTCATGTCTACTGTGGCAGTGAGAGAAGTTGTCCTCAGACAGGTCATGTCTACTGTGGCAGTGAGAGAAGTTGTCCTCAGACAGGTCATATCTACTGTGGCAGTGAGAGAGGTTGTCCTCAGACAGGTCATGTCTACTGTGACATTGAGAGAGGTTGTCCTCAGACAGGTCATGTCTGCCGGTGGTGATCAAGGCAGAAGTCAAGACAGTAGAGTGGAGGGCGGCAGCACCAGGAGGGGCAGCATGATGGTGTGGGGCACTGCGGCTGTCGGCAGCTTGAGCAAGAGGCCCAGCGGCAGGAAAGACAGCTTTAGCGGACCACCGCCGCCACCAGTCGATAAGCGTCACCAGCATCCTGAAGGTGACGGGAACACTTGACGGAACAGTGTTCATGTGGACGATGAGCCGGAGATGCGGATATTCCTCCCTGCGTCTGGCGGGCCCTTCGTGGGTCCTGGTCACACATAACAGTGGTCAGTGTTGCCGACCATGACACATTCACGGCCCGCCCGGGATCCAGCGCTTACGTTCCAGCCTGGGTTGTGACGCTCGGTCCACACTCAACTGAACGGCTCATTCTTCCCTAAGGTGTTGCTTGATAACCTGCCACAAGCTGGGATATATATATATATATATATATATATATATATATATATATATATATATATATATATATATATATATCGTACATATTCGCCATTTCCTCCATCACCGAGGTAGCGCTAAGAACACAGAACTGAGCCTTAGAAGGAATATCCTCACTTAGTCCCGTTCTCTGTCACTTCCTTTGGAAAATTAAAAAAAAAAAGAAAATGGTAGGGGAGGATTACCAGCACCCCCCCCCCCCCCTCCCCTCCCTGCTCCCTCCCTTTTTAGTTGGCATCTACGAGAGAGAGAGAGAGAGAGAGAGAGAGAGAGAGAGAGAGAGAGAGAGAGAGAGAGCGTTAATGAGATGGCCTTGATTAGGGCATTCCGTTGCCCGTGCCGGCTCGGCCAACACAAGACACAATGTGCTGGAATGAATGTTGGGAGAGTTATCCAGTGGCGGAGGCGAGATACGGTCAGGTTATCATCGTTACGACTGTGTGGCCTGGCTGGAAGACACGCTGCATTATCGGCACGAGCAACACCGAGGCCCTGGCACTGTGGACGGACGGGGAGGCTGAGGACGTCCCCGTCCGTGTAGGACACAACGTCCTCAGTCCTCGCGAGTGTCCCGGGCGATGACTACACCCACAGACCACGCAGGTGGTACGAGAGCCAGGAGGTGTGGGGGTATCGCTGGTCGCGCATGATGCGAGGACCACGAGGGAGAGGCCATGCACCAGGACGCCTGCATGAATACGCTCAGCCTCCTCACTGGAGGCGACGAGTATCGCGCTCGTGGATCTGGTAGATGGAAGGGCGTCGTACCGGACGTCGCCCTGCGTCTTGCATGTAATAAAGGACGTAAGACATGACTGGAGGAGAGGGTTGAAGCCTTCGTCGGAGCGCTGCTGAGAGGGTGGTGTGTCTCTGGTGTTGGTGTTGGGGCAGAAGGAAGGCTGGACGCTGGTGGGAGCCTGGCAGACACCCAACACGACGGCCAACCCCCTGGTGGCTCCAGCACGACCTCCTGCCTCGCGACGACGACGACGACCCACCCACCATCCCGGAGACCAGGAGGGTGAGGGTGTTGGTGTCAACACCAGGATGGTGAAGTTGTTGGTGCCAACACCAGGATGGTGAAGTTGTTGGTGCCAACACCAGGATGGTGAGGGTGTTGGTGCCAACACCAGGATGGTGAAGTTGTTGGTGCCAACACCAGGATGGTGAGGGTGTTGGTGCCAACACCAGGATGGTGAAGTTGTTGGTGCCAACACCAGGATGGTGAGGGTGTTGGTGCCAACACCAGGATGGTGAGGGTTTTGGTGCCAACACCAGGATGGTGAGGGTGTTGGTGCCAACACCAGGATGGTGAGGCTGTTGGTGCCAACACCAGGATGGTGAGGGTGTTGGTGCCAACACCAGGATGGTGAGGGTTTTGGTGCCAACACCAGGATGGTGAGGCTGTTGGTGCCAACACCAGGATGGTGAGGCTGTTGGTGCCAACACCAGGATGGTGAGGGTGTTGGTGCCAACACCAGGATGGTGAGGGTTTAGATGCCAACACCAGGATGGTGAGGCTGTTGGTGCCAACACCAGGATGGTGAGGGTGTTGGTGCCAACACCAGGATGGTGAGGGTGTTGGTGCCAACACATGGATGGCGAGGGTGTTGGTGCCAACACCAGGATGGTGAGGGTGTTGGTGCCAACACCAGGATGGTGAGGGTGTTGGTGCCAACACCAGGATGGTGAGGGTGTTGGTGCCAACACCAGGATGGTGAGGGTGGAGGAAGACGTGCCAAACATATTGTCATGAAGATATGTTGGTACCAACCAAATAATCATGTTAGCTAATGTGTGTGTGTGTGTGTGTGTGTGTGTGTTAGAGACGGCGTTGTGGAGGTTAGCTTTGTTGACCTTGACGCGTTTCTCAGCCGCCCTGGATCGAGGCTGCATGTGGTAGTCGACACACAGTCAACCCAGCTGTTCATCCTTCTCTAGGGTTGATTGATCAAATGAGAACCTGGGAGGAGGGAAGCCACTCCTGGCTGCCTGGCTCTATCACTGTAAGGTGGATAGAGTTGTTTAACCCTCGGAGCACAACGGTACGACCCCTTACGTGTGAGGACCTGGCCTTCGGCCCGACCCACAAGGATCAGGTCAAAAGCCTGGACTACCATAGCCAAGGGTCGTATGGTCATGCCCAAGGGTCGTGCTTAAGGGTTTGAATATCTGTCATTCAGGACCAGAAGGATGTAGGTAGGAGTCGGGTCTGGGAGCGGTGGCAGGACGAGGTGTTGGGCACGTCAGTTGTCATGTTCAGATGTGGCTAAGGAGACGCAGAGAGACGCAGGCGCCCATGATGTCAGTCGTGTTATGAGGTCAGGTCTATTCTTAAACGTATCAGTCAACACAAACTCGTAAAGCATGCCATGTCAACTGATGCGTTAAGATAGAAAAGGACTTCGCCTCATTGGAAGTCAGACGCTTTCCCACCAGTTTGGATCTGTCATTACGAGTGGAGACAGACAGATCTAGCCTTAGGTAGCTGCTTAGATCGGGATTATCAAATATTTGGTAATTTGAACGTCTGTATGAAATGATGAATGTGCTCTTAACCTTCTCTCTTTTGTACCAAGTATGTATAAAGACGTGCAGTTGGCTTTTATATAAAGGATTTGTTTTCCCAGGGTGGGAATCATCTTGGTAGCTGGACGCTGTACTCTCTCCATTCTCTCTGTCTTTTTTTTAAGTAGGTGGACGAAAAAGGAACCCAGTATTCAAGATGGGGACGCGGCAGTGAAATTTAAGAGTTGGGATTATATCTCTGGACTTAAATTAGAAAACCCTGCTTATAAGTCGAAGATCTGTGTTCACCTGTTGTACTGTTTTACTGCACTGCTTGCTTGGCCTTAGGTCACCAGAGATTATTACACCTAAGTCTTATTTCCGTACTTATGTAGCGCAACAAGATTCATATTGTGCTTGGTCTCTCGTTTTAACTACTGGTATGTAAGTCTTTGCACTTCTGAATATGTCATTTGCCACCTGTGGGCCCGGATCATCATTTTGTCTACATCAGTTGGAAGCTGTAGACATTCACTTTCTGTTGTAGGTTTATTTCCCAACTTGGTATCGTCTGCGATATTTTGTATCCCGCATCGCAGCCCATTACTATTATCATTAATGTCCCTGAGAAAGAGAAATGGTCCTAAGACTGATCCCTTTGACACGCCACTTATTACGTCTAACCTTCGAGGCCTGACCATCAATCACTGCTCTTCTGCTCCTTGTTCACGGCTAGTTTTCTAAACAGTGAAGTACACTTCCGTCATTACCATGTGTCTGAATCTTTGGTTCGGGACTCTACTAAATGCTTCCTGAAAGTCTAAACAGATGACTTCATCCGCTGTATTTTCACCATACATTATTGTATCATAAAAGAAAATCAGGCGGAATATTTTTCAGACATTACAGATTTCGCTGAAAATCAATCATACTGAGTATCTATGATTGAGAGGTGATCACTGGTGATCATCTAAATGATTAAATCTTGTCTCGAATGTCAGATGATGGTTACCATGAATGTACCAACGACAGACGGTAAATCAACTGCACGATGACTTCGTGCAAGTAACTTATTACCCTTCTTTTTATTGCTGTGAGACATGAGGTGTTTCTGATTGTGGTTGACTGGAGGTTCGTAGTAGGTAGGCTTACGGTAAACTAGGTGTAGACTACACTTTAGGTAAACTGAAGATAGGTAGACTCATGGTAGGGAAGAAGGAGGCTGGTGTAAAGTAAAGGTGTACCAGCTGGAATGGAAGACGACGAATCAGGAAGACTTAAACAAGTAAGACGAGGAAAGACGGAGACAGAATTGTGTCAGAGGTTTAATGAAGAAAGAAGATAAAGAGAATGAACGGTGGAAGGGAGACAGAGTAAGTTGACGGGAGAGGTGAGATTGTAGGATGGAAGTGGACGTTAAGCAGATAATGGCGACGGACTGGCAGCCACTGTTGAAGTGAAGCACTGCGAGAGATAACGTTAGAGACACTGAGAGATACACGAGCCAGATAAGAAGTATGGGCAGAAGGTGAGCAATACTGCCAGGGACGAGAGAAGGTGAGAAATACTGAGAGGGAGGGACGAGTGGAGAATATCGTCTAGGACCGGGGGGGGGGGGGGGGTTCGAGGGAGGAGTGAGAGGCTGCAGAAGGAGGAGGAGGTAAAGAGGAGAGGTAGGCAGGGAGAGCTCCTGCAGACATGACTCCAAGTGGACCTCACGCTCCAGCCGCACACTCAAACCATAACATGACAATATAGTCCTATATCTCATGACTGATACACGTTGGTCTTGATCGTTGTAAAGTCGGTCCTCATGCGTGAGGTGTTGAGGATTGTGATGACCAGGTGTGTGTGGCATACATTGGCCACGGGACGGTAATGCCGCCAGATACATCTCTGATACACTGTATCCTCTCATACACAACTAATACATTATACATGTCTATGATAATGTGGGTGGCAGGCATGAACGAGGACGTGGATGGTGTGTGTGAGGCAGAAGGAACCTGTCATTACCAAGGGTTGTCTTAACAATTCAATTATCGTCCGGTGCTGCAGCTCTCTGTCCACGGGGTTAGTTGAGGTTGGACTTGGTCAGCCGCCAACTCCTAATATCAGCCCTTCCGCCCTACCCCCACCTCCTGAGGTATCCTTCCACCTCACACAGACTTCGTAGGTAGGTAGGTGGGTGGGTGGTGTGTCCAAGTGCGGCCACTGGTAGTGCTCCAGGACACACCACTGGCAAGTGCCGGTGATGGGGCTTCACATGTCGTGTGAGAACCCCAGTTATGGAAGCTGCTGGTTACCGGTACACGCCAGCAGGAACTACCGGTGATGGGGCTTCACGTGTCTCGTGAGAACACCAGCCACTGGTGCTGACGCCTCGCACGGGCCAAGTTAACGCGGGCAGGTCTGGAAAGATGTAATTTTCAAAGAACCTTTCTAGTAGTGATTTGTCTAGGCCAACCTAACCCTGGGGAACTAGACTGACATGATGTTGGAATAAGAAAGTTGTCAGCCGAGGGAGGGAGGGAAGAGTGTGGCAAAGTGGCATAAATTTGGTTAGATTTGTTCTAACAGTTGTGGTGCAGACGGCCAGCCACAGTCGCCACAGCCTCTGCCTGACTTATCTTGCTACCATCAAGAGCGCGCCTCTTACTCTTGCCTTTTCTCGAAGAATTTTTCAGAGCATTGAGCGTCTGGTCTCCTACGTTCATAACGTTCAGGTCACCTCCAGCCTACTCTCAGTCTGCACTCCATTACTCGTTTTTCGTGTATGAAAAATATTTCCCCACTTAATTCGGACCTGTGCAGCATCTGCGAATGGGAAACCGTAACCTAGTTAAAATCAACGATATAGAATCGCAGTTTTTACCAAAATCTCGCTCGTGAATCGCTCTCGTTTCCTACCAGTAAAGTTCAGAACGGTACAGTTCATCCCTGCCGTAAAATGAACGTGTTGGGCATAACTGAAACCTCCGCACTCTCTCCCCTGGATAGGCCTCCCAGGAGCTAGGTAGAGACCGTGTGTAGCTGCGCCAGTTACTGTCCTTGCGAGGTGTTGTGCCGTATCTACATGGGGCGTCGTTCGGCCCACCGTGAAGGACTGCTCGCATATCGGGAGAGGCTGTTTTTCCCATCTCCATTTTAGCCAAAGTAGATGATAGAGTCAGAAGCGTTCCTCGTTCTTACGTCTTCTGTTGCTCGCCTTACTTCAACCATCCACCTGTGTTTGCCGGAGTGTGCCTTCCCTCTCTCTGCGCTGCAGGTATTATCTCGGCCGCTGCTGCCATGAGCTGGCTGCGCGTGTATCAGCCCCTCAGACCTGGACCCATAGCATCACACTGGCTGCTGTTTGCCCCAGTTTCTGTGTGCATACCAGTCATACGAGGATTGGCCGCTATGATACCTCTCCTCCTGTAACGATTCCATAACTATACTCGGAAATAGCTTCCTGCTGGCACTACAGACATGAAAATCTGAAACTTACCTCTGAAATGTGCATAGAGAGAACACCTTAAACATCCTGGGCCCAAAATGACCTTGCCATCTACCATCAGGAGTGCACTGGACAAATACCCATAAACTGTACAAGACCAGCCAGGTTTTGTGGGCCTGAGGGCTGCGGCTTCCAACCTACACCCCAACCCAGCAGCCTTGGCTGTGGGGTGAGAAGACCTGCGAGGACCGCATCAGCTGAATGTTGTGAAAAGTCTTATAATCTGTGATAGGAAGGTGCGGGTAGGAGAGAAGACCATGTATGATGTCAGGCTCAACGGTGATAGAGGAGGAACCAGGGAGGAGGTGGGTAGATACAGTGAGTCAGTTGGTGTAAGATAAAGTGACATTGTTATGCCGGGAAACTGCTGATAGTGACGCTGGACGTGGCAAGTGTTCCCCGAGACTTGCAGGGCGAGTGTGCACTTACCTCACACTGGACGAGACCTCAACTGTGTTGATGAGTATAGTACATAACTGTGAGGTGGTATAGAGGTTAGTGAATAACTGTAAGGCGTCCTAGTATTGTGGAAAGCTGATCAAAGTCAATTAAGTGTTGCTTTCGGCCAGTAAAGATGGAATATTGTTGGTAAGAATCGGGAATAAAGGTAGACGTGAGCTTGATAACACCTGCTGTGTATTATATGGAAACTGATCATGCAAACGTTGATTTATGAAAGTGTGACATTATTTACTACCACAGACTGTACAGTGTACAGTCGTGCGTGCCATACTCCTCCCTGATCATCAGAAGGACACAAGAGAGTGGGGCTGTTACCGGGGACACAGAAACATATAGAGACTGTGTTCATTGTGTCTACTTCTGGTACTGTGCCCACCTGTACTACAGTAGTAAGGTTATATGTTCTCTCTCTCTCTCTCTCTCTCTCTCTCTCTCTCTCTCTCTCTCTCTCTCTCTCTCTCTCTCTCTCTCTCTCTCTCGAACACAGAGAAAGTTGACACACTATCAGGAAAGCTTCGCTTACATCGTTATTGGGAAAAAATTAAGTTGAGATGAGATCAAAGGATGTTTCAGGAGGGGGCCAAATTGACGATGGGGTTAGGGTTGTGGATGTTGGGGTTCAGACGGGGGTTGGTGTATGGATGGGGTGGAGTTACGGTTGTGGATGTTAGGGTTCAGACGGAGGTTGGTGTGGAGGGTAGGCTTGGGGTTAGGGCTGTGGATATTGGGGTTCAGTCAGTGGTTAGGGTGGGGATGGGGTTAGGGCTGTGGATGTTGGGGTTCAGTCAGTGGTTAGGGTGGGGATGGGGTTACGGCTGTGGATGTTGGGGTTCAGTCTGTGGTTAGGGTGGGGATGGGGTTACGGCTATGGATGTTGGGGTTCAGTCTGTGGTTAGGGTGGGGATGGGGTTATAGCTATGGATGTTGGGGTTCAGTCTGGGGTTGGTGTGTGGAGGGAGGACGGGATCTACCCCAGCTGCTGCTGTGTGTAGTGAGATGAAAGTTAAAGCTGTGTTTCCCTTGTGGACCGCTCCATGGTTGTTGGACCGCCTTGGTTGTTGGACCGTTCCATGGCTGTTGGACCGTTCCATGGTTGTTGGACCGCTCCATGGTTGTTGGACCGTTCCATGGTTGTTGGGACGGTGGGTCAGCTGGTGTTGCACCTCCCTCACACTAACGCATCGTCATACCGTCTCCGGCCGCCTTAACGTACGTCCACAACGTCAGTTTCTGATCACTTACTGGCCTTTACGATGGTCGCTGACGTGACTCCTCCATGACGTGGCGTGCTGGTCCCCTCAGCTCACCCTGACACACGGAGCCGCTCTGCTCTGCCCGACTCTCATATTGTGTTTATGTTGTAGCAAGGTATCGGTCATGACCAGAGCAGAGCTCTGTGTGTGTGTGTGTGAGGGAGAGGGAGGGAGTTTTACACACGTTTTGCCCCGTCTCTTAAAATTTTATGTATGTACCAAGCTTCCTTGCACACACACACACACACACACACACACACACACACACACACACACACACACACACACAAACCAGCACCTAAGCTAGGTACCCGTTTATCGACAGCCCCATCGGGAGGATGAACACCTAGGTTGGCTGTGGGCCCACTGCCGCGCAGATAATTCAAACCCATGCAGGATTGTCAATTTAGTTGCAAAAAATGAATTAGATATATAAATGAATGATGATGATAATGATAATAATAATGATAATAATAATAATAATAATAATAATAATAATAATAATAATAATAATGATAAATCTAAAGTCTTTACCATGTCTTCATTGTTTTGAACCAAGTCACTGTCTATCATAATTCATGGATCAGTTTTGATAGGTTTTCTGACATAGCCATGAAACTCCTGTGGGTTTCTTTTGCTATGTTCATCAGTGAGTTCTTCACACTGACGTTTACATTGATGTAAGAGTCTCGTAGTGTCTCCACGCGGATTTTCCTTATTCCTTTTTTGTTAGCTGAGACGGCAACTGAATGTCCTAGTCAAGGCCATCTTATTAACAATATATATATATATATATATATATATATATATATATATATATATATATATATATATATATATATATATATATATATTGGAAAGGATCACAGTTTTGCGCGTGATCAAGTATATTCCTATGAGTCCACGGGGAAAATGAAACACGATAAGTTCCCAAGTGCACTTTCGTGTAATAATTACATCATCAGGGGAGACACAAGAAAGAAATATAACAGTCCGTTGATATACAACGAAGAGACGTAGCTAGGACGCCATTTGGTAAACATGCGATTGTCCGAGACAATCGCATGTTTACCAAATGGCCGCAACCAGGATTCGAACCTATGCGGTCGACCCCGGGCGGCCCGTGAATGCTCAAGGTTAGCGACGCTAACCATTACACACATAATTCTCTCTTACCATGTTAATTAATGGTCTCTGAGTTTCGTATTTGCTGCTTTTTTTTCTTTTTCTTTTAGACAACAAACACTTCTTTATGTCATTATCCTACCATTTTGGCTTTGCTCTGGAAAAAAATCTCTTTGACACGTGTTCCCTCCACTACTTTGAAAGTTTTACTGAAGCTTTCCCAAGTTATGTCCATATCGGTTTTATTAACCGTATTATCCCAAGTTTGCGCTCCACATTTTGACCAGCATCATAAGCGATGTTGAAAGTGAACTTAAAAGTAATTTGCCGGTGATCGCTCGTACTTAACTCTTTCCGGGCTTCAACATTATTAACGGGATCCTAATTTTGAGCAACAACGAAATGTAACCTGTTCTCATAGCGAGTGATGTTCTCCACTGACTGTATAATGTCACGATCATGTAGATTGTGGTGGAGCCCCCTACCCCCAGCCACGGTACAGTGATTCTCCCCACATGTTAAGGTCTCGTACTGTGATCGACTTGTTTTCATAACAAATTTCTGGTCTCTGATCATAAAGGCTTCCGTCTACCTCAGGTGTCTGTGCTGGGACCTGCATACTGATCTTACTCTTGATATTTATCTCTGATTTGTACATAAATGTAGTTGACCATATCATCAACTGCTACATTTGTCAGCCCAGGATTAAGGTGGGCTTCAACACAGAGCAAGACACCAGCGCCTGCTGTATTTTCCTATCACTGTTAAATACAATATACCCAGGAACTCTATATTTGGCGAGAAAATCTCTATTTTTAGAATCTAATCTTCCGAAATACTAATTGTATCACAATTTTCTTCCAATACAGTTGTATCGAACTGTTTTTTCTTTTGTTTATGAATACTCCGTTTATAAACATGAAATATTTTGATGCACGACCGAGACTTTTTCTGTTTTCACTAGCGTGTGTGTGTGTGTGTGTGTGTGTGTGTGTGTGTGTGTGTGTGCGGCAGTTAGGATCTCGTCTGCGTTAACTTGTTCCATAACACCTGGTTTGACGTGCCCTGCCCTATTCGCCTCCTGCCTTGTTCCCTACAGTTTCCTGGGAACTGATCTCCAGCTGCTCTGTTCTGCCTCCCCCCCACCCTCTCTCTCTCTCTCTCTCTCTCTCTCTCTCTCTCTCTCTCTCTCTCTCTCTCTCTCTCTCTCTCTCTCTCTCTCTCTCACGACGACTAGCCTCGCTCCCAACCAGCGGCGCCAGCTGACCCACCCTGCCTTGTACCCCCAGTGGCCCGTCCCGCCCTCCGCTACCAGAGAAGTGTCCAGCAGTGTGTCCTGCCTCACATGTTCCTCTCAGGCGTCAGGTTATGACGCCTGGTTCACCAATCCTGCCGTGTCCCCTGTCATCCCCAAGCCCTCTTTCCGTGTTCCTATGTTCTCAATATCGTAATAGTTTCGGTCCATCCAAAGGGACTGCCTAATATTCTCACTAGCACTCTGTCAAGACGGGCTTTCCCTATTCCATTTTAGTGGAGTCTATCCTTGGCAGAGAGGCTTCAGTCTCGGCTAAAATGATGCCATATATGTGTGTAACAGACGTTTTCCTCCTCCCAACACAGAGCTTCACTTCCCCTGTTTACCTCCAGAGCTCTACTGAGGCTACAGGGATGTGCGTCCTGTCTGGGCAGCAGTATGACCAACTTCCTGCGTCTCTCACTGAACTGACAGACGAGGTCCTGTGTCGGGCTCGACTTTCTTCTGATTTCGTGTTGGTTACACTGTTCCTCCCGACCTGGACACAAACGTCAGCTCCGCGGGAGTGTTACAGACCACGTCGTCAAACTTACCCAGATTATCTTCCAATTTTGCACCAGGAAAGGACAAATTTCTTCTCCTCTTCCCATCACCACAAGACTCCTGGTCAAGCCTGATCCCCAATTAAGGACTCCCTCAACCAGAAGGATACTTTGATCATCCTGTACTTCATCCTCCAATAAACCAAATCTTATGCAAGCAGGAATCTACCCTTCCTTAACTTCTGATGATCGACATATCTGCTTAGCAGGGAGGTTCCAACCCACTGCTGTCCCCCTCTTATTCGCCTTCTACGACAAACAAGGAATACCTGGCAAGTAGTCTACCTCCTCTTATCCCTTATCCCGAGGGATGATATGTATATTATCCTAGAAGGTAAATTTATCCTTTACCTTCATTTGCACGGATGCCGTCCCATTTTCTGAGGTATCTATCTTATTTGTGAGTTGTGAGTCACACTTCTGTATGTCAGATGCTTTTGCGGTAACAAAGTCCTCGTCTAGTTTCTCTAGATACCTCACTGCTCTTCCTAATTTCTCAATGCAGTTTTTCGCACAAGCTACGGTACAGACAAGAAGATAACTCACCTTCTTCCTTAATGAGAAAGTCCCGAGTGAATTTTATTCATAGCGCTTCACCTTGAGCAAGAGCCATTCTTGGTAGCACAGCGGTGAACAGGAGATCAGGAAGGACATGTCCGCTCGCGACAGAGGTCAGAGGAAGTGTTGCCATGGTATCGGCTGAGACTTGTGATTGTGGCTAGCTATTGGCTGAGAGACTTGTGATTTTGGCCAGCTATTGGCTGAGAGACTTGTGATTTTGGCCAGCTATTGGCTGAGAGACTTGTGATTTTGGCTAGGTATTGGCAGAGAGACTTGTGACCATATGTCCAAGTTGTCTGAAAGACCATTGAATATGGCCAAGTAGTGGCTGAGAGACTTGTGAATATGGCCACAGTCTGTGTTGTCTGCGAGTGACCAAGAGATCTCTTTGCCCTCATTGATTGGCTGGACGAACGGTGTGTGATGCCGGTGGTTGGCTGAGGGAATATATGGCCACAGTGGTGGCCATATAGCTCACCGTGGTACCAGTGGATGGCAGAATAAACTTTATTTGGCCACAGTATTGTTATATTCCACACTCCTCATTACTGAGTGGCCCTGTGGACCAGATATAGGGTTATGATTACTTGGTTAGGTCAGGTTTAGCTCAGTGATGGGTTACTTGTGCCTGCCTGAAGGAGTGTTTTAATGCCCATAATGTCGTGCTTAGAAGGCACGGCCACATCACGTAACGCTAAGAGGTTGTGTGGCTGGAGTGTATACAACTGATGGAAGCGTTTGGTAAAACATGTAAAATTTTAGTGTCACATTTGATAGAAAATGTATACGTTTGTGTATGATGACTCAGATTACCTTTGACGTAAATGACTGGAATATGCTTTAGAAAGCGACAAGTTAAATATGTGGCGGATGTGTACGACTGAACTGACTTACTGAATGTGTATGACTGAGAAGTTGCCGTGTATATGAACGAGGACCTCACACGTCATGATGATGGTGATGACCCAGTGAGTCTGTATGATGACGGGAACTGCCTGGTGCACGATTGACCTGAGCTAGGTCGTCTCCTCCACGACACGGTGCACGTGTGACCTGAGCCAGGTCGTCAGCCCCGCAATACGGTACACATGTGACCTGAGCCAAGTCGTCAGCTCCGCAATACGGTGCACATGTGACCTGAGTCAGGTCGTCAACCTCGCAATGCGGTATACATGTGACCTGAATCAGGTCGTCAGCCCCGCAATACGGTACACATGTGACCTGAGCCAGGTCGTCAGCCCTGCAATACGATACACATGTGACCTGAGCCAGGCCGTCAGCCCCGCAATACGGTACACATGTGACCTGAGCCAGGTCGTCAGCCCCGCAATACGGTACACAAGTGACCTGAGCCAGGTCGTCAGCCCCGCAATACGGTACACATGTGACCTGAGCCAGGTCGTCAGCCCCGCAATACGGTACACATGTGACCTGAGCCAGGTCGTCAGCCCCGCAATACGGTGCACATGTGACCTGAGCCAGGTCGTCAGCCCCGCAATACGGTACACATGTGACCTGAGCCAGGTCGTCAGCCCCGCAATACGGTGCACATGTGACCTGAGCCAGGTCGTCAGCCCTGCAATACGGTACACATGTGACCTGAGCCAGGTCGTCAACCCTGCAATACGGTGCACATGTGACCTGAGCCAGGTCGTCAGCCCCGCAATACGGTGCACATGTGACCTGAGCCAGGTCGTCAGCCCTGCAATACGGTACACATGTGACCTGAGCCAGGTCGTCAACCCTGCAATACGGTGCACATGTGACCTGAGCCAGGTCGTCAACCCTGCAATACGGTGCACATGTGACCTGAGCCAGGTCGTCAGCCCCGCAATACGGTGCACATGTGACCTGAGCCAGGTCGTCAGCCCCGCAATACGGTACACATGTGACCTGAGCCAGGTCGTCAGCCCCGCAATACGGTGCACATGTGACCTGAGCCAGGTCGTCAGCCCTGCAATACGGTACACATGTGACCTGAGCCAGGTCGTCAACCCTGCAATACGGTGCACATGTGACCTGAGCCAGGTCGTCAGCCCCGCAATACGGTGCACATGTGACCTGAGCCAGGTCGTCAGCCCTGCAATACGGTACACATGTGACCTGAACCAGGTCGTCAACCCTGCAATACGGTGCACATGTGACCTGAGCCAGGTCGTCAGCCCCGCAATACGGTACACATGTGACCTGAGCCAGGTCGTCAGCCCCGCAATACGGTGCACATGTGACCTGAGCCAGGTCGTCAGCCCCGCAATACGGTACACATGTGACCTGAGCCAGGTCGTCAGCCCTGCAATACGATACACATGTGACCTGATCCAGGTCGTCAGCCCCGCAATACGATACACATGTGACCTGAGCCAGGTCGTCAGCCTGCGTGTGACACGTTCATAACGACGACCCTGGGGGGTGGGTGGAGGACGTACAGCAGCGGTGTTCCGCTTCATGGTGAAACTTGAGTACTACTTAGCGGCCGGGTAGACACACTTTATAAGTGACATTACCTCCTCTCCTGCAAGTTAAAGTGTAAACACGAGGCTCTCCGTCCTTTCCAAAGAAGGGGAAAAAAAACACCTTACTTGAAATAGTTCTTTGGCGCTTTATTGCAATTCCCGTGCAGTACGTCGCCGGATGGTTACGTCGCCTGGTTAGGATGAGGCACTTAAAAGTTGTGTAAGTGTGGACGCAGCCAGCTGTCAGCCGGGGTTACGTCCTGACCTTCCCCCAGGCTGCCAGGACTCACCACGGTGGAGCCTCCACCCAGAGCTGGGAAAAGGTCGCCGCGGAGGTGGCCAGGACGCCTCCCAGGAAGGTCACTGCGAAGACAGCAAGGTCACTACTAGCACTGCAACATCAGGAAGGTCGACGTTGATGTGAGGCAGTAAGGTCACTACTCATGCACTAAGGTCACTACAGAGGCATTTGGTAGGGAATAAGGTCACTATGAGGCAAGGATGGTCATTGCAGAGGAAGCGAGGTCTTCATACGTAGGGAAAGGTCACCACTGAGGAAGCAAGATACTGACATAATCATTAGACACCACTGTATAAATAAGGTCACCACCGACTCATTAAGGTCAATACGGTTAAGGCGACAAGGTCATGGGGAGATGGATACACCCGTTGTTCGAACAAGGTCACCTCAGTAGGGTCACAGTTGAGGTAAGCAAGGTGATGATTGAAGCACTAAGGTCAATCGTGGAGTCCACAGTTCATCAGTTAGGTAAAGTTTTCACTTGTTAAGGTCACTTTCAAAGCAATCTTTGAACTTGGCGTTGTCACTTACACGGTAAGTTCATTTCCCTGAGAAAGGGTTTTCTCTAAAGAGCAAGGTCATTATGGTGGTCATATGGTCCTGGTCGTTAGGTCACTGATGTCACCAGTGAGGCAACAAGGTCATCAACGAGACATTAGGGTCGTCACTGAGGCAGCAAGGTCATCACTGAGATAACAAGGTCATCATTGACTCAAGAAGGTCATTATTAAGGCAACAAGGCCATGACTTAGTCAACAAGGTCATTATTGAGACAACATGGCCATCATATAGGTAACAAGCTCATTACTTAGTCAACGAGGTCATCACTGAGGCAACCAGGTCATCATTGAAGCAACAAGATCATCATTGAGGCAACAAGGTCATCACTAAGGCGTTAATGAGATGGCCTTAGTTAGGGCCTCAGCTGCCTGTGCTGTGTCAGCTAACATAAAAAGCAAGGTCACCACTGAGGCAAGAAAGTCATCACTGAGGCAAGAAGGTCACCACTGAGGCAAGTAGGTCACCACTGAGGCAAGTAGGTCACCACTGAGGCAAGAAAGTCATCACTGAGGCAAGAAGGTCACCACTGAGGCAAGTAGGTCACCACTAAGGCAAGTAGGTCACCACTGAGACAAGAAGGTCACCACTGAGGCAAGAAGGCCACCACTGAGGCAAGTAGGTCACCACTGAGACAAGTAGGTCACCTCTGAGACAAGAAGGTCACCACTGAGGCAAGTAGGTCACCACTGAGGCAAGAAAGTCATCACTGAGGCAAGAAGGTCACCACTGAGACAAGTAGGTCACCACTGAGGCAAGTAGGTCACCACTGAGGCAAGAAAGTCACCACTGAGGCAAGTAGGTCACCACTGAGGCAAGTAGGTCACCACTGAGGCAAGTAGGTCACCACTGAGGCAAGTAGGTCACCACTGAGGCAAGAAGGTCACCACTGAGGCAAGTAGGTCACCACTGAGGCAAGTAGGTCACCACTGAGGCAAGTAGGTCACCACTGAGGCAAGTAGGTCACCACTGAGGCAAGAAGGTCACCACTGAGGCAGAAAGGTGGCTGGTGAAGCAGGAAGGTCAGGTTGAGGCCGTCTTTCTCCAGCGGACAGGGGGTAGGGGGGGTGGGGGGTGACGGTGATTAATGTGGCAGGTTACGTATGGGCTGGAGGCCCCCGGCACCCGCACACACCCCGAGCCTTACCTTCATCATCATCAGTCTTTTTCAAATCATTTTTCGTTCTCATTTTCCGATATTCCCTGTCACTTCTTGTATTAATTATCACACAATTTTGATGTTGCTGTTCTTGTGGGAACGTGGTCGACTGACGTGCAAGGCTACGGTGTGGCAGGAGGAGCAGTGATGGTAGATTATGCACGTGCGCCACCGTGAGGTGGTGAGTGATGGCCAGTGGCCACTACCACGTGCGGTAACGAGGCAGGTTTGCCGTAGGTCCAGCGTAGCTCGGTGGTTGGGTCTGGTGGAGCCCCCAAGCGCCGGCCACAACCACCCGTAGCTACATAAACCATCGTAATAACTTAACGTGTTGTGGCTCCACGCATTTGGTGCCCACATCTGACCTCACGTGTCTTGTTCTTGATGGAGAAGTTAAGGTTTATCTCCGGCGTAAGACTTAGTCTCTTAACGGCCCGTTGTTCTGTTCACTTGTACGTCACTGGTCATCTTCAACATGGCTATGGTCTGTGCCACCGTAGCAGACACCTAGACCGCTGTCCGTGGAGAGGGATATACGTGCACATGTTCAGTGTCGTATCTCTTGAGTGGAGTGAGGGAGTGGAGGTAGTTTCTTTGGTTGTTGGTACGTACAACAGCGTCAGTGTCCCTCAGCGTTGTGTGTTGTGGCTGTTCATGTCGAGGTCAACCTCGGCCATAACACGTGCTCTGGGCGGGCATCTGGCACTCGGGATGTTGTCGCAAGAGTAGCTACTTCACCAACCGCCTCTGTTGTCTCACTCCACGTTAGGAAATGCGACATGAAACTAACATGTTTGTTGTCTCGTGGTTCTAGGAAGCAAACTGGTCGATGGCCTTGTCCAAAACATCGTACCCGGCCCAGGGCGTCGAGGGGGAAGGATTTCAGAGCCTTCCTTAAGTATTGAGGGAATCATGAATATTGTTACAAAATACGGGACCCAGATAAGCTCCTTGCGGTAGTATAACACGGAAGAAGAACTCGTACTATATGCAGACAAACGAGTTTACAACTCTCATTTCAGCGAGCAAGATAAATCATCTTTCGATCTGTAACGTATTGACTTATAGAAGACGGAGTGAAAATCCAGACGTCACTCTTCCTACCCCACTTGAGTCAGTGTACAATAACAATGTACTCTGGAGGGTTTGAGGTAAGGAAAATGTATTAGAAAAAAGGACATTGACATCTCCATCACTGACAGTGTCATGATAATGTCTGTGAATGATGGTTGTTAAACTTCAGTCTGGAACGCAGACAGCTATGGGAAGAGCCAGTTCAGGGTCAGGACTCAGGACATTTTATCCCCTGATGTGTGAGACATTTCAACATTTGGAAAATGATGGCGCTGGTAAGTGTTGCCACAGAGGCAGAGAGAAGACAGTGTGGTGTGAGAACCTGAAACTGTTCATCACACAAGTTACAAACCTCAGGAATGTAAGATGAACAGCCAACGTGAATACCTGCACAGTGTACGTAATCAGCTGGGCTCTTGTGGGCCTGCCAGTTGTGACCTCAAACACTGTTATTATCCTGTGAAATACAGTGTAGCTGGGCTCCAGCCCAGTGTCTAGCGAACAAACACGAGACCCTGAAAGCAAGAATTGATAATGAATACCTCAAGGTCTTTATGGGAGGTTGGTGGGCGAGATGCCTTCTGCTCCGAGTGTTGGCTGGTTGTGGGAGATGTGAAAAGACGACGGTGATTACAGTGACCAAGTGGGAAGCTGTGAGTATAGGTCCTTGGTATGAAGTTGTACAGGTTGTGCTTGTAATGGTACTGAAGCCACGAGAGAGTACGTCGTGTGGTGGTGGTGGTGTGGTGAGTGTCAAGATGATGCCGGACAAGTGCGCCACTGATGACATTCTTGCCTCCTGGGTCTTCCCAGTGGCCTTCTTTTATATGTATGTAGCATTTATGGATCTGGAGAAGGCATATGATAGAGTTGATAGAGATGCTCTGTGGAAGGTATTAAGAATATATGGTGTGGGAGGAAAGTTGTTAGAAGCAGTGAAAAGTTTTTATCGAGGATGTAAGGCATGTGTACGTGTAGGAAGAGAGGAAAGTGATTGGTTCTCAGTGAATGTAGGTTTGCGGCAGGGGTGTGTGATGTCTCCATGGTTGTTTAATTTGTTTATGGATGGGGTTGTTAGGGAGGTAAATGCAAGAGTTTTGGAAAGAGGGGCAAGTATGAAGTCTGTTGGGGATGAGAGAGCTTGTGAAGTGAGTCAGTTGTTGTTCGCTGATGATACAGCGCTGGTGGCTGATTCATGTGAGAAACTGCAGAAGCTGGTGACTGAGTTTGGTAAAGTGTGTGGAAGAAGAAAGTTAAGAGTAAATGTGAATAAGAGCAAGGTTATTAGGTACAGTAGGGTTGAGGGTCAAGTCAATTGGGAGGTGAGTTTGAATGGAGAAAAACTGGAGGAAGTGAAGTGTTTTAGATATCTGGGAGTGGATCTGGCAGCGGATGGAACCATGGAAGCGGAAGTGGATCATAGGGTGGGGGAGGGGGCGAAAATCTGGGGGCCTTGAAGAATGTGTGGAAGTCGAGAACATTATCTCGGAAAGCAAAAATGGGTATGTTTGAAGGAATAGTGGTTCCAACAATGTTGTATGGTTGCGAGGCGTGGGCTATGGATAGAGTTGTGCGCAGGAGGATGGATGTGCTGGAAATGAGATGTTTGAGGACAATGTGTGGTGTGAGGTGGTTTGATCGAGTGAGTAACGTAAGAGTAAGAGAGATGTGTGGAAATAAAAAGAGCGTGGTTGAGAGAGCAGAAGAGGGTGTTTTGAAGTGGTTTGGGCACATGGAGAGAATGAGTGAGGAAAGATTGACCAAGAGGATATATGTGTCGGAGGTGGAGGGAACGAGGAGAAGAGGGAGACCAAATTGGAGGTGGAAAGATGAAGTGAAAAAGATTTTGTGTGATCGGGGCCTGAACATGCAGGAGGGTGAAAGGAGGGCAAGGAATAGAGTGAATTGGAGCGATGTGGTATACCGGGGTTGACGTGCTGTCAGTGGATTGAATCAAGGCATGTGAAGCGTCTGGGGTAAACCATGGAAAGCTGTGTAGGTATGTATATTTGCGTGTGTGGACGTATGTATATACATGTGTATGGGGGGGGGGGTTGGGCCATTTCTTTCGTCTGTTTCCTTGCGCTACCTCGCAAACGCGGGAGACAGCGACAAAGTATAATAAAAATAATAAATAAATATATATATATATATATATATATATATATATATATATATATATTTTTTTTTTTTTCAAACTATTTGCCATTTCCCGCATTAGCGAGGTAGCGTTAAGAACAGTGGACTGGGCCTTTGAGGGAATACCCTCACCTGGCCCAATTCTCTGTTCCTTCTTTTGGAAAATTAAAAAAAAACGAGAGGGGAGGATTTCCAGCCCCCCGCTCCCTCCCCTTTTAGTCGCCTTCTACGACACGCAGGGAATACGTGGGAAGTATTCTTTCTCCCCTATCCCCAGGGAATATATATATATATATATATATATATATATATATATATATATATATATATATATATATATATATATATTTTTTTTTTTTTTTTTTTTTTTTTTGCTTTGTCGCTGTCTCCCGCGTTTGCGAGGTAGCGCAAGGAAACAGACGAAAGAAATGGCCCAACCCACCCCCATACACATGTATATACATACGTCCACACACGCAAGTATACATACCTACACAGCTTTCCATGGTTTACCCCAGACGCTTCACATGCCTTGATTCAATCCACTGACAGCACGTCAACCCCGGTATACCACATCGCTCCAATTCACTCTATTCCTTGCCCTCCTTTCACCCTCCTGCATCTTCAGGCCCCGATCACACAAAATCTTTTTCACTTCATCTTTCCACCTCCAATTTGGTCTCCCTCCTCTCCTCGTTCCCTCCACCTCCGACACATATATCCTCTTGGTCAATCTTCCCTCACTCATTCTCTCCATGTGCCCAAACCATTTCAAAACACCCTCTTCTGCTCTCTCAACCACTCTCTTTTTATTTCCACACATCTCTCTTACCCTTACGTTACTTACTCGATCAAACCACCTCACACCACACATTGTCCTCAAACATCTCATTTCCAGCACATCCATCCTCCTGCGCACAACTCTATCCATAGCCCACGTCTCGCAACCATACACCATTGTTGGAACCACTATTCCTTCAAACATACCCATTTTTGCTTTCCGAGATAATGTTCTCGACTTCCACTCATTATTCAAGGCTCCCAGAATTTTCGCCTCCTCCCCCACCCTATGATCCACTTCTGCTTCCATGGTTCCATCCGCTTCCAGATCCACTCCCATTAATATATATATATATATATATTAATTTTGCTTTGTTGCTGTCTCCCGCGTTAGCGAGGTAGCACAAGGAAACAGACGAAAGAATGGCCCAACCCACCCACATACACATGTATATACATACACGTCCACATACACAAATATACATACCTATACATCTCAACGTATACATATATATATATACACACACAGACATATACATATATACACATGCACATAATTCATACTGTCTGCCTTTATTCATTCCCATCGCCACCCCGCCACACACACATATATATATATATATATATATATATATATATATATATATATATATATATATATATATATATATATAGTGACTCATATGGCGACGGCAGGAGGATGCCCCAGTCGAAGCCATGTTCATATAGAAAGTCGAATAATGAACGTATCATAAAAGAGGGAGGGAATGGAAGAGGTATTTGTGGACGGTATTTGTAGACTACTCTTGAGGGTAAAAAATTATACGAGACAAACTAAAGGAAGAGAAATCCACAGCTTTGCTGTTCGAGGAAAAAAGGAGGCACCATGACGGCCAATCCTCGTGTGGTCTCCACCTAAAACGCTGGGGAAGCAGCAGTTAATTGCGATCCCTGGGTCCAGATCTTAGTGGCCGGGAGACACACACAGGCGGTTCACGGGAGCAGTGGCTGGAGTAATACCCGTAGAACAGAGAGGGAGCAACGTGACGGCAGATAGTGAGGGATGGTTGAAGTGAGATGATGGAAATAGAGGTGATAAGATGTGGGGAGTTTGCTTCCGCTCTGGCTAAGAGACAGTTAGAAGATCCACCCTGGTATGTGGGCAGTACTCCATACTGGGACAGATGACACACGTGCCACTCCTCCTCCTCCATGTGTTTTGGTGAGTACCATCGTCCTTTCCCTGTGTACACACTCACGCGCCAGTGTAAGACTCATTCTCCGCATAGTACAAATAAGTAATTATAAGTTCAAAAGTGTTTTCAAACAGGAAGACACTATAGCCCCAACGCTTCTGAGATGGAATGGGAAGGAGGTTTAGAAACCATTAAGGTGTCAAGAGAAAAGACATAAACACAATACCAAAAGGTCTTGACCCATACAAGGCTGGTGGTCCTGATGAAATTTCACCGTATGTGCTGAAGTTGTGTGCTGATACGGTAGATAAACCTCTTGAAATACTGTCCAAGATGTGGCTGGTGAGAGAAGCAGAGCGCCAGGGGAATGGATAAGGACGAACGTCATACTGGGAAGAGGCACTGAACTACAGCCGGTTTCACTGACGAGTGTGGTGGTCTGTAACATACTGGAAAAGACAGCAAGATTCTGCTGAGGAAAAATTACCTATTTGAGGTACAGCTGGGACAGAGTGGAAGGCTGGGTGGAGCGTTTGTATCTGGACTGGCAGGAAGCATGGGGCACTATACCACACGGGAGGGTGAGTGAGTAAGAGGCTGCATCACCAAGCAGGAATGAGGGGGAAAACTCCATCACTGGATGGAAGATGATCTCATTGGAAGGGAACAAATGACGCACGTCAGAGGAGCTTCCTCTGATTGGGTGAAGGTGACCAGCGGAATACCACAGGCATCTGTCTGGGACCAGCGGAATACTAGAGGCATCTGTCTGGGACCAGCAGAGTACCACAGGCATCTGTCTGGGACCAGCGGAGTACCACAGGCATCTGTCTGGGACCAGCGGAGTACCACAGGCATCTCTGTGGGACCAGCGGAGTACCACAGGCATCTGTCTGGGACCAGCGGAGTACCACAGGTATCTGTCTGGGACCAGCGGAGTACCACAGGCATCTGTCTGGGACCAGCGGAGTACCACAGGCATCTCTGTGGGACCAGCGGAGTACCACAGGCATCTGTCTGGGACCAGCGGAGTACCACAGGTATCTGTCTGGGACCAGCGGAGTACCACAGGCATCTCTCTGGGACCATTACTCTTCTTGATCATTGTTAATAACTTGCCTGAAGGTATGGATTTCTGCCTTAGTATCTTTGCGGATGATGTAAAAGGTCATGAAGGAAGTGAGCAGCGAGGAGGACTGGAACACCTTACAAGGGGACCTAAGCAGGCTCTATGGTTGGTCTGATACATGGCTGATGAGGTTCAACCCAAGTAATGAGGATGGAACGAAGTGAAATAAGGCCTCGATATAATTGTTATTTTGCAGGAAATATAAGCTACAGGCGTGTGAGTTGGAAGCTGACATCCAAGGTAACTTGTAGCCATAGTTCCACGTTAAGGGCACAGTGAGCAACACCAAATGTTTGGTGGAAAGCATTAGAATAACATTCAAGTGTATGGAGGAAGAATTACTGAGCAAGTTGGTCATATCTTACATAAGGCCAGAACTAGAATATGCTTCTCAGGTTTGGTCATCGCTCCTAAAGAAGCACATTAGAGCTCATAGAGAAGGTCCAGTGGAGGGCAACAAAGATGGCACCAGAATTAAGAGATGCGAGTTAAAGAGAAAGGCTCGAGGTTTTATAATTGCCACCATGAGAGGGAAGGAGAGGAAATAACATAAAATGAGCAAGGATCTTGTGAAGAAAGATGTAAAGTGTTACTTACATGGTATAAGATTGGTGGAGGAACAGAATAAACTGGACGAGGGTGTGCTGAATACGGAGAGCATACTGTGGAGTTCATTGGGTTGTAAGATGGTAAGGGATGTTCAATGAGATGGGGTCCCACGAGTGTCACCTCCATATAGTGTAGTGGTTAGAGTTTCAACCCACGAATCTCACTCTCGCCCGGGTTCGAATCCTGGAAAGGGCAGCCATTTCACAGCTCACTAAGCTGTTCTTTCTCCCTTTAGAGGCACCTGACGTAAGCTGTGGTGTGGTGTATGTGTGTGTGTGTATACTTAAGAACATGATATATATTTACGAGGTTAAGGAGCGGGGCAACTTCAGTGTAAAACTTTCTCCATGTGGCATACACACACACACACACACACACACACACACACACACACACACACAGAGTTGTCACGTACACAACGAGGCATCTTGAAGTGTGTGTTAGGCCTCCCGTCTGCCAGGTGAGGGAGGTATGATAACCTCACAGGTCAGCCAGACACAGGCGGTACCACCACCAGCCTGCAGGCGGGATCGACGAACGCCCAACGGGTGAGGAAAGTGGCAAGAAAAATATGGCCCAGGCTGGAGGCTTGGCAGGGGCTTAAGGCTATAGGAACAGTTGAGCAGAAGTGGCAAGTGATGGTTTGTGTGGGGGAGTGGAACTGATATACTGATGGTGATGCACGATGATGGGGTCACTATAATATGGTGTTACACGGTGATGGGGTCATTATAATGTGGTCTTACACGATGATGGGGTCAGTATAATATGGTGATACACGGTGATGGGTCGGTATGATATGGTGATACACGGTGATGGGGTCATTATACTGTGGTCTTACACGATGATGGGGTCAGTATAATATGGTGATACACGGTGATGGGTCGGTATGATATGGTGATACACGGTGATGGGGTCATTATACTGTGGTCTTACACGATGATGGGGTCAGTATAATATGGTGATACACGGTGATGGGGTCATTATACTGTGGTCTTACACGATGATGGGGTCAGTATAATATGGTGATACACGGTGATGGGTCGGTATGATATGGTGATACACGGTGATGGGGTCAGTGTATTGTGGTGGAGTCGTGGTATTTCTGTGGTGATGGTTTGTGTGGTGGAGTGGAAGTGATATAGTGTTGGTGGTGGTGGTGATGGTATTTCTGCTGTGATGGGGTTGTTTGAGTACTACACTGGTGATGTTGGTGGGGACTGCTGCAGTGTTGGTGGGGCTACCGCACTGGCGGTGTTGGTGGGGACTGCTGCATTGTTGGTGGGACTACTGCACTGGCGGTGTTGGTGGGGACTGCTGCATTGTTGGTGGGACTACTGCACTGGTGGTGTTGGTGGGGACTGCTGCATTGTTGGTGGGACTACTGCACTGGTGGTGTTGGTGGGGACTACTGCAGTGTTGGTGGGGCTACTGCACTGGCGGTGTTGGTGGGGACTGCTGCATTGTTGGTGGGACTACTGCACTGGTGGTGTTGGTGGGGACTGCTGCAGTGTTGATGGGGCTACTGCACTGGTGGTGTTGGTGGGGACTGCTGCAGTGTTGGTGGGACTACTGCACTGGTAGTGTTGGTGAGGACTGCTGCATTGTTGGTGGGACTACTGCACTGGTGGTGTTGGTGGGGACTGCTGCAGTGTTGGTGGGACTACTGCACTGGCGGTGTTGGTGGGGACTGCTGCATTGTTGGTGGGACTACTGCACTGGTAGTGTTGGTGGGGACTGCTGCAGTGTTGGTGGGACTACTGCACTGGTAGTGTTGGTGGGGACTGCTGCAGTGTTGGTGGGACTACTGCACTGGTGGTGTTGGTGGGGACTGCTGCAGTGTTGGTGGGACTACTGCACTGGCGGTGTTGGTGGGGACTGCTGCATTGTTGGTGGGACTACTGCACTGGTGGTGTTGGTGGGGACTGCTGCAGTGTTGGTGGGACTACTGCACTGGTGGTGTTGGTGGGGACTGCTGCATTGTTGGTGGGACTACTGCACTGGTGGTGTTGGTGGGGACTGCTGCATTGTTGGTGGGACTACTGCACTGGTGGTGTTGGTGGGGACTACTGCAGTGTTGGTGGGGCTACTGCACTGGCGGTGTTGGTGGGGACTGCTGCATTGTTGGTGGGACTACTGCACTGGTGGTGTTGGTGGGGACTGCTGCAGTGTTGGTGGGACTACTGCACTGGCGGTGTTGGTGGGGACTGCTGCATTGTTGGTGGGACTACTGCACTGGTGGTGTTGGTGGGGACTGCTGCAGTGTTGCTGGGACTACTGCACTGGCGGTGTTGGTGGGGACTGCTGCAGTGTTGATGGGGCTACTGCACTGGTAGTGTTGGTGGGGACTGCTGCAGTGTTGGTGGGACTACTGCACTGGTGGTGTTGGTGGGGACTGCTGCAGTGTTGGTGGGACTATTGCACTGGCGGTGTTGGTGGGGACTGCTGCATTGTTGGTGGGACTACTGCACTGGTAGTGTTGGTGGGGACTGCTGCAGTGTTGGTGGGGCTACTGCACTGGTAGTGTTGGTGGGGACTGCTGCATTGTTGGTGGGGCTACTGCACTGGTGGTGTTGGTGGGGACTGCTGCATTGTTGGTGGGACTACTGCACTGGCGGTGTTGGTGGGGACTGCTGCATTGTTGGTGGGATTACTGCACTGGTAGTGTTGGTGGGGACTGCTGCAGTGTTGGTGGGGCTACTGCACTGGTAGTGTTGGTGGGGACTGCTGCATTGTTGGTGGGGCTACTGCACTGGTGGTGTTGGTGGGGACTGCAGCAGTGTTGGTGGGGCTACTGCAGTGGTAGTGTTGGTGGGGACTGCTGCAGTGTTGGTGGGGCTACTGCACTGGTGGTGTTGGTGGGGACTGCAGCAGTGTTGGTGGGGCTACTGCACTGGTGGTGTTGGTGGGGACTGCTGCATTGTTGGTGGGGCTACTGCACTGGTAGTGTTGGTGGGGACTGCTGCAGTGTTGATAGGGCTACTGCACTGGTGGTGTTGGTGGGGACTGCTGCAGTGTTGGTGGGGCTACTGCACTGGTGGTGTTGGTGGGGACTGCTGCATTGTTGGTGGGACTACTGCACTGGTAGTGTTGGTGGGGACTGCTGCATTGTTGGTGGGACTACTGCAGTGGTAGTGTTGGTGGGGACTGCTGCAGTGTTGGTGGGACTACTGCACTGGTGGTGTTGGTGGGGACTGCTGCAGTGTTGGTGGGGCTACTGCACTGGCGGTGTTGGTGGGGACTGCTGCATTGTTGGTGGGACTACTGCACTGGTAGTGTTGGTGGGGACTGCTGCAGTGTTGGTGGGGCTACTGCACTGGTGGTGTCGGTGGGGACTGCTGCATTGTTGGTGGGGCTACTGCACTGGTGGTGTTGGTGGGGACTGCTGCATTGTTGGTGGGACTACTGCACTGGTGGTGTCGGTGGGGACTGCTGCAGTGTTGGTGGGGCTACTGCACTGGTGGTGTCGGTGGGGACTGCTGCAGTGTTGGTGGGGCTACTGCACTGGTAGTGTTGGTGGGGACTGCTGCAGTGTTGGTGGGGCTACTGCACTGGTAGTGTTGGTGGGGACTGCTGCATTGTTGGTGGGACTACTGCACTGGTGGTGTCGGTGGGGACTGCTGCATTGTTGGTGGGACTACTGCACTGGTGGTGTCGGTGGGGACTGCTGCATTGTTGGTGGGGCTACTGCACTGGTGGTGTCGGTGGGGACTGCTGCATTGTTGGTGGGGCTACTGCACTGGTGGTGTCGGTGGGTAGTACTACGGTGGTAGTGTTGGTGGGTCGTCCTGTGGTCGTGGGTGAGAGTGTACAGACTAGTGTGGTGTGGTGTTGTTCCCCCGGGGTGATGAGGAAGGAGTCGTGGCGACCTTGTCCTGTGGCTCCCACCTGGGTGAAGGACGGATGACGTCCCCCCATCCCCAGGTCTGTCCTACCCCCAGGTGACTCACTGGTGACGTCCTCCCCACACCACCACCACACCACACCACCACATGTCTAGCCATCCCTGGGTCTGTCCCAGCCCCACACATCAAGACCCATCCCTGGGTCTGTCCCAGCCCCACACATCAAGACCCATCCCTGGGTCTGTCCCAGCCCCACACATCAAGACCCATCCCTGGGTCTGTCCCAGCCCCACACATCAAGACCCATCCCTGGGTCTGTCCCAGCCCCACACATCAAGACCCATCCCTGGGTATGTCCCAGCCCCACACATCAAGCCCCACACCTCACATTCCCACACAACAGTAATTTCCCAGCACTTTATTTTCACTTGGACATTCCGTAGTGAGAAGTATACAACAGCACTTCCTGCCACGGTCGCCTGTGTCATTCCTTCTCGTTGGATTATTAACCTTACGGAGATCGGACGTTGCCACTGTTCTTGCTCCCCTCACCCGCCCACCCAGCTGTAGTCGTTATATTAAACCATTTATGATGGTCGTTGGTGTGTTCCAGTGGTAGTGATGGTGGTGGGGGTCATATAACAGTGGTGCTTTTAATGGTGGTGATGGTGGTTGTGGAGTGGATGGTGATGATGGGGATAGTGATGATGGTAAGGTATGTAGTGATGGTGATGGTAGCTGTACACCTGCTGATGGTCGTGGTAACGTCCCTCCTCTTACTACTGTGTATAGTGATGGAGGTCTCCCTCCTGGTGGTGGTGGTGGTGGCCTGGGTCACACAGTGATGGGGTCAGTATAATGTGGTGATACACGGTGATGGGGTCAGTATAATGTGGTGATACACGGTGATGGGGTCAGTATAATGTGGTGATACACGGTGATGGGGTCAGTGTAATGTGGTGATACACGGTGATGGGGTCAGTATAATCTGGTGATACACGGTGATGGGGTCAGTATAATGTGGTGATACACGGTGATGGGGTCAGTATAATGTGGTGATACACGGTGATGGGGTCAGTGTAATGTGGTGATACACGGTGATGGGGTCAGTATAATGTGGTGATACACGGTGATGGGGTCAGTGTAATGTGGTGATACACGGTGATGGGGTCAGTGTAATGTGGTGATACACGGTGATGGGGTCAGTGTAATGTGGTGATACACGGTGATAGGGTCAGTGTAATGTGGTGATACACGGTGATGGGGTCAGTGTAATGTGGTGATACACGGTGATGGGGTCAGTATAATGTGGTGATACACGGTGATGGGGTCAGTATAATGTGGTGATACACGGTGATGGGGTCAGTGTAATGTGGTGATACATGGTGATGGGGTCAGTGTAATGTGGTGATACACGGTGATGGGGTCAGTATAATGTGGTGATACACGGTGATGGGGTCAGTATAATGTGGTGATACACGGTGATGGGGTCAGTATAATGTGGTGATACACGGTGATGGGGTCAGTATAATGTGGTGATACACGGTGATGGGGTCAGTATAATGTGGTGATACACGGTGATGGGGTCAGTATAATGTGGTGATACACGGTGATGGGGTCAGTGTAATGTGGTGATACACGGTGATGGGGTCAGTATAATGTGGTGATACACGGTGATGGGGTCAGTGTAATGTGGTGATACACGGTGATGCGGTCAGTGTAATGTGGTGATACACGGTGATGGGGTCAGTATAATGTGGTGATACACGGTGATGGGGTCAGTATAATGTGGTGATACACGGTGATGGGGTCAGTGTAATGTGGTGATACACGGTGATGGGGTCAGTATAATGTGGTGATACACGGTGATGGGGTCAGTGTAATGTGGTGATACACGGTGATGGGGTCAGTATAATGTGGTGATACACGGTGATGGGGTCAGTGTAATGTGGTGATACACGGTGATGGGGTCAGTATAATGTGGTGATACACGGTGATGGGGTCAGTGTAATGTGGTGATACACGGTGATGGGGTCAGTGTAATGTGGTGATACACGGTGATGGGGTCAGTATAATGTGGTGATACACGGTGATGGGGTCAGTATAACATTCACAACCTCTGAACTAAAGGTAAAGTGTGTTACACTTTGGACAGTCAGTGGATGGCGACTGTGGTACTGAGGTGGTATATCGACTGGTGAGGTATACCACTGAGTAACAGAGTCTAACGGGAATAGATGTGATATAGCAGGAGGGGTCAACAGGGAAGACAACAGGAGAACGTTGGTAAGCTACCGTTGCTGTCTCACGGCTCACAGGGAGATGTGTGGGAGTCTGTAGATGTAGTCAGTTGGTTATGACAAGTGTTCACTGTGGAGATGTCCTCCCGTCCTACAGATGTCCTCCCGTCCTACAGATGTGCTCCTGTCCTACAGATGTGCTCCCGTCCTACAGATGTCCTCCCGTCCTACAGATGTCCTCCCGTCCTACAGATGTGCTCCTGTCCTACAGATATGCTCCCGTCCTACAGATGTCCTCCCGTCCTACAGATGTCCTCCCGTCCTACAGATGTCCTCCCGTCCTACAGATGTCCTCCCGTCCTACAGATGTCCTCCCGTCCTGTTCACCCCCAGCCTCACCTGGAACCAGGTCACCGCTCACGATGGCCTGGCTTCATTTTCTTCTGTTGTGCACAAACCTTTAAGGTGTACAAGAAGGATTCATATCATTTACATTTTTATGAAGGCCCCTCGCTATGATTTACTGTATTTTAAGGCTTGTCGTCATTAAAAAGAGATTCCACAACGAAATACGACCAGATGTATTGCCAAGGATTGAACAGTATATAGTGAACATTACCTTGCTCCAGGTTCACGCAACACGTGTGTCTGTTGGTCGAGACTCAGTCATTGTTTACAAGACCTGCCCCGCCAGTACAGGACGGGTGACCAGGACCAGGCAGGCACCTACCACTCACCCACCTGGTCCTGGGAGGGAGGCCCGGGATTGCCACAGGGAGGGAGGGAGGGAGGGTCAGAGAGTGGAGCGGTTGTGTGTGGTGAGGCAGGGATGGGCTGAAGGTTCAGGTTGTGTCACCATACTTGCATGAGCCGCCCCAACCAGGAGACCAGGAACCTTCGTCAGTAGGCCGGGTACACCGCTGCTGCCCACCGTCTTTAACACACACACGCACACACGCACACACACACACACACACACGGTTGTCCTGTCCACATGAAGGATCAGGTTGCCTCTGAACATTGCAGAGCTGACCTCCCCACTTACTATAATGACTATATAGATATACTTGTATAAGGCTGTGTGTGTGTGTGTGTGTGTGTGTGTGTGTGTGAGTGTGAGAGAGAGAGAGAGAGAGAGAGAGAGAGAGAGAGAGAGAGAGAGAGAGAGAGAGAGGTGGAGTGAGGATGGGTGTTGATAGATGTCCAGGTGGGACACTGAGAACGTCTCGCCCCAGCATCTGGTAATAGGAGTCACTATCAGCATACATCAGCGGGTCTGGTCTGTACCCCTCACCTCAACCCTCATGGAAGTGCAGGGGATGCCAGGTGAGGACCACCTGTTACATGGGAGGGTCAGGTTATCTGCTGGAGGACAGTACATGGGAAGGACAGATAACACAAGACCTGATGGTCTGTGACCAGGTTATCTGCTGGAGGACAGTACATGGCAAGGACAGATAACACAAGACCTGATGGTCTATGACCAGGTTATCTGCTGGAGGACAGTACATGGGAAGGACAGATAACACAAGACCTGATGGTCTATGACCAGGTTATCTGCTGGAGGACAGTACATGGGAAGGACAGATAACACAAGACCTGATGGTCTATGACCAGGTTATCTGCTGGAGGACAGTACATGGGAAGGACAGATAACACAAGACCTGATGGTCTATGACCAGGTTATCTGCTGGAGGTCAGTGGTATTAGTTTAGATTCCCAATAAGCTGGATGAAGAGAGGATTTACATGATTTACATGAGAAAGACAGACAACAGGACTGATCGGCCCACAACTGGGTTGTCTGTTAGAAAAATAGGAGTTCAACTTGACAAGAAAATGTAATTCCGCTCTGCAGTTTTTTTTTTTTTTTTTTAGCTATCACCAACGCCCCCACTGCTGCACATGAGTCTTCTCCTGTCCCCGTTACCGCTGTCGTTTATGCATTTTATTTCTGGCGTTTTTCTCAGAGTTTACCTGAATATATAAGATATTTGCTAAACGACTTTTTAAGGTATTTATATTCTTAGCGTTCAGCAGGTCTGACGGTAACTTATTCCCACGTCCGCACTACATCTTTTAGCTTCGAGTTTTATTCCATCTGTCCTAGTTACCGTATTTTCTTGTATTTAAAATAGAAATTCAGGATTTACGTTATCGAACTTGTTCAGAATTTTGAAGACTTGGATTAAGTCGCCGCAAAGTCTACGTTTTTTTTTTAAGGGAGAAGAGATCCAATCGTTTAGCCTCTCTTCGTATGCCAGATTTCTAAGGGATTGGATCAATCTTTGTACTTGCTTTAATTTTTCCTCGTCTTTTTTTGTAGTTTGGGGACCAAAACTGGACTCCTTAATCAAGGTGTGTTCTTACCAGAGAATCATGAAGTGTGAGAATTGTCTAAGGCTGGTGTCTTGTCATCTATGTTCCTGGTTGTGAATCCTAACATTTGGTTGCCTTTTTTTACTTGCTGCTTGACACTGTTTAGTGTATCTCAGATTGTTGGTAATGACCACTCCAAGGTCCTTTTCTTCATTTACTTTAGAGAGTTCCCGAATAGTTTGTAGTCGTAACGCATATCTATGTCTCCAAAGTGCATAACTTTACTCTTGTTTACATTAAACTTCATTTGCCATCTGTCTGACCACTTTGCTGGTAAGTTAAGATCTCTTTGATTCATTTCGCAGTCCCGCAGTACCAACACCACTGTGGCCTTACAGGGGGAAGGAAGGGTGTTGGAGGGAGGAGTTCGTCGCTGGTCGAGGGAAGGAATATAAACAAAGCACCAAAATCGCACATCCAAAAATTAGCCACAAGCATCAGAAAACTTACACACACACACACACACACACACACACACCCTACGCACACACACCCTACACGCACACACGCACACACACACCCTCACACACACAGACACACACACACACACACACACACACACACACACACACACACACACACACACACACCTCAGCGTTCCCTCCATTTCAGACTGTTTCCTCCCGTGTCCCATCTCCTCCTCCTATGTTGTAACTGCGCTATTCAGTAAAGCAAGGAGGAGTACAGCAGAGCCTGGCCGTGGGTCAGCAACCGTTCCTGCAGCACGTGACCTCATCTTCAGTGAGACCAAACCTCATACGACCAGATTGGCATCAGTGAGTTGGTGTTCCCCTTGGTGGTCGAGGATCAGTGTCACCAGGAGCAATATAGGCCGCCTGTGGGGAGTGTGTTAGGCCGGCTGGCCCCGTGTGGCTGATTACATTATAGGCTATGTGAGGGGGAGGCACCAGCGGGATAACGCTCTGATTGGGGCGTGGACGGCAGCGCAGGGAATGTGAGGGGAGAGAACAGCGGGACTGGGACGTGGAGGGCGACGCAGGCAGGCATGGGAAGCACTGCGGTGGACTCTGGTCGTGAGTGCCTTCATCCCACAGATGGAGGCACGACTGAGGATATGAGAGTGTAGCGTGCTTGGGTGGGTGTGTGGAGGTATACAACAGGAGAGACTGGTGCATCAGAGAAGGGTATGGTAGCCCAGAGTCCGGTGGACTTGTTAATGCCTCAGTGCTACACCCACTTACTGCCCACTTACCTCCATCACACTATCATGTACGAGTCAGGCAGGTCGTCCTCATGTCCTTGTGTTCTCTCGTAGTATTTCTCAGGTAATGGTGATATGCGAGCCTCATGGGTATATCCCACAGTCCACATATGGGCCTTTGTATACTATCCACCTGCCTGTGTTGAGGTAAGAGGGTTAGGGAGGAAGAGAGTGTTGCTCAGAGTATATAGTATCATGAAGCCTACAGTACCTGGGGACAGTAGGGGTGCACAGCTGAATGACTGTCATACACAACTGCTCCAGTTTACGGAAGTCGTGAAGAACTGTGACCTACGTGGTCATGCAGTGATGGCACTTGATACACCTGAACAGTGGAGTAATTGGCAGATTGCAACACTGAATCATTTATAACCTGATGAAGATGTGCGAAATTCGCATCCTTCGTTATGAAAGGCTCTGTACTGTTCTTGCTTCCCTGTTGTTACGTACATCTAACGTTAACTGCACGATACAGTTGGCCACCGTCCGCCATGGCTGCCCCTGGCTGTATCGTCGACTGAGGACATGACCCTGGCAGACTAGACATTCACTTGCCCGCGGCTTATGACTTCTGATATTAAATGCCACTGACATTTATCTTACTCGCTCTGATCAACTTTGTTTCACGTAGATTTACTTGCCTTGATTTCATTCTTTTTTCGCTGCGAGGTTCGAGTGATGCTGTGCCAGTGTATGTCATGAAATCAAAGACATATTTTAAAGTAATGCTGTTTGTTATTTTGTAGATATTGTGTATTGCCACTAATCTGTATAATGTTCAGTATTAAGCATGTAGTACACACAACTTCACAGGTCAGAGCTCCAGTTGACACTTCCACCCACAGTGCATGTCCCTTTCATGTGGCACTTGCCCTTCGCCTTGTCCAAGCCAGTGGACTGCTGCCCCTCTGGCTTAAAGTTCAGCGGGCCAGGTCCACTGGTCTGTATTTTGATGAGGTGGTTCAGGGTGTCAGTTCCCAGCGAGGTGACATTCGCATGCCTCAGAACGTTCATCTTACTGAACCGTCTCTCTACACTGCCTCTGCTTAGTGGGAAACTACCCACATTGATCCATCCCAGGAAGATTATGCTACAGATGAGATTGATGCAGAAGCGCGAGGTGTCTGAACACTCGTAGAATCCTCAAGTTATTACGGCAATAGGAGGTTGTTGACAGCCATCCCTTCTTCTACGTGGTGTGTGGAAACAGACTCCTGTTTGGCCACGCTGTGATCAGTGTTGTCATCTGCCCTCACGCCGAAGAACCGGTACCATGAGCGTTCATGTCGCTATGCCCTCGATGCAAACCCTTCCTCGACTGGTGGTGACACACGAGGTTTCATGAAAGTCCTGGTAGTTCCGGTCGTGGTTGACGGTGGCGTAGGAGGAATTGAAGGTACAGTGAACTTTCTGAGGCTGCAGGTTGTCGTACACCCTCCTGGTGTGGTGGAGTGGCTCGAGGGCTGCCTCATTGTTCTGGGGGGGGGGCATGGGGAGGTGACCCACTTAGCGTAACCAACTCGGGGACGTCCGCTGGATCCTTCCGAAGTCCGTTCCCGCAGCCTGGCACGGCACACCCAGTGACCGGACGTTGTATTTTGCCCTGCAGGAAGAGGGCATCACAGCCGAGCTGTTGTCAGAAAAAGATACACTTCAGAGAGAAACAAGACAAAGTCAAGACAAGAGCGCAGTTTTATTTGGAAAAATCTGCTATACCCCCGGGCGGCTGCCGGCTACACGGGCATTAAAAAACGCTTGTCCGGCGATAAATTCATGCTGTATAAGGTTCCCCAGCTCCGGGCACACGATATCAACAGAGTCTTCCACCGGACTTCCAGTAGGATCTCGTAATCGCAGTGGGGGAAAGAATTCAACTGCGTCACCACGTAAGAGGAGAAGAATGCAAATCTTGATGATGTGTTCGAGTCGGAGGCAACGCTCATTGTGGCCAGGGAGACGCGTCAGGGACGTGTGGCTCCTGGTGTTGCATGACCTCACCTGTAAACAATGCAACAAACGACCTGTCACGTCTGCGAAGGCAGTAATGATGGTAAGTTACGGGTTGACAACTTTCAAAACATGAAAGAGGTTAAGATGAGCGGCAACAGCGGACCCAGCTGTCTGTGGTGGTGTCGTCACGACCAGAGTGTTGCTTCACACACCACGCACGGCGCGGTCACCTGCATAACCTGCTGGCGGCCACCTCGCTCATAACGTTGTAGACATTCATACACCTACCCAAGCCTAACTCAAGTACCCCATCTTATCGACAAGTCCCTCCGGGAGGATGAACAGCTAGGTTGACTGTGGACCGGCCGCCCGACCAGGATTGGAACCTATGCCGACTCGACCCCTTGGGCGGCCCTTGAATGCGTCCCGGTTAGCAACGCAAAAGCTATTTCACAGCATTAAAGAAAAAAGAAAAAGTCCAGAAGCCTTTACCACACACTTCGTTTCATTTCAGCTAAAAAACTCTCAAAAGTTATGTTGAGTAAAGTGCAGCAGTGAGAGAGAGATACGCCATGATATACACCCAGGCAGTGATGGAAGTCCACGCTGCTCCTATACATGCATAAGACCTCGCTGGTCGAATAGACTGGGTACAGCGAGCGGATTAAACCCACCAAGATGGAGAGGTATTGTGCAAAACATTATGAAGTGTACCATAGATAACAAGGTTCCGTGACTGGTCAGCATACTCCCAGCAGATACGACGAACATACGGGAAGCCTGGGGCCAGGGTGGGGGCTGGAGCCAGGGGCCAGTGTGGGGGCTGGTGCTTGGGGCCAGGCTGGGGGCTGGTGCCTGGGGCCAGGGTAAGTGCTGGAGCCTGGGGCCAGGCTGGGGGCTGGTGCCTGGGGCCAGGGTGGGGGCTGGAGCCTGGGGCCAGGGTGGGGGCTGGAGCCTGGGGCCAGGGTGGGGGCTGGAGCCTGGGGCCAGGGTGGGGGTTGGTGCTTGGGGCCAGGCTGGGGGTTGGTGCTTGGGGCCAGGCTGGGGTTGGAGCCAACCAATCATCCATCACGACAGCAGTGTGTGTACATTGTTAACACTTCCTCTGTGATATTTGTAGTTCATTGATTTTTCTCAACTACAGTTACGTCCCAGGACCCATAGTGTATGGTCCTCTCCAGCATCCCAGGACCCATAGTGTATGGTCCTCACACCAGCATCCCAGGACCCATAGTGTATGGTCCTCACACCAGTATCCCAGGACCCATAGTGTATGGTCCTCTCCAGCATCCCAGGACCCATAGTGTGTGGTCCTCACCAGCATCCCAGGACCCATAGTGTATGGTCCTCACACCAGCATCCCAGGACCCATAGTGTATGGTCTTCACCAGTATCCCAGGACCCATAGTGTGTGGTCCTCACACCAGTATCCCAGGACCCATAGTGTATGGTCCTCACACCAGCATCCCAGACTGTATTGGTTGATCAATAGATCTGTATGATGACGTCATTTGAACTTAGTTTTACACCTGGTTGTTGTGAGGGTTTGTTATCCACTGATTTAGTTTACGATTCGAACCATTGACTTAGTAAGTCCCCAGCTGTGAGGCGCCAGCCGGCTCAGACCAGTAGTCAGTGTTGCAGGATGTTACCCTACCGTAAGGTCGGCGTTACTCAGCAAGTCGCTGAGCGGACCGCCCTTACGTCTGGGGACTTGGTGTTATCAAGGTACACAGGATGCGCTGTGTGCGGTGGCATAGTATGACACATGCAAGTGTGACGCAGCCAGACACATCTGTAGCACCTGTCACGTGGGCCAGATGGACTGGGAAGGCAGGTGTGTGGTGGAGCTGCCTGTTGGGACGGGAAGGGGTCAGGTGGCAGGTGTCGGGGACAAGTGACACCAACCCAGAATAAGACTAACTTTCATATATATATATTCGTGTGTGTGTGTGCGCGCGCGCGCGTTACCGTACTCGTATATAGCGAGACTGCACCTGTGGGAGTACAGTCTTGCTAAAAGACTTCCCACTGCAAAGGAGTCGACCAGTTCCATGCTGCTGGAAGCAGCGCAGTCTTGGGCTGCAGGAGCTTCTGGAAAGTGGTCTTAAGTAACATCCGAACCCTTTCTTAGAATGTGTGACTGAGTATGGTAAAGTGTGTGAAAGAAGAAAGCTGAGAGTAAATGTGAATAACAGCAAGATTAATAGGTTCAGTAGGGTTGAGGGACAAGTTGATGGGGAGGTAGGTTTGAAGGGAGAAAAACTGGACGAAGTTTTAGATATCGGGGAGTGGATTTGGCAGTGGATGGAACCATGGAAGCGGAGGTGAGTCACAGGGTGGGGGAGGGGGCGAAAGTTCTGGGAGCGGTGAAGAATGTGTGGAAGGCGAGAACGTTATCTCGGAGAGCAAAAATGGGCATGTTTAAAGGAATAGCGGTTCCAACAATGGTTGCGAGGCATGGGCTATAAATAGGGTTGTGCGGAGGAGGGTGGATGTGTAGGGAATGAAACGTTTGAGGACGATATGTGGTGTGAGGTGGTTTGATGAGTAAGTAATGAAAGGGTAAGAGAGATGTGTGGTAATGAAAAGAGCGTGGTTGAGAGAGCAGAAGAGGGTGTATTGAAATGGTTTGGTCACATGGAGAGAATGAGTGAGGAAAGATTGACAAAGAGGATATATGTGTCAGAGGTTGAGGGGACGAGAAGTGGGAGACCAAATTGGAGGTGGAAGGATGGAGTGAAAAAGATTTTAAGTGATTGGGGCCTGAACATACAGGAGGGTGAAAGACGTGCAAGGAATAGAGTGAATTGGAACTATGTGGTATACTGGGGTCGACGTGCTGTCAATAGAGTTAACCAGGGCATGTGAAGCGTCTGCGGTAAACCATAGAAAGTTCTATGGGGCCTGGATGTGGAAAGGGGGCTGCGGTTTCAGTGCATTACACATGACAGCTAGAGACTGAGTGTGAACGAATTTGGCCTTTGTTTTCTTTTCCTAGCGCTACCTCGCGCGCATGCAGGGGGAGGGGGGTGCTATTTCATGAGTGGCAGGGTGGCGACGGGAATGGATGAAGGCAGCAAGTATGAATATGTACATGTGTGTATATGTCTGTGTATGTATATGTATTCATACGTTGAAATGTATAGGTATGTATATGTGCGTGTGTGGGCGTTTATGTACAGTATATACATGTGTATGTGGGTGGGTTAGGCCATTCTTTCGTCTGTTTCGTTACGCAACCTCGCTGACGCGAGAGACAGCGACTATGATTATATATATATATATATATATATATATATATATATATATATATATATATATATATATATATATATATATTTTTTCATACTATTCGCCATTTCCCGTGTTAGCGAGGTAGCGTTAAGAACAGAGAACTAAGCCTTTGAGGGAATATCCTCACTTAGCCCCCTTCTCTGTTCCTTCTTTTGGAAAATTAAAAACGAGAGGGGAGGATTTCCAGCCCCCCGCTCCCTTCCCTTTTAGTCGCCTTCTACGACACGCAGGGAATACGTGGGAAGTATTCTTTCTCCCCTGTCTCCAGGGATAATATATATATATATATATATATATATATATATATATATATATATATATATATATATATATATATGTATATATGTGTGTGTGTGTGTGTGTGTGTGTGTGTGTGTGTGTGTGTGATCAATTTCCTGTAAGATCTGTCATGCATATTTAGGCTATTTTTTTTCATCTTCTACGCCAGAAACTTTAGATGCCAAAATCATTTGTATTTCTTAATGACACAATACTGGTGATGTAGCGGTGGAGGAACAGGTGAGTGTTGTCTTGATCACAGGTGAGGGGTGAGCTCAGCTGGTTGTGTGGTGCGGGGTGAGCACAGGTGGTTTTGTGCTGAGTGGTGAGCACAGGTGGTTGTGTGGTGAGGGGTCAGCTCTCCTGGGTGTGGTGAGGGGTGAGCACAGGTGTTTGTGTGGTGAGGGGTGAGCTCACCTGGGTGTGGTGAGGGGTGAGCACAGGTGGTTGTGTGGTGAGGGGTGAGCTCACCTGGGTGTGGTGAGGGGTGAGCACAGGTGGTTGTGTGGTGAGGGGTGAGCTCAGCTGGGTGTGGTGAGGGGTGAGCACAGGTGGTTTTGTGATGAGTGGTGAGCACAGGTGGTTGTGTGCTGAGTGGTGACCACAGGTGGTTGTGTAGTGAGGGGTTAGCATAGGTGTTTGTCTGGTGAGGGGTGAACACAGGTGGTTGTGGTGAGGGGTGATCACAGGTGGTTGTGGTGAGGGGTGATCACAGGTGGTTGTGTGGTGAGGGGTGATCACAGGTGGTTGTATGGTGAGGGGTGATCATACGTGGTTGTGTGATGAGGGGATGATCACCGATGTTCTGTGGTGAGGGGTGAGCACAGGTGGTTGTGTGATGAGAGTTGAGCACAGGTGGTTGTGTGATGAGAGTTGAGCACAGGTGGTTGTGTGGTTTGGGGTGAACACAGGTGGTTGTGTGGTGAGTAGTGAACACAGGTGGTTGTGTGGTGAGTTGACACAGGTGGTTGTGTGGTGAGGGTGATCACAGGTGGTTGTGTGGTGAGGTGAGCACAGGTGTTGTGTGGTGAGTGTTGAACACAGGTGGTTGTGTGGTGAGAGTTGAGCACAGGTGGTTGTGTGGTGAGTGTGTGAAGACAGGTGGTTGTGTGGTGAGTAGTGAACACAGAGGGTTGTGTGGTGAGTTGTGAACACAGGTGGTTGTGTGGTGAGTTGTGAACACAGGTGGTTGTGTGGTGAGTTGTGAACACAGGTGGTTGTGTGGTGAGTTGTGAACACAGGTGGTTGTGTGGTGAGTTGTGAACACAGGTGGTTGTGTGGTGAGTGTGAACAGGTGTTGTGTGTGAGTGTGAACACAGGTGGTTGTGTGGTGAGTTGTGAACACAGGTGGTTGTGTGGTGAGTATGTGAACACAGGTGGTTGTGTGGTGAGTTGTGAACACAGGTGGTTGTGTGGTGAGTTTTGAACACAGGTGGTTGTGTGGTGAGTTGTGAAGACAGGTGGTTGTGTGGTGAGGAGTGAACACAGAGGGTTATGTGGTGAGTTGTGAACACAGGTGGTTGTGTGGTGAGTTGTGAACACAGGTGGTTGTGTGGTGAGTTGTGAACACAGGTGGTTGTGTGGTGAGTTGTGAACACAGGTGGTTGTGTGGTGAGTTGTGAACACAGGTGGTTGTGTGGTGAGTTGTGAACACAGGTGGTTGTGTGGTGAGTAGTGAACACAGGTGGTTGTGTGGTGAGTTGTGAACACAGGTGGTTGTGTGGTGAGTTGTGAACACAGGTGGTTGTGTGGTGAGTTGTGAACACAGGTGGTTGTGTGGTGAGTTGTGAACACAGGTGGTTGTGTGGTGAGTAGTGAACACAGGTGGTTGTGTGGTGAGTTGTGAACACAGGTGGTTGTGTGGTGAGTTGTGAACACAGGTGGTTGTGTGGTGAGTTGTGAACACAGGTGGTTGTGTGGTGAGTTGTGAACACAGGTGGTTGTGTGGTGAGTTGTGAACACAGGTGGTTGTGTGGTGAGTTGTGAACACAGGTGGTTGTGTGGTGAGTTGTGAACACAGGTGGTTGTGTGGTGAGTTGTGAACACAGGTGGTTGTGTGGTGAGTAGTGAACACAGGTGGTTGTGTGGTGAGTTGTGAACACAGGTGGTTGTGTGGTGAGTTGTGAACACAGGTGGTTGTGTGGTGAGTTGTGAACACAGGTGGTTGTGTGGTGAGTTGTGAACACAGGTGGTTGTGTGGTGAGTTGTGAACACAGGTGGTTGTGTGGTGAGTTGTGAACACAGGTGGTTGTGTGGTGAGTTGTGAACACAGGTGGTTGTGTGGTGAGTTGTGAACACAGGTGGTTGTGTGGTGAGTTGTGAACACAGGTGGTTGTGTGGTGAGTTGTGAACACAGGTGGTTGTGTGGTGAGTTGTGAACACAGGTGGTTGTGTGGTGAGTTGTGAACACAGGTGGTTGTGTGGTGAGTTGTGAACACAGGTGGTTGTGTGGTGAGTTGTGAACACAGGTGGTTGTGTGGTGAGTTGTGAACACAGGTGGTTGTGTGGTGAGTAGTGAACACAGGTGGTTGTGTGGTGAGTTGTGAACACAGGTGGTTGTGTGGTGAGTTGTGAACACAGGTGGTTGTGTGGTGAGTTGTGAACACAGGTGGTTGTGTGGTGAGTTGTGAACACAGGTGGTTGTGTGGTGAGTTGTGAACACAGGTGGTTGTGTGGTGAGTTGTGAACACAGGTGGTTGTGTGGTGAGTTGTGAACACAGGTGGTTGTGTGGTGAGTTGTGAACACAGGTGGTTGTGTGGTGAGTTGTGAACACAGGTGGTTGTGTGGTGAGTTGTGAACACAGGTGGTTGTGTGGTGAGTTGTGAACACAGGTGGTTGTGTGGTGAGTTGTGAACACAGGTGGTTGTGTGGTGAGTTGTGAACACAGGTGGTTGTGTGGTGAGTAGTGAACACAGGTGGTTGTGTGGTGAGTTGTGAACACAGGTGGTTGTGTGGTGAGTTGTGAACACAGGTGGTTGTGTGGTGAGTTGTGAACACAGGTGGTTGTGTGGTGAGTTGTGAACACAGGTGGTTGTGTGGTGAGTTGTGAACACAGGTGGTTGTGTGGTGAGTTGTGAACACAGGTGGTTGTGTGGTGAGTTGTGAACACAGGTGGTTGTGTGGTGAGTTGTGAACACAGGTGGTTGTGTGGTGAGTTGTGAACACAGGTGGTTGTGTGGTGAGTTGTGAACACAGGTGGTTGTGTGGTGAGTTGTGAACACAGGTGGTTGTGTGGTGAGTTGTGAACACAGGTGGTTGTGTGGTGAGTTGTGAACACAGGTGGTTGTGTGGTGAGTTGTGAACACAGGTGGTAGTGTGGTGAGTTGTGAACACAGGTGGTTGTGTGGTGAGTTGTGAACACAGGTGGTTGTGTGGTGAGTTGTGAACACAGGTGGTTGTGTGGTGAGTTGTGAACACAGGTGGTTGTGTGGTGAGTTGTGAACACAGGTGGTTGTGTGGTGAGTTGTGAACACAGGTGGTTGTGTGGTGAGTTGTGAACACAGGTGGTTGTGTGGTGAGTTGTGAACACAGGTGGTTGTGTGGTGAGTTGTGAACACAGGTGGTTGTGTGGTGAGTTGTGAACACAGGTGGTTGTGTGGTGAGTTGTGAACACAGGTGGTTGTGTGGTGAGTTGTGAACACAGGTGGTTGTGTGGTGAGTTGTGAACACAGGTGGTTGTGTGGTGAGTTGTGAACACAGGTGGTTGTGTGGTGAGTAGTGAACACAGGTGGTTGTGTGGTGAGTTGTGAACACAGGTGGTTGTGTGGTGAGTTGTGAACACAGGTGGTTGTGTGGTGAGTAGTGAACACAGGTGGTAGTGTGGTGAGTTGTGAACACAGGTGGTAGTGTGGTGAGTTGTGAACACAGATGGTTGTGTGGTGAGTAGTGAACACAGGTGGTTGTGTGGTGAGTAGTGAACACAGGTGGTTGTGTGGTGAGTTGTGAACACAGGTGGTTGTGTGGTGAGTTGTGAACACATGGGTTGTGTGTTTGAGTTGTGAACACAAGGTGGTTGTGTGGTGAGTAGTGAACACAGGTGGTTGTGTGGTGAGTTGTGAAACACAGGTGGTTGTGTGGTGAGTAGTGAACACAGGTGGTTGTGTGGTGAGTTGTGAACACAGGTGGTTGTGTGGTGAGTTGTGACACAGGTGGTTGTGTGGTGAGTTGTGAACACAGGTGGTTGTGTGGTGAGTTGTGAACACAGGTGGTTGTGTGGTGAGTTGTGAACACAGGTGGTTGTGTGGTGAGTTGTGAACACAGGTGGTTGTGAGCAGCAGCATAAGGACCCATCATAGTGTTTGATAAGTCTCAGGTTTCTAGTGGACCTGCCTGACCACCGTATATGGTAATGGCTTTTGACCTGGGACGACCTGACACGCACCATCACCACCTCGGCTGTCCCATTGGCTGCTTATCCAGTTGTGTTGATCGGCAGTTGCCGTTGATACATACACACGAAGACCTGGTAATCTTTTTGTTTCCATGATAGTGGTCAGCGAAGGACGAGCTACCCCTCTAATAAACATATTGAACTGAGGTGTTTAGTTTCGCAGAGGATGATAATGGGAAGAGAGAGAGAGAGAGAGAGAGAGAGAGAGAGAGAGAGAGAGAGAGAGAGAGAGAGAGAGAGAGAGAGAGAGAGAGAGAGAGAGGGAAGCTATGCTTCTGTTCCCTGCGTGTTGTAGAAAGCCAGTAAGAGGGGCTTGAACGAGGGGCTAGAAACCCTTCCCTCCTCTTCCTCTAGTTTCTGAAATAGAGAACAGAAGAAGCCAGGTAAGACGTGCTTATCCTCCGCGGCAGATCAGGCTGTGTGTGTGTGTGTGTGTGTGTGTGTGTGTGTGTGTGTGTGTGTGTGTGTGTGTGAATGTCCGTGGATGTCACTTTCTGTGATTGGGAAGAGGAACCGGGATGTTCTGGCTCTGAGTGAAACTAAGCTCAAGGGGGAAGGGGTCTAATGATGTGGGATTGTCCTAAGGGTAAGGTCTGAGGTTAGCGTGAGGGCCAGTGCAAAGAAGGGAGTGCCACTTCTGCTGAGGGAGTTGTGAGAATGTGTGAAAGAGTGTGAGGCGATACACTCCAGACTGACATAGGTTAAAAATGAAAGTGAACTATGAGAGGTGGGTGATTGTTGGTGACTCGCACCTGGTGGTGGGAGAGGGAAACTAGGCGGGTATGTTTGTGGGGTGTGCTGAGTGAGCGCGTCAGTAGGCTTGATGCGAGGGATCGTGTGTTAGCGATGGATGATTTGAATGCAAGAGTTGGTGATGTGGCATCATTGGGTTTAGTGAGGGGTGCATGGAGCAATCACAGAGAACAGCTTGTGAGTGGTGTGCTGAATACGGGCTGGTGATCAGAAGTACTTGGTTTGAAAAATGGACTTACGTAAAGTATACGTGGGTGAGTGGGGTTCGGGGTTAAAAGGAATTGCTGGAGTAACAAGTAATTGATAAAAGTGCAAAGGAGAGACGCTTAGATGTAGATATACAAGAGTGGCAGGTGGTGGGGTGTCTGATCACCTCCTGGTGGAGGCAAGAGTGAAAGTCTGCTGTAGCTTTGGGAAATGAAGAAATGATGTGGCTGGGAAGAGGGGAGTGAAAGTAAGTGAGCTTGTGAAAAAAGGCTTGTGTGAGGATATACCGGGAGAGATTTGATGAAGAATGGCGCGAATGTGACAGTAAATGAAACGAAGAGAGTGAACGAGGAAAAGAAAGAGGCAGTGCTGGCATGTGCGGGAGAAGTGTGTGGCATGCGGAACATGGGATGAGAAAGGGCAGTGAATGGTGGAATGAGAAAGTTAAGTTGCTAGTGAAAGAGAAAAGAGAAGTGTATGAGCGTCACTTGCTGAGAGAGTGCGAGTCACCGGAAGAGGTTGAAGAGGAAGTGGCAAGAGGTCAGGAGGAAAATGTATAACAGGGCAAGTGAGAGATGGAGCGAGACTGCTGGAGGTGCGCAGCGGGAGGAGAGCAAGAGAACCAGTGGGAGCAACATTGAGGGGAGGAGACAGGGATGCGATGACGGCCAAAGAAGGAATGGAGGACCACTGACCATGTGAGATCAGCGGTTCACTACGATTTCCTATTTGGTTGACACTCATACTCTCAAGATCGTTAGCGCCTGCCACTACTATATTTTTCTAATTGAATCGCTCAGTATTATAATTCTAAACTACCTTTATTATGGTTCTTATACTTCACCAGCACACTGGTGTATAAATGCTGTGTGTTAACACTAATGAGGAAATAATTGTGAATGATACACCGTTATCTTTTTTTTTTATCGTTATCATTACCGTTGTCACAAGATATCTTTGCATGCCACCTTTGACAGGCGTGCCCGGTAGCAGGAGTGGTATGTCTGGAACACACGAACAGTGAGAGTCATGGCAAATGGACTTGTGAGAAGAGATGTGATGAAAGCCTTGCGTAAGGTGAAGTTTGCAAAGCGGCTGGAGTAGATGGGAATGCACTTCAGTTTGGATGCGAAATTGAATGGAGAGAACTTAGAAAAAGTGGAGTATTTTAGATACCTCGGAGTGGACATGACAACAGATGGAACTTTGGGAACTGAGGTATACCATAGGGAAGATGAGGAGGCGCAAAGGTCCTGTGTGCACTGAGAAATGTGTGGAGAGAGAAGTCACTGTTTGTGAGGGGAAAGATAGATATGTTGGATGATATATAGTAGTCCTGAGGGTACTGTAGGGTTGCAGGTAGTGAGCCTGAATGCAAACGTATAGAAGATGGATGTGTTGGAGATGCTCAAGGGCGATTGTGTGGTATGAGGAGGGTTGATCTGGTAACGAATGACGTCATGAGACAGAGGTGTGGTAGTAAGCAGAGTACATTTGGGACAAATGGGGAGGGTTTGCTGAAATGGTTTGGATATATCGAGAGGATGAGTGAGACGAGACTAACTAAGAGGATATAAGTGGAGGAAGCACGGAGGATGGGAGGCCGCGAAGGGGATAGAGTGATAGACGCTTCTAGTTATCAGGACCTGAATATGCAGGAGGGTGTGAGGCGTGCATGGGATAATGCGAATTGGAGCGATGTGGTATACATTTGGCGTCGTGTTGTCAGTGGACTGAACTATGGCATATAAGGTGTTTATTGGAAATCATGGAACAGTCTGTGAGATTGGCTATGGATAGAGGTTACAGTGCATTATGCATGGCAGCAAGAGAGTGGATGTGAGCAGCATATCGTTTTCTTCATCTGTTCCTGTCGCTATCTCACTAACGCGGGAAACTACGAACAAACATTGGGGATGAAAAGAGTCTGTAACATTGCCGTTTAATCCTGAAATAAAGAAAAGTAGTTTATTGCCTATCAGTCCGGGTGCCATGTGTTGTACCTGCTGAAATGTGAGTGAAATAGCCAGGTAAACAGAGATACGCTCTCACCGGCTAGGATGACAGTCCCTGTAGATCTGGCCAGGCTATTTCAGGCAGCCATTGTTGGTGGCAGGTGGTAGGTGAAGATCAATGATTGGATGTGTCCGGGTGGTGGGTGGTGGGCCAGCCAGGCACTAGCACTCAACGCCCACCACCACCCTCCCTCCTTAGACACGTGGTGCAGGCAGCCTCCCTTGGTGGGTGGAGGCACGCCAGGGGCCACTGTGGGGTTAGGTGGTGCCTCCCTTGCTGCTCCAGGACCACTGTACTGTAATCCCTGGTGGTGCCTCCCTTGCTGCTCCAGCAGCACTGTACTGTAATCCCTGGTGGTGCCTCCCTTGCTGCTCCAGCACCGCTGTGGGGTAATCTCTGGTGGTGCCTCCCTTGCTGCTCCAGCACCACTGTACTGTAATCCCTGGTGGTGCCTCCCTTGCTGCTCCAGCACCACTGTACTGAAATCCCTGGTGGTGCCTCCCTTGCTGCTCCAGCACCACTGTACTGTAATCCCTGGTGGTGCCTCCCTTGCTGCTCCAGCACCACTGTACTGTAATCCCTGGTGGTGCCTCCCTTGCTGCTCCAGCACCACTGTACTGTAATCCCTGGTGGTGCCTCCCTTGCTGCTCCAGCACCGCTGTACTGTATTCCCTGGTGGTGCCTCCCTTGCTGCTCTAGGGGAACTGTACCGTAACTCCCTGAATCAAGTTTCCTGTATGATAACTCTTGCGTCTTTGACCTTTTCTTCACTTTCTGTCTTACATCTTGTGGTGTGTGTGTGTGTGTGGGTGTGTGTGTGTGTGTGTGTGTGTGTGGAGGGAGAGGCACTGTCCGGGGCCCTACACTCTAGGGTTAACATCATTATCATAAGACACATCATCACAGGGTCATGCACAGGTCAAAGTGAGATTGAATTCGAAACTGTTTTCCTTGCTTGAAGGTCATCAAACATAAGCCAGTTAGGCCCAATAAATGATAATTGTACCAGGATTTCAGACACTATGGCAACCTCTGCCAATCACGGCTCTATTGCTCATTGTTGCGCCACTCATTTGCTCATCTTGTCCTGATTTGAATGTCCTCGCTGGCCGTTTTCTGCATTTATGTAGATCATATTGGATATTTTTTGCATAATTTGTTTGTCAGCTGATTTTGTCCCTGTACTCTCGTGTTGTCTGCCAAACATCTGCTCGTTCTTTCTTTAACCCGCGCGCGCGTGTGTGTGTGTGTGTGTGTGTGTGTGTGTGTGTGTGTGTGTGTGTGTGTGTTTCCCGTAACGCTTGGCTCCTGCTGACGGTAAACATGACGTGTTATTATGTAGAGCAGCAGGAGGCCCGGTCGTCCCAACCTGATGACAGTATGACCAAAAACCTATGCTATATACGGGCAGTGGCAGACCCACCCGAGCAGTTGACGAGGTCAAGTGGAGGACAGAGGGAGGAATGTGGCTCGTGAGGTGGAGGAGGTGGAGGAGGAAGTTAAGACAGACGGTGACGGGGAAGAAGAGAGTGGAGGACGTACAGAGGAAAACTTGACCATAATGGAACGATGATGATGATGATGAAATATGATACTTTTACGAACACCAAGAACGAGTTGAGAGATTACGGTAAAGGTTACGGGAAGACACCAGAGGGAAACGTAAAGTGAAAGTGAGAAGGTAAAGGAAAGAGAAGGATATCTGGAAGGTGAGAAAAAGAAGAGCTGAGATGGTGATGGATCGAGAGAAGTTCGTGCAGTATTGACAGCGGGGATGGGACGACAGCGGGGATGGGACGACAACGGGGATGGGACGACGGCGGGAATGGGACGACAACGGGGATGGGACGACAACGGGGATGGGACGACAGCGGGGATGGGTTGGAAGAGCAGCGGGGATGGGTTGGAAGAGAGAAAATGCGGAAACGATAAAAAGATTCGTACAGAAGAATGGAAAATGGAAACAGGTTTCAACAAATGAAATGGAGTAACGTAACGTAAGCGGGGATGGGTTTAAGAAAGAGGATTCGAACCGAAAACTGCAGGTAAGTTTGATGAGAGAAAATGGTGTAAAGAAAACAAGTTCGAGTAGGGGGAGATTAATAACACAAGGAGGAGGGAGGGAGGCATGATGGATGAGAGCAACACGTGAGGCGTCTGTGTCAGGCGGAGCAAGCAGCACACGGGCCACACAACCTTGCTCTGGAAAGTAAAGCTGCTGTGGCACCTGCCGCTGGAGAAGGATCGAACACAGGAGCACAGAGTCTCAGGAGAGAACGCACAATTCCCGGAGGGAGTATGAGAGTTCCATGATAGTACAGAGTCACAGGAGAGAACGCAGAGTTCCAGGAGGGAGTATGAGAGATCCATGACTGTACAGAGTCACAGGAGAGAACGCAGAGTTCCAGGAGGGAGTATGAGAGATCCATGACTGTACAGAGTCACAGGAGAGAACGCAGAGTTCCAGGAGACAATGTGGAGTTCCATGAGGAAGTATGAGAGTTTCATGACACTACAGAGTCACAGGAGAGAACGCAAAGTTCCAGGAGGCAATGTGGACCACGTTCCAGGAGGAAGCATAAGAGTTCCGTGACGGAATCCAGAGTGTCTGTGTCATGCAGTAGTACAAGAATAAGAGGGAGTGTATTGGCGGGCAAAAAGGGGGAACAGAAAGATCCAGGAGAAGCGCCGAGTGTTAAGAGAAAGGTGAGAGTTCCAGGAGGAAGCAGGAAGCTTCAAGAGAGAACGTAGACTTTCAAGAGAGAGAAGAGGAATATTTAGAGAATACAAAATTCCAAAGAGTATGATGGAGTTGTAGGATAAGTTGTGGACTTCCAGGCTTCCAGGAGGAAGAGCGTAGCGTCCAGAGGTGTGATGTCAGATGAGGAAGCATACAGTGCTGAGAGGAAATTGTGAGTTCCAGGGAAGGGCGCGTTGTTCTAGGGAGGGTAAACAGAGCCAGTAAGAAGTGCAGAGTTTCTAGAGGGGAACATAGCGATCTAGAAAAGAATATAGAGTTCCAGTAGGGGCGATAGTGTTCCAGAAGGGAATATATAGTATGTCAGGAGGGAATGTTGGCTTCCAGGAGAGTGCATACGGGTCCAAGAGAGGGCTCCAGAGGAATGCATACGGCTCCAGGAGAGTGCATAAGGCTCCAGGAGAGTGCATACTGCTCCAGAAGAGAGCATACAACACCAGAATAGTGCATACGGTTCCAGGAGAGTGCGTACTGCTCAAGGGGAGTGCATAGTGCTCCAAGAGAACGCATACTGCTCCCGAAGAGTGCATACGGCTCAAGGAGAGTGCATACGGCTCCAGGAGAGTGCATACGGTTCCAGAAGAGTGCATACTGCTCCGAAGGAGTTCATAGTGCTCCAAGAGAGTGCATACTGCTCCAGGAGAGTGCATATGGTTCCAGGAGAGTGCATACTGGTTCAGGAGAGAGCATACCATTAGAGGACATACTATTCCAGGAGAGTGCATTCTGCTCCAGGAGAGTGCATGCGGCTCCAGGAGAGTGCTTACGGCTCCCATAGAGTGCATACGGATTCCGGAGAGTGCATACTGCTCCCAGAGGGTGCATGCGGCTACAGGAGAGTGCATGTTGCTTCAGGAGAGTGCGTACGGCTCCCGGGGAGTGCATACTGCTCCCGGAGAATGCATACTGCTCCTGGAGAGTGCATATGGCTCCAGGAGAGTGCCTACGGCTCCAGGAGGGCATGGTTCTCCAGGAAAGTGCATACTGCTCCAGGAGAGTGCATGCGGCTCCAGAGAGTGCATACGGCTTCCGGAGAGTGCATACTGCTACAGGAGAGTGCATACTGCTCCCAGAGAGTACATGCGGCTACAGGAGATTGCATGCTTATTCAGGAGAGTGCATACGGCTCCCGGGGAGTGCATACTGCTCCCGGAGAATGCATACTGCTCCTGGAGAGTGCATACGAATCCAGGATAGTGCATACGGGACCAGGAGAGTGCATACTGCTCCAGGAGAGTGCAATCTGCTCCCGGAGGCTGCATGCTGCTCCAGGAGAGTGCAATCTGCTCCAGGAGTGTACATACTGCTCCATGAGAGTACATACTGATCCAGGAGAGTGCATATTGCTCCTGGGAAGTTCATACGGTTCCAGGAGAATGCATTCGGATCCAGGAGTGCATACCGCTCCAGGAGAGAGCATTTCACTCCAGGAGAATGCATACTGCCCCAGGAGAATGCATACTTCCCCAGAAGAGTGCATACGGCTCCGGGAGTGCACACGGCTTTAGGAGAGTGCATACGGATCCAGGAGCGCATACGGCTCTAGGAGAGTGCATACGGCTCCAGGAGAATGCAAATTGCTCCAGAGGAGTACATACAGCTCCAGGAGGGTGCATACTGCTCCAGGAGAGTGCATATAGCTCCAGGAGAGTGCATTATGATCCAGGAGAATGCATATTGCTCCAGGTGAGTGCATACTGCTCCAGGAGAGTGCATACTGCTCCAGGGGAGTGCATACCTCTCCAAGAGAGTGCATACAGCTCCAGGATAGTGTGCATACTGCTCCAGGGGAGTGCATACAGCTCCAAGAGAGTACATACTGCTCCAGGATAGTGTGCATACTACTCCTAGGGAGTGCCTACCACTCCAAGAGAGTGCATACTGCTCCAGGAGAGTGCATACTATTCCAGGAGAGTGTGCATACTGCTCCAGGAGAGTGTGCATACTGCTCCAGGAGAGTGTGCATACTGCTCCAGGAGAGTGTGCATACTGCTCCAGGAGAGTGTGCATACTGCTCCAGGAGAGTGTGCATACTGCTCCAGGAGTGTGTACACTGCTCCAGGAGTGTGTACACTGCTCCAGGAGAGTACATACCGCTCCAGGAGAGTACATACCGCTCCAAGAGAGTGCATACTGCTCCAGGATAGTGTGCATACTGCTCCAGAAGAGTGCATACTGCTCCGGGAGAGTGTGCATACTGCTCCAGGAGAGTGTGCATACTGCTCCAGGAGGCAACATAGGAATCAAGATCGTGTGTAAATTTCCAGAATGGATCTGAGTTTCGGGATGGATTACTGAATTCCAGAAGGAAGTATGTGGTTGCAATAGTGACTATGAAATATGGAGAACATACCAAGTTGCAAGGGGTATTGTGGAGTATCCGGGGTAATTATAGCTACATGAGGAGGTAAAGAGCACCTGGTATGTTGTCAAGAAGGAAATATGGTGTAGTTTCATAGGGAAGTATGGAGTTCCAGGAGGAGGTGTAGTTCAGAAGGCAGTATGAAGTTTCAGGAGCGAATGTGGAGTTTCAGGAGGAGGCGTAGTAATAGAAGGAAGAAGTATGAAGTTTCAGGAGGGCATTTGGAATATTTTAGGAGGAGGTGTAGTTTGAGGAAGGCGTATAGGAGTTCCAGGAGATGTAGTTGTAGGAGAAAGTTCTGAGTTCCAGGATGATAAAAAGTATGTAGCGCCAGACGTGTGTTGAATTTCATGAGTAGTCCCTTTGAGGGTAGTAGTTTCTGGAGGAATATTGAGTTCCAGGAAGGTGTTAAGTTTCAGAAAGAAGTATAGAGCTCCAGGAAGGGGTAGCATAAGAAAAATGGGGAGTTCAGATCTCCCTGAGGGAGTATGGAGTTCCAGGATGAAGGAAAAAATTCCAGGAGAGAGCACACAGGTTAAGGAGATAGTGTAGAGTTCCAGGAAGAGTAAAGGGAGCGTAGAATGCTACGTAGAATGAATGAAAGTTAGAGTTTCAGGAAGAGTAGAGGGAGCGTAGAATTCTACGTAGAGTGGGGGAAAGGTAGAGTTCCCGCAAGAGTAAAGAGAATGTAGAGTTCCAAGAAGGGGAGAGGAATATAAAAAGAAGGGGGAAAGTTTTAGGAATAATTAAAAGATACCAGGAATAGATAAAAGTTAGGGATTTGACAATATTTCCAGGAGGAGGTGTTAAAGTTAAGGAGGGAGGGAGTCTCGGTTGAATGAGGAAGTATGGTTTCGAGGAAGGAGTGTTCAAAGTAAGAATTATGTGGTGGTTCCTAGAGGAGGAGGAGGAGGAGGAGAAATGTTGGTTGCAAGAGGGAGTGCAAAAGATAAGGAGGTATAGTGTTAGAAGCAGTGTAAAGCATTTAATGAGAGTATTGCCTTCAGGAAGAAGACTAAGAGTTAAGGAGGGACTGTTGGTTCCAGGAGGACGTATAGGGCTTAAGGAAAGTGTATATAATTCCAGGAGCTAACCGAGAGTTCCAGGGATATCTAATAAAAGTAAACAGGCAAACAGAGAAGTAAGCAGCATGCGATAGGCAGATGGACAGACAGTAAGAACCAGGAGGAGGGAGGGAGGCAGACTGTAAGACCCAGGAGGAGAGAGGAAGGCAGACAGTAAGACCCCTGAGGGGGGAGGAAGGTAGACAGTAAGACCCAGGAGGAGGGAGGAAGGCAGACAGTAAGACCCCTGAGGGGGGAGGAAGGTAGACAGTAAGACCCAGGAGGGAGGAAGGCAGACAGTAAGAACCCGGAGGAGGGAGGAAGGCAGACAGTAAGACCCAGGAGGAGGGAGGAAGGCAAACAGTAAGACCCAGGAGGAGGGAGGAAGGCAGACAGTAAGACCCAGAAGGAGGGAGGAAGGTAGACAGTAAGACCCAGGAGGGAGGAAGGCAGACAGTAAGACCCAGGAGGAGGGAGGAAGGCAGACAGTAAGACCCAGGAGGAGGGAGGGAGGCATTAAGACCCAGGAGGAGGGAGGAAGGCAGACAGTAAGACCCAGGAGGAGGGAGGGAGGCAGACAGTAAGACCCAGGAGGAGGGAGGGAGGTAGTAAGACCCAGGAGGGAGGAAGGCAGACAGTAAGGCCCCGGAGGAGGGAGGAAGGTAGACAGTAAGACCCAGGAGGGAGGAAGGCAGACAGTAAGACCCAGGAGGAGGGAGGAAGGCAAACAGTTAGACCCAGGAGGAGGGAGGAAGGCAGACAGTAAGACCTAGGAGGAGGGAGGAAGGTAGACAGTAAGACCCCGGAGGAAGGAGGAAGGCAGGCAGTAAGACCCCGGAGGAGGGAGGAAGGCAAGACAGTAAGACCCAGGAGGAGGGAGGAAGGCAGACAGTAAGACCCAGGAGGAGGGAGGAAGGCAGACAGTAAGACCCCGGAGGAGGGAGGAAGGTAGACAGTAAGACCCAGGAGGGAGGAAGACAAACAGTAAGACCCAGGAGGAGGGAGGAAGGCAGACAGTAAGACCCAGGAGGAAGGAGGAAGGCAGACAGTAAGACCCAGGAGGAGGGAGGAAGGCAGACAGTAAGACCCAGGAGGAGGGAGGAAGGCAGACAGTAAGACCCAGGAGGAGGGAGGGAGGCAGTAAGACCCAGGAGGAGGGAGGAAGGCAGACAGTAAGACCCAGGAGGAGGGAGGAAGGTAGACAGTGAGACCCAGGAGGAAGGAAGGCAGACAGTAAGACCCAGGAGGAGGGAGGAAGGTAGACAGTAAGACCCAGGAGGAGGGAGGAAGGCAGGCAGTAAGACCCAGGAGGAGGGAGGAAGGCAGACAGTAAGACCCAGGAGGAGGGAGGAAGGCAGGCAGTAAGACCCCGGAGGAGGGAGGAAGGTAGACAGTAAGACCCAGGAGGAGGGAGGAAGGTAGACAGTAAGACCCAGGAGGAAGGAAGGCAGACAGTAAGACCCAGGAGGAGGGAGGAAGGTAGACAGTAAGACCCAGGAGGAGGGAGGAAGGCAGGCAGTAAGACCCCGGAGGAGGGAGGAAGGCAGACAGTAAGACCCAGGAGGAGGGAGGAAGGCAGGCAGTAAGACCCAGGAGGAGGGAGGAAGGCAGACAGTAAGACCCAGGAGGAGGGAGGAAGGCAGGCAGTAAGACCCAGGAGGAGGGAGGAAGGCAGACAGTAAGACCCAGGATGGAGGAAGGCAGACAGTAAGGCCCAGGAGGAAGGAGGAAAGTAGACAGTAAGACCCAGGAGTAGGGAGGAAGGCAGACTGTAAGACCCAGGAGGGAGGAAGGCAGACAGTAAGACCCCGGAGGAGGGAGGAAGGCAGACAGTAAAACCCAGGAGGAGGGAGGTAGGCAAACAGTAAGACCCAGGAGGAGGGAGGAAGACAGACAGTAAGACCCAGGAGGGAGGAAGGCAGACAGTAAGACCCAGGAGGAGGGAGGAAGGCAGACAGTAAGACCCAGGAGGAGGGAGGAAGACAGACAGTAAGACCCAGGAGGGAGGAAGGCAGACAGTAAGACCCAGGAGGGAGGAAGGCAAACAGTAAGACCCAGGAGGAGGGAGGAAGGTAGACAGTAAGACCCAGGAGGGAGGAAGGCAGACAGTAAGACCCAGGAGGAGGGAGGAAGGCAGACAGTAAGACCCAGGAGGAGGTAGGCAAACAGTAAGACCCAGGAGGAGGGAGGAAGACAGGCAGTAAGACCCAGGAGGAGGGAGGAAGGCAGGCAGTAAGACCCAGGAGGAGGGAGGAAGACAGACAGTAAGACCCATGAGGAGGGAGGAAGGCAGACAGTAAGACACAGGAGGAGGGAGGAAGGCAGGCAGTAAGACCCAGGAGGAGGGAGGAAGGCAGGCAGTAGGACCCAGGAGGAGGGAGGAAGGCAGACAGTAAGACCCAGGAGGAAGGAGTGAGGGAGGGAGGCGGTGTAGACCAAGAAGTAGTAGTGGCGGCGGTGGTCGATGTGTTTTCTTGTGTTGGTGTGTCTCCTTTAAGGTGGGCCACTCACCCCACTCCTCCCCCGTCCAGCCCTCATAGGGGCAGCCTGCACAACGGGTATTATGGTGTTTACATGACGCAATACTGCCCGCCCAGCAGAGAGGGAGTGAGTACTTGCCTCTCTCCTCAATATAAACATCACTGGATTGTCACTAGCGACGCAGGTCGACCTCATTCTTCAACCTGAAGTAAATTTTCGTCTGCCGTCCGATGGTGTGGGAGCGGCAGGTGGTGGTGGTGGTGGTGGAGGTATTTATAGCCAGACAGTATTAACCATAACCTCCCACTTGGTATTACCGGCAGTACCGCGATGGCTTGGTAATGCTGGTAACATTTGAGCGGATTTACCGTGGCACATCCAGGATGGAGTGATAGGCTCATGTTATGATATTAAACTCATTTTTACACCTTACCATAACTAGAAGATAAACGCAAGGAGACCATGAACGTAAGGTGACCATAGAGGGGGGAGATGTCATTAAATATATATAAAAACAAGAAACTGATTAGTTTACCATGAAAATATAATTACGTGATATGGCTTCCCTGATATGTTGTCTCCAGTCTTGCTCTGGTGGCATTACTGATATGGTAATGCAGACTAGGTGTCAGTATGTCTAACTATGAATGCCATACAATACATGTACCACAAACACAACCATCCTTTACATCCCATTACTAACATAAGAATGGTTAAACGCCAACGTGATTCTGACCGTCACATAGAACGTCTCATATAAGCTTATCTGTGTACACGTAAAGCCTTTTTAGTGATGCTCACTCCATTAGCATTTCAAAAACTATAATGGCCACAGACTCTGGTAGACCTACTGTGTGTACTGCTACATGGTGAGTGTTAAGCAAAGGAACATATTTAGAGATGCTTCCCACAATACGGTTCTCTCATCATTGCCACTATGTATGTCCCATCCTTGTGTCCATTTTTGTAGCAACTTCATCCCAACAAGGACCTGGTCTTCAGTTTGAATGTGCTTACTGTCGTGTGATACTTTAAATACCAAGGTTAATTAATGATGTTTGGGATATTTTGGTGGATCATTGTGAGTATTAATCAAAATCCTGACATGCATTAATGTTATGAACTTTGCGGAGGATTAGATAATTTTTTACTTTTTATAGTGGTTAATGAAAGGGAAAAAGAAGAGACAAGGAAAAGTATTTACTAATTTTAGGGGAGGTGAAAAACCAGTATTCTAAAAAGTGGCAGGTCTTAGTTATTAGGGAAGACATGAGAAAGTAGAGAGTTCCAGATCTTCGAGATGTAGGGAAAGAAGCAGGTATCAAAACGGCCCACTCTTGAGTTGCCGATGGCCACGCAAGCGTGATCTAGCTTGTTACTTCTAATGCTGTGGTTGATTGATATTATCGAAGGTACAGTAGTGGATTGATATTCATTCAAATTCAAAATACTGTGATTGATCTGTTCTATTCTAAATATTGTAAATCATGTGGTGGATTGTTGTGATTTGAAATAGTCACTATATATACCCGTCCTTCCCAGCAGTCTGGTACCCGACGGTCATATGCTGTTATCCAAGTTCTCGAGTGTCATACGTGTATCATGTTGACTAACTGGTGAATTTTCTCCCGCAGGTATGTTGGATGAGGCAGTGTGCGTTGTATGAGGTAGGTACGTTGTATGAGGTGTGATGTATGAGGTTCGTTACCGTACGTTGTCTTCGGAGGTTTTTCGCCCCAGCGGCCGAGTCCAGAATGTTCATTTGGGTCGTTGGTTGACCAAGCTGCTAGATGCCGCAAATGCTGATGCTCCATACATCTCATGGTGTTTCTGATGGCTTCAAGAAATTTGTTGAATACTCTTGAGCCTCGGATGTTGAAGGTATTTTCTCTTGTCCTTATTTCACCTTTTGATTTCAGTTGTAATATTTTATAGAGTTTTCTACGACTGCCTTACAGATGGGCTAAATATTTTTGATTGTTACTTAGGGACCACGTCCTTCAACCATTCTCCAGTATAGTGATGCGCCTCTCCAGTCTGCCCTGTAGAGAACTCAGCCTGGGTGATTGCAGTGGTTCCCATTAGTTCAAACCCTTTGCAGAGTTACTGCTGACCAGGAAAGATCTTTGCCCACTCTGGCTCTCCATTCTTCCTGCTTGAGAGGTAATGTTAGTGTATAGCGTCATCATTTGTGTCTCTTGTCCGAAAGGTCTGCAGGAGCCATCCCATTATCATTTAGCATGAGTCAACTTTTACCTTGTATGTGTGATGGCAAGTTCATGAGACCTCATTACTCTGTGGTACTTCATATTAATCCATCGTGGCGTGTTGATGTCTGTCTCCGTCCGGTATGTGCCTCGAGGAGTCTTCGGGGGTCTTCACCCCAGCAGCTTCTTCGGCCAGGCCCAGACTGATGGATTGGGTCCTTGGTCGACCAGGTTTTTGGAAGCCGTAGCCTCAGGCCCACATAGCCCCCAACAGCCTGCCTGGTCTGGTACTGCTTTTAATTTCTTCGCTTTCCTCATACCGGATGAGTTGGTACTTTCCCTCATTGAAATAAATGTACGTTAATTTCAGTGGCCCAGTGGACATTTTGCTCATGTCTGTTTGTATTTCCTTAATATCTCCTATTGACAAGATTTTCACTCATTCTAGTTTTATCTGCAGAATGTGATATGAAACTGTGACTCATGTGGGAGTCAATATGAGATATGAGAATGAGGAGCAGGAGGGGTCAGACTTATCCATGTCATGAGGAGTTGAACATTTGACTCCCGGAAAGAGCAGAGTTTTGACCTGCGTGTATCCATCTCCCAGTAATACCAGTTATTCCCATCGTTTGCATTTTATGCGCCATGACGCCATGATCACATGTGTCAAATCCTTTTGCAGTGTGTGTGTAAATCACGTCAGCATTTTGTTTGTTCACCAGAGCTCCAGCTATCATCATGATCAAGTGAATGAGAGAGAGAGAGAGAGAGAGAGAGAGAGAGAGAGAGAGAGAGAGAGAGAGAGAGAGAGAGAGAGAGAGAGGGAGAGAGAGAGAGGCAAGATCTTCCCATATCTTGTTGTCCTGGGTTATGCAGATTGCTCTCTCGTCCATATATTCAGCCAGCTTGCCTCTGTGGCTGGACTCTCTGGAAGATATCGTTACGTGCGGTGTCAGTGTAGGTGTGTTGTGTGAGGTAGGTGCATTTCATGGGCCAGGTGTTCGTTGTGTGAGGGAGGCAGGTTGCATGAAGCAGTACCCGGACGGTCAACAGGTGGTGTCTGACATGGTTCAGCTCAACTTTTAACGTCCTCATTATCATCCAAGTAACGCTTCTCATGATGATCATACTCCTAATTATTCTCATTAACATCCTCATGACGTCCATATCACTAGACCACACTCATCATCCTCACGATGCCAGAGTAATTGTGTTCTCTATTACTTTCAACTCTCATACGTTTACCCTCTCCACCTCCGTACTCATCAGCTTCACCGCGCTCTCATTATCCTCTTGGCATAGTAATTACCCTCAGTTAATTGCCCTCATTAACATGCTAACTCATCTTCTTGCTCTCTCCGACTGCATGGTGGGTGGGTCGGGTTGGGTGGGTGCTGGAGGTACAGGTCTGATGGCAGACGGTGGTGGTGTGATGGTCGGTTACTGACGAGGACTTGACACAAGAGTTGATGGTCTATGACCAGGTTATCTGCTGGAGGTCAGTACATGGGAAGGACAGATAACACAAGACCTGATGGTCTATGACCAGGTTATCTGCTGGAGGACAGTACATGGGAAGGACAGATAACACAAGACCTGATGGTCTATGACCAGGTTATCTGCTGGAGGACAGTACATGGGAGGGACAGATAACACAAGACCTGATGGTCTATGACCAGGTTATCTGCTGGAGGTCAGTACATGGGAAGGACAGATAACACAAGACCTGATGGTCTATGACCAGGTTATCTGCTGGAGGACAGTACATGGGAGGGACAGATAACACAAGACCTGATGGTCTATGACCAGGTTATCTGCTGGAGGACAGTACATGGGAAGGACAGATAACACAAGACCTGATGGTAGGGTCATCAGGCAGGGGTGGTGATGGTGGTGGTAGGGTCTTGCCTGGTAAGAGAGCCTTGCTATAGGTAGTAATGGTGGGGTCATCATCAGCCAGGCTGATCTGCTATAATGAGGCTGGCATTATCCCAGATTGAGGCCTCCATAATGAGGTATGGTTGGCGTCTTCAGGTCCCCCTGGGTGGGGGTGATGATGGTCTTGTGGTGGTTGTATGATGTTAGTGATGGGATGTTGTGTTGATGGTCAGGAGATGTGATGGGTGGTGGTGATAGTGATGGATTCTCTGCTCGTGTGGTTGTGGTGGCCTCATGTGTGGTAGTAGTTGAATGATGTGTGGTAATGATGGCGTGGTATGTGATGGTAGTTGTTGTTGTTATGGTGTCATATGTGGTAGTGATGATGGTGGTGGTATGGTACTGATGGTGATGGTGGTCTGATGTACGGTAGTGATGGTGGTAATTTGTAGGTGTGGTAGTGGTAGTGGTGATAATTGTAGGTGTGGCAGTGGTGGTGATAATTTGTAGATGTGGTAATGGCGGTGGTAATTTCTTTGTGTCTGTGTGTGTGTGTGTGTGTGTGTGTGTGTGTGTGTGTGTGTGTGTGTGTGTGTGTGTAGGATGGTAGTAAGTGTAGTAATTATTACGTGAGTGGATCACTTTACCCATTGTCAGGTGTCCAGGATCTCGCTGGATCCTTACTGCTCAGGAATAATCTAAAACAAATTCGTTAGGAAACATTACAGACTTCCCCCTCCTCCTCCTCCTCCTCCTCCTCCTCCTCCTCCTCCTCCTCCTCTCTCTCTCTCTCTCTCTCTCTCTCTCTCTCTCTCTCTCTCTCTCTCTCTCTCTCTCTCTCTCTCTCTCTCTCTCTCACATAGATGGAAGGCAGGTATCGACCAGGGGCGCACAACACCCGTATCACCCCCGCCTGTGTATCGGGAGGCCTAGTGCCGGCTGGGCATCCAGCCAGCACTTCAGTAGATGTCTTGTCTCACTCTCTTGGCCCAGATAGTTGTCTCTTCCTACTGCCTCACCCACACGATGGCTGCTGGCTTTCAAGTCCACATTCTTCATCATCTCACACACACGTACTTGCATGACCCGTTCTTTGTAACTAGATTTTCCTACGGTGAAGACATCAAGTATATTCTCTCTCTCTCTCTCTCTCTCTCTCTCTCTCTCTCTCTCTCTCTCTCTCTCTCTCTCTCTCTCTCTCTCTCTCTCTCTCTCTCTATCTTCTATCTCATATATATATATATATATATATATATATATATATATATATATATATATATGTATATATACACGTTCGTTAGCGGACTCCGCGTGCTTTGATTACACTGCAGATACAGACGCAACCTGGGCTGGGTTGTATCATCGTTAGTGGAAGAAAAAGAGTACAATCTCGTCGTGGAACTTCTCAAGACAAAGAACCATAATTTTCCTGCCACTGGATGTAGCGCAGCCTTCACACACACACACACACACACACACACACACACACACACACACACACACACACACACACACACTATAGACGAAATGATCCAAACACTCTATGAACAAAGAAGAATATTGTTGTCAGATTTTTTTTCTTTTCGTGGGAGGCTCCAGTCACATTAAGGCCGGGCCTTATTTGAAATATAGAGAAGGTAATGAAATGGAAAAAGAAAAGACAAAGGAAAGTATTTACGAATTTCAGAGAAAGTGAAAAACCTGTCTTTTAAAATGTTCCAGGTCACAGTTATTGGGAAAGGCATGAGAATGTAGAGAGTTCCTTTTAAAGCTTCAAGGTGCAGGGATATACACAGTTATCAAAACGGCCCACCTTTAAGTTGCCGATGGCCACATAGTAATCATGTGAGGCAGCAGCTTGCCAAGTACTGCGTGGTTGGTCTAGCTACTGGTGGGGGCACACAAGCAGCCAGCACATGGGAACAAAAAACCAAAATAATACATAGCTACAGAAGAGGGAAAGTGAACCAACATTGCGTTACTTGACCTGTGCTGCTGGGGTGAAGGACTGTTGACACATTACCACAGTTAGTGACACGGTACAATCCCACGGACCCTGAGCTTGAATATGTGCCGGTATAATGTACTCTGGCTCGGTGAACTATTGGTGAACTGTCACGAATCACGCACTGTAATTGCACTGCGGTACGAAAAGGCACAGCAGGAGGGAGGCTTCAGCTACCAGCAGTGGCTCCCAACTTTTGATAGTACCAGTTGGTGTAGCCTCTCTACCCACGGATTGTAACATCATGTAGTGTCGTCGGCTGGCCTACCTGCCCATGACCACGTGTAACACCAGGAAATGTGGTTACGTACGTGGCCTGCCTACCCCTGTCCTGTACGGACGGTTGTCAAGCACAGTACCTGGTCCTACAGCAACATGACGGGGCTGGGCCGGCTCCTCCCTGCTTGAGTGACAACCTCACGTCAGCTGTGGCCGAACGTTAGCATCACAACATTGAAGATATCAGCAACTTCTTACACCCTGTTACTGACCCAAGTTAACATTCCAGATTACCATTTGTCTTGGCCACATCGAGGCGAACGTCTTGACCAAGACAAGAATGTAACTTATCTTGTAAACACGATGGTCTGTTGACTTACCAACTCTTATATAACATCTCCGCTGTATAGTGTAGCGTCCAGCGAACATTGCTAACATCAGCCTCTCACAGTGATCTGTCATTATACAACTCAGCAGCCAGACACACACACACACACACACACACACACACCGAGCTGATGAGGTGGATGGTTCCGTGTATGTAGTGTGGTAGTTGTGGTGCTAGAGGTCTGTCAGGGGTGCTGATGTGTTGTAGTGATGGTGGGTTGGGTGGTCAGTGTAGGGATGGTGGGTTGGGTGGTCAGTGTAGGGATGGTGTGTTCGGTGGTCAGTGTAGGGATGGTGGGTTGGGTGGTCAATGTAGGGATGGTGGGTTGAGTGGTCAGTGTAGGGATGATGGGTTGGGTGGTCAGTGTAGGGATGGTGGGTTGAGTGGTCAGTGTAGGGATGGTGGGTTGAGTGGTCAGTGTAGGGATGGTGTGTTCGGTGGTCAGTGTAGGGATGGTGGGTTGGGTGGTCAATGTAGGGATGGTGTGTTGGGTGGTCAGTGTAGGGATGGTGGGTTGGGTGGCCAGTGTAGGGATGGTGGGTTGGGTGGTCAGTGTAGGGATGGTGGGTTGAGTGGTCAGTGTAGGGATGGTGGGTTGGGTGGCCAGTGTAGGGATGGTGGGTTGAGTGGTCAGTGTAGGGATGGTGGGTTGGGTGGTCAGTGTAGGGATGGTGGGTTGAGTGGTCAGTGTAGGGATGGTGGGTTGGGTGGTCAGTGTAGGGATGGTGGGTTGGGTGGTCAGTGTAGGGATGATGGGTTGGGTGGTCAGTGTAGGGATGGCGAGTGGTCAGTGTAGGGATGGTGGGTTGGGTGGTCAGTGTAGGGATGGTGGGTTGGGTGGTCAGTGTAAGGATGGTGGGTTGGGTGGTCAGTGTAGGGATGGCGGGTTGTCAGTGTAGGGATGGTGGGTTGGGTGGTCAGTGTAGGGATGGTGGGTTGGGTGGTCAGTGTAGGGATGGTGGGTTGGGTGGTCAGTGTAGGGATGGCGGGTTGTCAGTGTAGGGATGGTGGGTTGGGTGGTCAGTGTAGGGATGGTGGGTTGGGTGGTCAGTGTAGGGATGGTGGGTTGAGTGGTCAGTGTAGGGATGATGGGTTGGGTGGTCAGTGTAGGGATGGTGGGTTGAGTGGTCAGTGTAGGGATGGTGGGTTGGGTGGTCAGTGTAGGGATGGTGGGTTGGGTGGTCAGTGTAAGGATGGTGGGTTGGGTGGTCAGTGTAGGGATGGCGGGTTGTCAGTGTAGGGATGGTGGGTTGGGTGGTCAGTGTAGGGATGGCGGGTTGTCAGTGTAGGGATGGTGGGTTGGGTGGTCAGTGTAGGGATGGCGGGTTGTCAGTGTAGGGATGGTGGGTTGGGTGGTCAGTGTAGGGATGGTGGGTTGGGTGGTCAGTGTAGGGATAGTGGGTGGTCAGTGTAGGGAAGATAGCGAGGGTAGTGGTAGTGGTGGTGGTTGCAGTAGACATGAGCCACGGTGCGCGGGCGAGGTAGCCTGGCTCAGCTGAGATTGTGTGGAGGGTGTGGCATGTTCCTCAGTCAAACATTTTACGGCCAGGCCGCCTCGAATGTCAATAACCCCGGCGTCATGCGTTGCCTGAGGTTGGTGGTTGTACAGGTGTGGAGACCAGGTGGGGGTTGAGGGTGAGGCAGCCGTGAGGTGGGGGTTGAGGTTGAGGCAGCCGTGAGGTGGGGGTTGAGGGTGGGGCAGCCGTGAGGTGGGGTTGAGGGTGGGGCAGCCGTGAGGTGGGGGTTGAAGGGTGGGGCAGCCGTGAGGTGGGGGTTGAGGGTGGGGCAGCCGTGAGGTGGGGGTTGAGGGTGGGGCAGCCGTGAGGTGGGGGTTGAGGGTGAGGCAGCCGTGAGGTGGGGGTTGAGGGTGGGGCAGCCGTGAGGTGGGGGTTGAGGGTGAGGCAGCCGTGAGGTGGGGGTTGAGGGTGGGGCGTGGGTGGAAGGGCAGGGATCTCAGACGTGCTCATCCTGAGGTCAGTGTGGGCCGCCAGGTGGTACACTGGTGGTACGGCAATGTAACATGGCAGGGAGGATGTTGTACCGCAGCAGGGAGGGAGGGAAGACACACTGTGCCGCAGCAGGGAGGGAGGGAAGACACACTGTGCCGCAGCAGGGAGGGAGGGAAGACACACTGTACCGCAGCAGGGAGGGAGGGAAGACACAGTGTACCGCAGCAGGGAGGGAGGGAAGACACACTGTGCCGCAGCAGGGACGGAGGGAGGGAAGACAGTGTACCGCAGCAGGGAGGGAGGGAAGACAGTGTACCTCAGCAGGGAGGGAGGGAAGACAGTATACCGCAGCAGGGAGGGAGGGAAGACACACTGTGCCGCAGCAGAGAGGGAGGGAAGACAGTATACCGCAGCAGGGAGGGAGGGAAGACAGTGTACCGCAGCAGGGAGGGAGGGAAGACACACTGTGCCGCAGCAGAGAGGGAGGGAAGACAGTATACCGCAGCAGGGAGGGAGGGAAGACACACTGTACCGCAGCAGGGAGGAAGTGAAGACAGTATACCGCAGCAGGGAGGGAGGGAAGACAGTGTACCGCAGCAGGGAGGGAGGGAAGACAGTGTACCTCAGCAGGGAGGGAGGGAAGACAGTATACCGCAGCAGGGAGGGAGGGAAGACACACTGTGCCGCAGCAGAGAGGGAGGGAAGACAGTATACCGCAGCAGGGAGGGAGGGAAGACACACTGTGCCGCAGCAGAGAGGGAGGGAAGACACAGTGTACCGCAGCAGGGAGGGAGGGAAGACACAGTGTACCGCAGCAGGGAGGGAGTGAAGACACACTGTGCCGCAGCAGGGGGGGAGGGAAGACACAGTGTACCGCAGCAGGGGGGGAGGGAAGACACAGTGTACCGCAGCAGGGAGGGAGGGAGGGAAGACACAGTATACCGCAGCAGGGAGGGAGTGAAGACACACTGTGCCGCAGCAGGGAGGGAGGGAAGACAGTATACCGCAGCAGGGAGGGAGGGAAGACAGTATACCGCAGCAGGGAGGGAGGGAAGACAGTATACCGCAGCAGGGAGGGAGGGAAGACACACTGTACCGCAGCAGGGAGGGAGTGAAGACAGTATACCGCAGCAGGGAGGGAGGGAAGACACACTGTACCGCAGCAGGGAGGGAGTGAAGACAGTATACCGCAGCAGGGAGGGAGGGAAGACAGTATACCGCAGCAGGGAGGGAGTGAAGATAGTATACCGCAGCAGGGAGGGAGGGAAGACAGTATACCGCAGCAGGGAGGGAGGGAAGACAGTATACCGCAGCAGGGAGGGAGGGAAGACAGTATACCGCAGCAGGGAGGGAGGGAAGACAGTATACCGCAGTAGGGAGGGAGGGAAGACAGTATACCGCAGCAGGGAGGGAGGGAAGACAGTATACCGCAGCAGGGAGGGAGGGAAGACACACTGTACCGCAGCAGGGACGGAGGGAGGGAAGACAGTATACCGCAGCAGGGAGGGAGTGAGGTAGAAGGGAAAGTCGTCATTAGGATGCAGGTCGTCACTCGACGTAATGAGGCGACCAGAACACTTCACACTCACCACACACTTGACGCTGTGCCACAACCTGACACTGTGTCACACTTGACACTCTGCTGTAGCCTGCTACTGTGCTGAAACCACACACACTTTGTCACACGACACTGTGCCACACTTGACACTGCTATGACCTGACACTGTGCCACACTTGACGCTCCGCCATAACCTGACAGTGTGCTATAACCTGACACTGTGCTATAACCTAACACTATGCCACACTTGACGCTGTGCTATAACCTGACAAAGTGCCACACTTGACACTGTGTTGGAACATGACACTCTGCCACACTTGACACCGTGCTACACTTGATACTGTGCCACACTTGACACTGTGTAATAACCTGACACTGTGCCACACTTGACACTGTGCTGTAGCCTGACATTGTGCCTTACTTAACACTGTGCCACACTTAACATTATGCTGTAAGCTGACACTGTGCCACACTTGACACTGTGCTATAACCTGACACTGTGTCACACGACACTATGCTATAACCTGACACTGTGCCATAACCCGACACTGTGCCACAACCTAACACTGGCCACACTTTATACTGTGCTAAAACCTGACACTGTGCCACACTTTACACTGCCACAACCTGACACTAAGCCACACTTTATACTGTGCTAAAACCTGACACTGTGCCACACTTTACACTGCCACAACCTGACACTAAGCCACACTTTACACTATGCCACAACCTGACACTGTGCTACAAACTGACACTGTGCCACAACCTGACACTGTAGCACATCTTACACAATGCGACAAGCTGACACTGTGCCACACTTGACACTGTGCTACACCTGATACTGTTGCCTCAAGCTGACACTGTGCCGCACCTGACACCGTGCTACACCTTATACTGTTGCCTCAAGCTGACACTGTGCCACACTTGGCTCTGTGCTACACCTGATACTGTATCCTCAAGCTGACACTGTGCCGCACCTGACCCCGTGCCACACCTTATACTGTTGCCTCAAGCTGACACTGTGCCGCACCTGACCCCGTGCCACACCTTATACTGTTGCCTCAAGCTGACACTGTGCCGCACCTGACCCCGTGCCACACCTTATACTGTTGCCTCAAGCTGACACTGTGCCACACCCAATACTGTTGCCTCAAACTGACACAGTGCCACAACCAGACACTGTAGCACATCTTACACAATACGACAAGCTACCACTGTGCCACACCTGACACCGTGCCACACCTGATACTGTTGCCTCAAGCTGACACTGTGCCACACCTGATACTGTTGCTTCAAGTTGACACTGTGCCACACCTGACAGCCCGACCTGACATTATGCCACACCAGATATTGTGCTTTACTAACTATGCCACACTTGACACTGTACCACACCTGTCAGTGCTGCATTCTGACACTACCTCATCCTGATACTGTACCTGACACTGTACCACAATTGGTACCACAACAACTGACACAGTCTGACATTGCCACACCTGAATGGCCATCGGGTTAGTGTGACTGCTACCACACCTTGACGATACGTAACACTCAGTGCCACATTCACTGTGACCCAGTGCCACATTCACTGTGACCCAGTGCCACATTCACTGTGACCCAGTGCCACACTCACTGTGACCCAGTGCCACATACACTGTGGCTCTGGTACATTCACTGTGACCTACTGCCACATTCACTGTGACCCAGTACCACATTCATTGTGACCCAGTACCACATTCACTGTCACCCACTGCCACATTCAGTGTCATGCTGCTGACGAGACCCATGAATCCTGACAACATAGTAGACATACACACACGGACGTCCGGAACACCAGTGTACACATGAGAAGCCCAGACCGACACACACACACACACACACACACACACACACACACACACACACACACACACACACACACACACCGGTCAACACATGATTACTGTACATAATGATGTAGTTAAGAGGGTGAAAAATCACGGAACATTATGGAAGACCTTCGTTCACATGAGCATCATAAGTGAGGGACAACTTGGATATGTTCCTGGTGAAGGTGGCAGACTCGTCCATCGCCTCGTCATAATGATATTCTGGACACACTGATCAATGGGCGGAAAAATGGACACTTTTTTTTCATGATTTTGCAAAAGCATTGAGTAAAGTACTGCCACATTCAGTGTCACCCAGTGCAACATCCACAGTCACCCGGTGCAACATCCACTGTCATCCAGGACAACTTCCAGAGTCACCTAGTGCAACAGCCAGTGTGAACCAGTGCAACATCCAGTGTCACCCAGTGCCACATCGTGTCTTCTAGTGCATCATTCTGTATCACCTAGTGTCACTCAGTGCAACAGCCAGTGTCAGTCAGTAGTACATGCGTGTACATCCTTCAGTAATCATGTACTGAGTATACTGTCTTACTCTCCTCTCCTTCTTCTGTATCTGCTGTATGGTCGGTCTGTATCTGCTGTATGGTCGGTCTGTACCTGCTGTATGGTCGGTCTGTATCTGCTGTATGGTCGGTCTGTATCTGCTGTATGGTCGGTCTGTACCTGCTGTATGACCGGTCTGTACCTGCTGTATATGGTCGGTCTGTCATGCCGTAAACCAGTGACGACATCTGTCCACCTTCTGCGTTATGACTCCCTCCAATCATGGTGTCGCCCTCTTCTTAACTGGATCCTTCAGTGCTGACTCGTCAACCATTGTGTCTCCGACATTGTTCAAAGTCTCCTTTTTCAGCCAACAAGCGCTGCTCCTCTGTGCTCTGTACTGTTCTTAGCCTTTCATCAACCAGGCCATGAACGTCTGTAATTGCTCCATCTGTGATTTAGAATATTACATATTATTTACGACAGCTTCACATAATTTCCTGTCGACCTATTGTCGCATGTCCTGGAGTGTGTGTGTGTGTGTGTGTGTGTGTGTGTGTGTGTGTGTGTGTTTTCCACTGCCTCAGTCGTATGTTTTGTGTCAGTTGATCAGCCTTTGTGAAAATTACTGCAGCTGCTCCTCCCTGCCTACGATTGTCCATATATTGTATGTGTGGTTTAGGCACTTCCTTATACTGAACAGCCTCTCGGACATCAGACCTTTTTGTTCTTCATTGATTTCACCTTCTTTGCTTTGTTCACATTCCCTCCGAGGCCCATCATACGAAGAAGTGTCAAATGCTTTCTGGCTGCCCAGATACAACCAGATCCACCCAGGCTTCCCTCTTGTTTAAGGTAGAGCTCTCTCTCTCTCTCTCTCTCTCTCTCTCTCTCTCTCTCTCTCTCTCTCTCTCTCTCTCTCTCTCTCTCTCTCTCTCTCTCTCGTAGAAATCTAAGAGGCTGTTACACATGACCTTCTTACCCTAAAACCGTTCTGTGTCTCACTCACTTGATGTTTCCTTTGTACAGAGACATCAGATGTGGTCCAGATATCTTATTTGGAACATTACAGACCACCCTCGTCAGTGAGTCTGGCCTGTGGTCCAGCTCCTCTTTCCCCTCTTCTTTCTCATAGATAAGGTACTAGATAGGTTCGTCCATATCCATTCCCTTGGCACACAACATCAGCATGTATGGTTGGTGAAGATTTCATCACGACCATGAGCCTTGTGAGGGTCAATACTTTGAAGTATTCAAGTCCTCCCATTATGTCTGTAGTAAATATCTCAATATTTTCGAAAACTTCCTCCTTTATCCATCACACAGGTGCTGGGGCTGTAGGTGTCTTCCAGTGTCAAAACAGTTTTGAACTTGTTATTCAGTTGTTCATGTATCCGTACATCAACCTCACCAACTCGCCCCTCTGAATCCCTTAGCCTAATTAAGTCTTTAACTGACCACAGACTCTTGATTTTATGGAAATGTTCTGAATTTTCTCCTACCTTGTCCACAATATAATGTTCAAAGTTGCTTTGTTCCTCCTTTCTTATCTTAGTGAACTCGTACCTTGTTCTCTTAAACCTTGCAAAAGTTGGCTGGCTGGAATGTCGTTAATGTCTTCGTCACTACACATCGCGAAGCTCCTTTGCTCTATGACATCTTGTATATTACCAGTCTGTCCTCTTTCTTACATTCCCGCTTTATATAATGCCAGAGGCATCACTGCTCCTACTCCTTCACTGTCAGCTCCGCAGAACCTCCCACCACAGAGCCCGGGCCCCTGGCTGCTCAACTCCAAACCTCGGTCTGTGTTCTCAAAGAAATCGTTGAGGTTTTCGTAATTTCGGGTATTATATCTCATGTGTGTCAGGCATTGTAACTCTTTCACATCAGCCAGTAATTCATCACCGTCTGCATACATCACCTTCAGCCTGACGTCCCCATCTGGTATTACAGTTTGCTACAGTGGCTCTCCCATTATGCAGTGTTGTTCGTCTCCATTTGGGTTATAAATGTGTGGCCCTACGTGGCTCTGAACTTATTAGTTTCTGTAGAAAAATGGATGGAAGTCCCCACTCAAAATTGCAGCACTGTTCACTTCCTGATGATAGTTTGTACTTTTACCTCGTACTAGATAAGGAACTGTTGATTTTTCCAATATTCTTGTGTGTGTGTGTGTGTGTGTGTGTGTGTGTGTGTGTGTGTGTGTGTGTGTGTGTGTATTACGGGGAGAGAGTTTTACACTCGTGTTACCCCGTCTCGTAACCATGTTTATATGTACCATGTCTTTTCTCCTCTGTGTGTACACACTCTCGTGCGCCCCAACCTAAGCCAAGTACCCAATCACTAACCATCCCTAAGGGAAAGATAAGCACCTGGGTTGGATATCAGCTGCGTCCTACGCTCAGGGTTCGAACCCGGGCAGGTCCGTGTGCGAACCATGGTCAGCGTCCATTTGAAGTATATAAGTTTTCCATTACCGTCGTCTTTGTGATCATTGTATGGGTGAGGCAAGGAGCGGACGTGTGAAGTAGATCATTCTAACACCTGCTTACCTTCCCGTCTCCCTGGTGATGTTGGTGGTGATGTGTGGAACATCCGACCCGTGACGTGACCCAAGATGTTGGCACAAGTTAACTGCCCTGACCTGAACACTCGCACGTTGTTGATAAGACACGAAACATTATGACAAGTTTGTGACGTGACATTCGTGAACAGTGTGACAAGTTGATGATGAAGCTCAAGGCAGTGTGAGACTCATGTGGGAATTTGAACGTTACGTAACATTTGTTATACACCCTGAAACGTTATCAGAAACTGATGGTAACACTTGCACCACTGTGACAGGCTTGATGTATGACGTAGAACACTAGCGGGACCGCTGTATCGCCTGGAACATTGAGTCGGGCAAAGTTGTTGTATTACTTAGAATTGAGGTTTCTTCTCCTCCGGGTTTCGGGGGTAGAAGACCGCCCCAGAAACCAGTGAATAGTATGGAAAAAAGTTGGTCGTACAGGCGGTTGAGTCCCTTTGGAAGAGGAGCACAATGGGCGGGTTACATGACGTTTAGAAGTACAGGAGGAGGAGGAGGAGGAGGAGGACACAGGGCAGTGTTAGAGGGAGATCACGTCTCCACACCAGGGAACGACAGGAGGAGAGAGGCCAGGTCTGCACACCAGGGAACACCTAGCTGGTGACAGTGGTAGTACAGGAGGAGGGAGGCCAGGTCTGCACTCCAGGGAACGACCCAGCTGGTGACAGGAGGCAAAGCCAGTGTTATGATCGTGCTGACTACCGTGCCACAGCATGTACATACCTGGCCAGGTGGACATGGGCACTGGTGCCTCACGTCACGCATCACACCACACACACACTAGGCCTCCCCAAAGTACGTGTGACATCCTTTCTTACCTGTAATATTTAGGACTCGGAGACAATCAAGATATTCCCATCTGTGAACACGTTGCTAATGATGGGACGTATGATTTGTTCAGCTTCCATAGACTTTCACACCTGGAAGCCGACAATAGTAACATATGGTTCCCAACAGACGATCTCTTATGGTCTGGTAGATCTGGTAGAACATGGAGGACGGCTGCAGGAAGATCCGGTAGATCTGGTAGAACATGGAGGACGGCTGTAGGAAGATCCGGTAGATCTGGCAGAACATGGAGGACGGCTGCAGGAAGGTTCCCAGCAGACGATCTCGTAAGGTCTGGCAGAACCTGAAGGAGGGCTGCAGGAGACTCCTGGAGTAGTAGTGCACGTAAAGTAACAGTTAACATCCTCACACCAGACCGTGGAAACTGGAAACCCTAAGACTCGTACCAGTGAGTGAGTCATCCACATGCTGGATGACGGGAATGACCAGAGTCACATTAAAAGAAGAGTAAAACCTGTATATTGAGACAAGTTTCTCCCGTGTACAACTCATAACATGGGAGAAAATGTTCTCTGCTTGTGACAGATGACGTCCAACAACAGCGGACGAGAAAGCCACCATTGGGTACCAAATGTTCACGAACAACAACTTGAGATTTGATGTTTGAATGTTTTATCCTCACAACCAAAGGGATGCCATCCACAGCACGCACGGTGAGGGGCCTGCATACAATCCCAGATCCTTCGTGACATTTTGTAATTGTAGTTTTGAGTCGGAGGATGAATCATGTACGTTAGGGTGTAGTCTGGTCGTCAGGATGCGTGGGTCAAGACCTCAGGTTCTTGTGAGCATTGGATGGTCAAGAGCGCTTCTTCTCAGGTGGAGGCGGGTATTGAGGGAAGGTGGAACGGGTCATGTGAGCTATGGAGGTTTTTGTGAGGCGTATAAGGTGGTTCTTATGATGGTTCGTTTGAGTCAGATATTGCGGATCTTATGATGGTTCTTTTGAGTCAGATAAGGTGATTCTTATGATGTTATTTTGATTCAGTTCAGGTGGTCTTTATGTGAAACAAGTTCTTATGGGCTGTGCCCATTATGTGTGTCACTATGGTTCATATAAACATTTGGTGATTCATCATAAACACTTGTGAGTATACGTAAGGTAAGGCAAGGTCCCAGACCCAGCTGTGGGGGTAGAATATCTCCGAAACCATCGTAAGGTATACGTAAGGTAAGGCAAGGTCCCAGACCCAGCTGTGGGGGTAGAATATCTCCGAAACCATCGTAAGGTATACGTAAGGTAAGGTAAGGTCCCAGACCCAGCTGTGGGGGTAGAAGACCTCCGAAACCATCGTAAGGTATACGTAAGGTAAGGTAAGGTCCCAGACCCAGCTGTGGGGGTAGAAGACCTCCGAAACCATCGTAAGGTATACGTAAGGTAAGGTAAGGTCCCAGACCCAGCTGTGGGGAATAGGATCACCACCGTCTCCCTCAGCAGGAAGATGCCCTGCCTGGGGTACCACAGGGAACGGTGTTAGCCTCAGTGCTGTTTGTAATAATTATATCAGACGTCGACAGTTGCAGTTGAGGAAGACATAGGCTTTGCTGATGACACCAGAGTGAGACAGATCGTTTGCTGGTTAGATGGGCATACAAACAGACGGAGACATGGGCAGTAGTGAGCCTGAGGGAATTCAGTCAAGGTGAATTTGAGGAAGTGAGTGCTGGGTTAAGGAAGGATTGATTAGTAGTGCCATGTAAAGGCCCGACCCGGAAGTTGATGAACGGTTGGACAAATGTAAAAGATAATATATTGATAAGATAACACTATCAAGTGATGAACATATGATCATGAGAAGTTTCTGTAGAGGAGATGGAAACTTGTTGATGTTTTCCAAATGGCGTCCTAGCTACGTCTCTTCGTTCTGTATCAAGTGACTGTTATATATATCTCTCTCTCGTATCTCCCCTGATGATGTGATTATTACACGAAAATGCACTTGGTGTGTAGTTAGTCCCACTTCTTTCCATTATTCTTCCTTGCGCCACAATCGTGAGTTATTATTATTATTACTATTATTATTATTATTATTATTATTATTATTATTATTATTATTATTATTATTATTATCATTATTATTATTATTATCATTGTTATTATTATTATTATTATTTTTATTATTATTATTATTATTATTATTATTAGTAGTAGTAGTAGTAGTAGTAGTATTATTAGTATTATTATCCATTGGTTTGGGAAGGTGTTGAGTGTGGATGCGTGTGAGTGTACTAGGAGGGTGAGTTGTCAGACACTGCCACCTGAGTGGCGTCGTCTGGGATAAAGTTGTCCATGTTTATGTCCCGTAGTGGAGGGAGGAGAGGAGAGCTGAGGGGAAGGTTCCCTCCCCCGGCACATGACCAACTGTGAGGGAACAACATGGGGTGCACAGAGGGTGTATACTGACCCTGGGAGTCAGTAGGGAAGGATGTGAGACGGTCTGATGGATCTCCAGCCGTGGTGTGTGTACCCTGGACGTGGCTACTGGAGTTGTTTGTACCGAGGGTAAAGGAAGACTCAGGAAGGAATCCGTGCGTGTTATACTGTCGCTCCTGGTTATTACCTGGGAACTATGGTCATTACAGTTATGAAATGATGATCTTGGTTATTACCTGGTAACTATGGTCATTACAGTTATCAAGTGGTGATCTTGGTTATTACCTGGTAACTATGGTCATTACAGTTATCAAGTGGTGATCTTGGTTATTACCTGGTAACTATGGTCATTACAGTCATCAAATGGTGATCTTGGTTATTACCTGGTAACTATGGTCATTACAGTCATCAAATGGTGATCTTGGTTATTACCTGGGAACTATGGTCATTACAGTTATCAAGTGGTGATCTTGGTTATTACCTGGTAACTATGGTCATTACAGTCATCAAGTGGTGATCTTGGTTATTACCTGGGAACTATGGTCATTACAGTTATCAAGTGGTGATCTTGGTTATTACCTGGTAACTATGGTCATTACAGTCATCAAATGGTGATCTTGGTTATTACCTGGTAACTATGGTCATTACAGTCATCAAGTGGTGATCTTGGTTATTACCTGGTAACTATGGTCATTACAGTCATCAAATGGTGATCTTGGTTATTACCTGGTAACTATGGTCATTACAGTCATCAAGTGGTGATCTTGGTTATTACCTGGTAACTATGGTCATTACAGTCATCAAGTGGTGATCTTGGTTATTACCTGGTAACTATGGTCATTACAGTCATCAAGTGGTGATCTTGGTTATTACCTGGTAACTATGGTCATTACAGTCATCAAATGGTGATCTTGGTTATTACCTGGTAACTATGGTCATTACAGTCATCAAGTGGTGATCTTGGTTATTACCTGGTAACTATGGTCATTACAGTCATCAAGTGGTGATCTTGGTTATTACCTGGTAACTATGGTCATTACAGTCATCAAATGGTGATCTTGGTCTTAATGCACAACTGTGCCAGGTCTTCCTCGTCATCTCATTGTGGCCTACGGGAATCACAACGTTCCCCCCCCCCTGCACACCTCTCTCTCTCTCTCTCTCTCTCTCTCTCTCTCTCTCGGGGCCGCAAGGGGGGGGGGGGGAGGAAGGGGGTCCCCACGTGATAAACAAGAGAGCAACAGGTGATGATCGAATTCATGTGTGTTACATATGTTTTCTGTTGTTTGATGAGCGACTTGACGAATGTTCTCACATTTCATCTTTGTGTCCCAGAGCGGGACAGGTGCCTCGTGGTGGTGGGCTGGGTCATCTCTCTGCTTAACGTGGGGACATTAGCGTCACCTGGTGGGAGGGGCGCTTCCTGTCCCATGAGGAGGTGGAAAGGTGTGACCCAGTGGGAGGGGAGGTTCCTGGTCTTGTGAGGGAGTTCCTGGTCAGGATGGTGACATCAGGTCTGGCGGTCGTGTTAGGCACGACTTGTCCTCCCCCGGAGGTGGCGGGTGTGGTCATCCTCATCCCCTGGGCTGATGTAAAGGTTGGGTCCCCTGGGGGAGGCGCTGTAGGAATGGACGTGTTGTGAGGGAGGGAGTCAGCGGGCGTGTAGGGAGGGAGTTAGCTGACGTGTAGGGAGGGAGTTAGCGGGCGTGTAGGGAGGGAGTTAGCGGGCGTGTAGGGAGGGAGTTAGCGGGCGTGTAGGGAGGGAGTTAGCGGGCGTGTAGGGAGGGAGTTAGCGGGCGTGTAGGGAGGGAGTTAGCTGGCGTGTAGGGAGGGAGTTAGCGGGCGTGTAGGGAGGAAGTTAGCTGGCGTGTAGGGAGGGAGTTAGCGGGCGTGTAGGGAGGGAGTTAGCGGGCGTGTAGGGAGGGAGTTAGCGGGCGTGTAGGGAGGGAGTTAGCGGGCGTGTAGGGAGGGAGTTAGCGGGCGTGTAGGGAGGGAGTTAGCTGGCGTGTAGGGAGGGAGTTAGCGGGCGTGTAGGGAGGGAGTTAGCGGGCGTGTAGGGAGGGAGCTTAGTGGACATGTATGTACATGTCAGGCCAGGCCAATATGTGGCTGTCTCCCGCACCACCACGACCATTGTACCGCTAATTGAATCTAGTCGCCCTCCTGCCACTACCACTACCTGATGCTCCCTCCTGCCGCTACCACTACCTGATGCTCCCTCCTGCCACTACCACTACCTGATGCTCCCTCCTGCCACTACCACTACCTGATGTTCCCTCTGCCACTTGTATATTGTCCTGCTCACCTCCACTGCCCCCCTACCGCCATTATTTTTACATTTACCTGACCCCTACTGTCTCCTGCTGACCCCTACTGTCTCCTGCTGACCCTTACTGACCCCAACTGTCTCCTGCTGACCCCTACTCTCTCCTACTGACCCCAGCTGTCTCCTACTGACCCCAACTGTCTCCTGCTGATCCTACTGTCTCCTGCTGATCCTACTGTCTCCTGCTGACTCCTACTGTCTCCCGCTGACCACTACTGTCTCCTGCTGACCCTCATATCTCCTGCTGCCACTACTGCTGACCCTTCTCCTCTATCCTGCTACCCTTTTTTGCTCTTTCCATTCCCTCCTTCCCTGCCTGCTCCTCCTGCTGGCGATGCAGACATTACCCCTTCTAATGCCCGCAAATTACATAAAGGAAGACCAACAGTAAGAGACCACGGAGTCCCCTCGAGGCTGTTAGTGATGGTGGAGGATGTCAGAAACCAGACTTTGGCTGGTAGAAGGTTGGAGGACATATAGAGCAATCAGAGAAAATCCTGCCAACTGTAAATGTGACCTTAAGGAGGCGTAAATGTGACTTAAGGAGGCGTAAATGATGCAAGTCGTGGACTGGAATGGAAATCTTTATCAAGTCTTTTCTTTAACTTATCTGTATTGCTTTCTTCAACTGATCATTAATGCCACATGATAACCATCGTGTTGGAGAGAAAGGTCCTTTTCCTTTCGCTCGAAGTAAAACGTTTGCCCACGAGTTTATGTCCATTACTACGAGGGAAATCAAAATTTGCAAAGCCTTTGATGATTTAGAATATGATTTTGAATACTTGTTTTTGATCACTTCTTAACCTTCTCTCTTCCTGGCTGAATAGATTCAAGTCGTTTAATTGGCTGTCTATAGGATTTAATTCTCGGTCCGGTAATCATCTTGTTCGCCCGACGTTCTTTCTCCATCATGTGTACGTTTCCTCAAGTAGGTTGACCAAGACTGACCACAATATATACTATGGGGACGCACCAGTAAGTTGCAGAGTAAGGATGATTTCCCTTGGAATCGAAGGTCGTGCCTGTAAATCCAAGCATCTTGTTCGCTCTTGTCGCTGCTTCTCTGCAATGCTTACTTGGTTTAGGGTCACCAGAGATTATTACTCCCAAGTCTCTTCCCTCACTTACCTTTCGCCAATCAACCAATGTCGACCCATCGAGGTGCAAAGTGACTTTACTTTTGTAACTTTTGCTGGGGAAGCTTATCTGATGACTTTTTTTTTTTTTTTTTTAAATCTAGATAGATGGCATCAATTGCTTTACTTTCATCATACATGTTGAATGTATCACATAAGATCTATCGTGGAAGAAATCAAGCAGATTTCTCGTACACGAGCGATTTCGTTGAACACCATAGTAAGATTCGTTTATCAAGTGTTGCTCCTGTAGATAGTTTACAGTTCCGTCCAGAATGATGGTTCCCATAAGTTCCCCAACTACTGACGTCAGGCTAATTAGATGCTTAAAATCTTGAGCAGTATCTTACATTGGCAAGTTGACATCTCCTCTGTAGCTAGTAACTTATTGAAGAAGAGCTGCCAAGGGATTAACTATGTAGGCTTTCTCCTCTTTCTGATCAGGGTCTACTGGTTTGTTTACTCTCATATCATTTCTTGCTGATGTTGATCCCAACTTGTGTGTCAGTATGTTGCAGAACGTTCACCTTTCTCGTCACTGAAAGTGGATTCGGGACATTATTTGTGTCCTCGATCTTACAGATGCAGAAAAAGTTATTTAAGATTTTACCATGGCTTTGTTGTGTTGAACTAATTCAACGTTTTCCCTCATTAATAGACCAGTTGACTGAGCAATGATTCTGTTGCTTCTAACGTAATTATACAACTCCTTGGGGATTTTTTTGGCTGATTTCGACAACATATGCTTCGTACTAATATTCATTTTGTCTTGTATATCTCTTAATTTCTTCACGCAAATTTACATAATTGACTGTAAGGAGTTTATTAGCTTGAGTTTTTTATATGCTACTTTTTTAAACAGGCACTTCTTTATTTTGCCATTCCATCACCCTGGCTTCGTTATAGAAAAAGACCTTTTATTATGACGCGGTGGCACAAATGTTCCTTCTACTGCTTTGAGAGTATAACTGAAACTTATCAGAGCTGCGTTCATGTCGTTTTCATTGACCATATAATCCCAGATTTGCCTGTCAACAGCAGCGCAAAGATCATCAACATTTACAGGTCTAAAATCTATATTTTTGCAACCGCCATGTTGACTAGCGTTACATCAGTACTGAACCTGACCCATCATACCCTCTGACTCACTGTAGATATCCCAGCCTGGCCCATCATACATACTGACTCACCCTAGATTTCCACCATATTCAACATTCGTAAGAGGTATATTAACACTGTTACTTTACTGTTACGTGAACCCACAGTACAGTTTGGCCTTGTCTTGCTCCTGCACCGTTGTCTGGGCAGCCGTGATGGTACAATTTAGGTGTCAGCCTTAATATTGCACCACGTTTTCTTTCACTTTGACGTAAGCCTACACCACAGTGTAGCTGTATCTTGAAGATACACCAGACTGTACTTGTCTGTACGGTACGGCTGTCTTGTGGTCATCACATGATGAATTATGATGGCGTTGAGTCTAGGTTTACCCTGGTTTACCCCACCATGTCCAAGTGTACCATCCCCCCCTCGCTTTTTCATCGCTTGACCACGATGTTCACAGCAAATGTCATATATGGTGGTGAGATTTGGTTTGTGCTGGTAACCCCGGCAAAATTGATCATGCACCCCATGCTCATCCTGTGAGCGGTAGCGCAAAAGGTTATTACAGGGGTCACAAAGGGTCTTAGTCTGACCCCTGTGGGTTGATGTGACATAACACGTGAGATGCTGGCTGAGACCACGCTGTGGTATCGCTCGTCAACTCTGCTGTAGAGAAGAATGTGCTTGCTTGGTTGGCTGGTTGGTGGGTTAGCTGGTTGGTTGGCTGGTTGGTGGGTTGGCTGGTTGGTTGGTGGGTTAGCTGATTGGTGAGTTGGCTGGTTGGTGGGTTAGCTGGTTGGTTGGTTGGTGAGTGTGTGGGTGTTTGTGTTGACGACACGTCGGGTAGGTGTGTGGTGCAGGCTGGCCTAGCACGAGCGCACACCGTCATCTACCTCCTGGCCTGCTTGATCACTTACCTGCCCACCAGCAGTACCGGCGACGGAATTTTGCTGTCAAAATTTGCTCGTAGCACACACCGCACGTCTTGCTTGATGGGGGAAACTGTTTAACTCTGTACCACCAAGCTTAGATCATGTTATTCGGACTCTGTAGCCTTCTGGTATTGACTATCACCATATAGCAAGTTTTCTTTTAAATGTTTCTGTGGGTCCATGGCTGCTCCCCTGCCCTCCTGATGGTGTATACTGAATAGTATCTCTGTTTCTTATATGGTTCTCTTATATATATATATATATATATATATATATATATATATATATATATATATATATATATATATATATATATATATATATATATAAATTGGGAGGTAAGTTTGAATGGAGAAAAACTGGAGGAAGTTAAGTGTTTTAGATATCTGGGAGTGGATCTGGCAGCGGATGGAACCATGGAAGCGGAAGTGGATCATAGGGTGGGGGAGGGGCGAAAATCCTGGGAGCCTTGAAGAATGTGTGGAAGTCGAGAACATTATCTCGGAAAGCAAAAATGGGTATGTTTGAAGGAATAGTGGTTCCAACAATGTTGTATGGTTGCGAGGCGTGGGCTATGGATAGAGTTGTGCGCAGGAGGATGGATGTGCTGGAAATGAGATGTTTGAGGACAATGTGTGGTGTGAGGTAGTTTGATCGAGTAAGTAACGTAAGGGTAAGAGAGATGTGTGGAAATAAAAAGAGCGTGGTTGAGAGAGCAGAAGAGGGTGTTTTGAAATGGTTTGGGCACATGGAGAGAATGAGTGAGGAAAGATTGACCAAGAGGATATATGTGTCGGAGGTGGAGGGAACGAGGAGAAGTGGGAGACCAAATTGCAGGTGGAAAGATGGAGTGAAAAAGATTTTGTGTGATCGGGGCCTGAACATGCATGAGGGTGAAAGGAGGGCAAGGAATAGAGTGAATTGGATCGATGTGGTATACCGGGGTTGACGTGCTGTCAGTGGATTGAATCAGGGCATGGAAAGCTGTGTAGGTATGTATATTTGCGTGTGTGGACATGCATGTATATACATGTGTATGGGGGTGGGTTGGGCCATTTCTTTCGTCTGTTTCCTTGCGCTACCTCGCAAACGCGGGAGACAGCGACAAAGCAAAAAAAAAAAAAAAAAAAGATATATATATATATATTATCCCTGGGGATAGGCATTAAGAATACTTCCCACGTATTCCCTGCGTGTCGTAGAAGGCGACTAAAAGGGGAGGGAGCGGGAGGCTGGAAATCCTCCCCTCTCGTTTTTTTTTTAATTTTCCAAAAGAAGGAACAGAGGGGACCAGGTGAGGATATTCCAAAAAAGGCCCAGTCCTCTGTTCTTAACGCTACCTCGCTAGCGCGCGAAATGGCGATTAGTTTAAAATTATATATATATATATATATATATATATATATATATATATATATATTTTTTTTTTTTTTTGTCGCTGTCTCCCGCGTTTGCGAGGTAGCGCAAGGAAACAGACGAAAGAAATGGCCCAACCCACCCCCATACACATGTATATACATACGTCCACACACGCAAATATACATACCTACACAGCTTTCCATGGTTTACCCCAGACGCTTCACATGCCTTGATTCAATCCACTGACAGCACGTCAACCCCGGTATACCACATCGCTCCAATTCACTCTATTCCTTGCCCTCCTTTCAACCTCCTGCATGTTCAGGCCCCGATCACACAAAATCTTTTTCACTCCATCTTTCCACCTCCAATTTGGTCTCCCTCTTCTCCTCGTTCCCTCCACCTCCGACACATATATCCTCTTGGTCAATCTTTCCTCACTCATTCTCTCCATGTGCCCAAACCATTTCAAAACACCCTCTTCTGCTCTCTCAACCACGCTCTTTTTATTTCCACACATCTCTCTTACCCTTACGTTACTTACTCGATCAAACCACCTCACACCACACATTGTCCTCAAACATCTCATTTCCAGCACATCCATCCTCCTGCGCACAACTCTATCCATAGCCCACGCCTCGCAACCATACAACATTGTTGGAACCACTATTCCTTCAAACATACCCATTTTTGCTTTCCGAGATAATGTTCTCGACTTCCACACATTCTTCAAGGCTCCCAGAATTTTCGCCCCCTCCCCCACCCTACGATCCACTTCCGCTTCCATGGTTCCATCCGCTGCCAGATCCACTCCCAGATATCTAAAACACTTCACTTCCTCCAGTTTTTCTCCATTCAAACTCACCTCCCAATTGACTTGACCCTCAACCCTACTGTACCTAATAACCTTGCTCTTATTCACATTTACTCTTAACTTTCTTCTTTCACACACTTTACCAAACTCAGTCACACTAGTCCGTGATAAAAGATATGAAGGTGAAATCGCAATTCAGTACGAGTTCGGAAAATGATATTTAACATGTAATTTTTCTATCCATGCATCACTACATGTTTCACGGATACATTCCGCCTCATCAGGTGCAAACTTTATCAATTGTTTGCACCTGATGAAGCGGATTGTCTCTGTGAAACATGTAGTGATGCATGTATAGAAAAATTACGTTAAATGAAATTATTTGAACTACTGAATTGCGATTTCACTTATATATATATATATATATATATATATATATATATATATATATATATATATATATATATATATATATATATATATATATATATATATATATTTATTTTTTTTTATTATTATACTTTGTCGCTGTCTCCCGCGTTTGCGAGGTAGCGCAAGGAAACAGACGAAAGAAATGGCCCAACCCCCCCCATACACATGTATATACATACGTCCACACACGCAAATATACATACCTACACAGCTTTCCATGGTTTACCCCAGACGCTTCACATGCCCTGATTTAATCCACTGACAGCACGTCAACCCCGGTATACCACATCGCTCCAATTCATTCTATTCCTTGCCCTCCTTTCACCCTCCTGCATGTTCAGGCCCCGATCACACAAAATCTTTTTCACTCCATCTTTACACCTCCAATTTGGTCTCCCTCTTCTCCTCGTTCCCTCCACCTCCGACACATATATCCTCTTGGTCAATCTTTCCTCACTCATTCTCTCCATGTGCCCAAACCACTTCAAAACACCCTCTTCTGCTCTCTCAACCACGCTCTTTTTATTTCCACACATCTCTCTTACCCTTACGTTACTTACTCGATCAAACCACCTCACACCACACATTGTCCTCAAACATCTCATTTCCAGCACATCCATCCTCCTGCGCACAACTCTATCCATAGCCCACGCCTCGCAACCATACAACATTGTTGGAACCACTATTCCTTCAAACATACCCATTTTTGCTTTCCGAGATAATGTTCTCGACTTCCACACATTCTTCAAGGCCCCCAGAATTTTCGCCCCCTCCCCCACCCTATGATCCCTTCCGCTTCCATGGTTCCATCCGCTGCCAGATCCACTCCCAGATATCTAAAACACTTCACTTCCTCCAGTTTTTCTCCATTCAAACTCACCTCACAATTGACTTGACCCTCAACCCTACTGTACCTAATAACCTTGCTCTTATTCACATTTACTCTTAACTTTCTTCTTCCACACACTTTACCAAACTCAGTCACCAGCTTCTGCAGTTTCTCACATGAATCAGCCACCAGCGCTGTATCATCAGCGAACAACAACTGACTCACTTCCCAAGCTCTCTCATCCCCAACAGACTTCATACTTGCCCCTCTTTCCAGGACTCTTGCATTTACCTCCCTAACAACCCCATCCATAAACAAATTAAACAACCATGGAGACATCACACACCCCTGCCGCAAACCTACATTCACTGAGAACCAATCACTTTCCTCTCTTCCTACACGTACACATGCCTTACATCCTCGATAAAAACTTTTCACTGCTTCTAACAACTTTCCTCCCACACCATATATTCTTAATACCTTCCACAGAGCATCTCTATCAACTCTATCATATGCCTTCTCCAGATCCATAAAAGCTACATACAAATCCCTTTGCTTTTCTAAGTATTTCTCACATACATTCTTCAAAGCAATTGAGCGCGTAATCAAGTATATTCCTATGAGTCCATGGGGAAATTTAACACGATAAGCTCCCAAGTGCACTTTCTTGTAATGATCACATTTGGATAGTCACTTGTTTACCAAATGGCTTCCTAGCTTCGTCTCTTCGTTGTATATTAACTGACTGTTATATTTCTTTCTTGCATCTCTCCTGATGATGTGATTATAGCACGAAACTGCGCTTGGAAACTTATTGTTTCATTTCCGCGTGGACTCCTGGGAATATATATTATTATTATTATTATTATACTTTGTCGCTGTCTCCCGCGTTTGCGAGGTAGCGCAAGGAAACAGACGAAAGAAATGGCCCCCCCCTCCCATACACATGTATATACATACGTCCACACACGCAAATATACATACCTACACAGCTTTCCATGGTTTACCCCAGACGCTTCACATGCCCCGATTCAATCCACTGACAGCACGTCAACCCCGGTATACCACATCGCTCCAATTCACTCTATTCCTTGCCCTCCTTTCACCCTCCTGCATGTTCAGGCCCCGATCACACAAAATCCTTTTCACTCCATCCTTCCACCTCCAATTTGGTCTCCCTCTTCTCCTTGTTCCCTCCACCTCCGACACATATATCTTCTTGGTCAATCTCTCCTCACTCATCCTCTCCATGTGCCCAAACCACTTCAAAACACCCTCTTCTGCTCTCTCAACCACGCTCTTTTTATCACCACACATCTCTCTTACCCTTACGTTACTCACTCGATCAAACCACCTCACACCACACATTGTCCTCAAACATCTCATTTCCAGCACATCCATCCTCCTGCGCACAACTCTATCCATAGCCCACGCCTCGCAACCATACAACATTGTTGGAACCACTATTCCTTCAAACATACCCATTTTTGCTTTCCGAGATAATGTTCTCGACTTCCACACATTCTTCAAGGCCCCCAGGATTTTCGCCCCCTCCCCCACCCTATGATCCACTTCCGCTTCCATGGTTCCATCCGCTGCCAGATCCACTCCCAGATATCTAAAACACTTCACTTCCTCCAGTTTTTCTCCATTCAAACTCACCTCCCAATTGACTTGACCCTCAACCCTACTGTACCTAATAACCTTGCTCTTATTCACATTTACTCTTAACTTTCTTCTTCCACACACTTTTCCAAACTCAGTCACCAGCTTCTGCAGTTTCTCACATGAATCAGCCACCAGCGCTGTATCATCAGCGAACAACAACTGACTCACTTCCCAGGCTGTCTCATCCCCAACAGACTTCATACTTGCCCCTCTTTCCAGGACTCTTGCATTTACCTCCCTAACAACCCCATCCATAAACAAATTAAACAACCATGGAGACATCACACACCCCTGCTGCAAACCTACATTCACTGAGAACCAATCACTTTCCTCTCTTCCTACACGTACACATGCCTTACATCCTCGATAAAAACTTTTCACTGCTTCTAACAACTTTCCTCCCACACCATATATTCTTAATACCTTCCACAGAGCATCTCTATCAACTCGTATCATATGCCTTCTCCAGATCCATAAATGCTACATACAAATCCATTTGCTTTTCTAAGTATTTCTCACATACATTCTTCAAAGCAAATACCTGATCCACACATCCTCTACCACTTCTGAAACCACACTGCTCTTCCCCAATCTGATGCTCTGTACATGCCTTCACCCTCTCAATCAATACCCTCCCATATAATATATATATATATATATATATATATATATATATATATATATCACATACAAACCTCCAAGAGCCGGGATCGAACCCGGGACCCTTGTGCAATAGGCGGGAGCGCTACCGCTAGGCTATGATCGCCCCTTATAGGGAAATAACTATTCGAATACTATCTACTCGGATACCCTTCGTCTCACGTTTTTGAGCAACGGGGTCTACACCGGTCATTTCCCAACAGGCTCACATAGCCAGCAGATAGCATTTTACCAAACCTGACTGTACAACGCGGAGGTATATGAATACGAACAAAGTGCATATGAACACTCAAACCCCCAACTGCCAGGATCGAATCCGGGACCCCTGTGTAACAGGCGGGAGCGCTGCCGATAGGCATGTGAAGCGTCTGGGGTAAACCAGGGAAAGTTTTGTGGGGCCTGGATGTGGAAAGGGAGCTGTGTTTCCGGTGCATTACACATGACAGCTATAGACTGAGTGTGAACGAATGTGGCCTTTGTTGTCTTTTCCTAGCTCTACCTTGAACGCGCGGGGGGGAGGGGGTGCCATTTCATGTGTAGCAGGGTGGCGACGAGAATGGATTAAGGCAGCAAGTATGAATATGTACATGCGTATATATGTATATGTCTGTGTATGTGTATGTATGTATACGTTGAAATCTATAGTTATGTATATGTGCGTGTGTGGGCGTTTATGTATATACATGTGTATGTAGGCGGGTTGGGCCATTCTTTCGTCTATTTCTTTGCGCTACCTCGCTATTGCGGGAGACAGCGACAAAGTACAATGATAATAAAAAAAAAGAATGAAAAAAATTTATATATATATATATATATATATATATATATATATATATATATATATATATATATATATATATATATATATATAATATCTAGGTATAGATCATGGTATTTTTGCAGACGTAATGATTATTTTGTCTTTCTAAGAGGTTATACAGTTCATAACATCGTCCTGTTTACCATTCAATTTGTTGTCCTGCGTCGATTCTCATACTATATTGTCGTCTTCCTTCCACACTGTAAGGCTGCACGTCTCTCAGCAGCGTACCATGTTATCCCATGGGTTCCTTCCCCTCGATTGTGCTCATGAAGCGCCTCTGAGTTTTCTCTGATCTTTTTGCTTCCATGGGTTTGGCTGTTGACCGTTCAACACTCCAGTATTCAACGTTGACTGCTCATATAGACGTTAAACCAACTCGTTACTAGTGTTGTTGTTGGTGGGAGTGAGAGATCTCATCATTATGACACAACCCATCACTTGGCTCACTGGTTTTCTGGGTTGTGTGATGCCTTGTAGGTCTTGGCCATTTGACTCAGTTCCCCGCCCCTCTCCCTGGTGGGCCATATCCCCTGTCATTAACATGTTTGTTAATTGTTCCGCGAATTATCTTGCTCAGTTTTATCTTCATTACTTTCCATTACCACATTTTCCTCAGTTGTGTGTTGTATGTAAGTCTTTATCATGTCTTCCTCGTTATCTTCTGATTCGGTTATTTTCATTATTCTTCTGTTATCGGTAGAGCGCATGACTGCATCCTCCCTTACTTCTCTCTCATTATCTCATATCGTTATCAGTAAAGGGAACACAGGCTTTTAAATTTCCCTGTAGTACCCTCACAGAACACCTGCATCGAACATGGTTCCTTTTCATACAACTTTCAGCTTTCAAGTTACAGACTGTGATCCATCTTCACATTTTATCCTTTATTTTGCTTTACTTCACATCTTAAACATATTTTGCTATACTAATATGCTTAGTAAGATTCTCTGGTTAACTTTGTCAAACGCCACAGCATTTCGATAAAGAAAAAAACCAGTTTATTATTTCTTTCCATAATAGTTACATAAATGTTGTTGTGATTAGACAGTGTGTGTTCTGTTTCCTGTGTCAGACCTACGTTGGCCTTCATGTGATACGGTTTCTTCTGGGTCAAGTGGTCCAGTTTGTTTCCTTTTCTCAGTCCTTCCAGGATGATTGCGTGCGTGTGACGCCACAGTAACTGGTCTGTACGGCTCAGGTATTATCTGCCGTCCTCCCTCGTGTGCTGGTGTTACATAGGTCATCTTGTGAGTGTCTGCTGTGTGGCTCTCGTCCGCATACTTGGCCTCACCAGCAGTAACATGAGTGGTTCAGTGATTGCCAGTCTCCAGTGTAGGGAGATGGCTGGAATTCCATCTGATCCTGGAACTAAGTCCTCTCAAAGCTCATCAACCGCTATATATATATATATATATATATATATATATATATATATATATATATATATATATATATATATATATATATATGTATATATATATATCCAAGCTCATCAACCACTACAACTATATATTAACTATATATATATACCCATGCTCATCAACCGCTACATATATCATTTTCGTATATCTCTGTGTCTATGATTGTGTTGACATCATGTTAGTTAGTATTATGTTGACTGAAATGGCACGGGCGACTGAATGCCTTCATCAATGCCATATCATTTACGTTATGATATATTTATATTTTTTTTTTTTTATTATACTTTGTCGCCGTCTCCCGCGTTTGCGAGGTAGCGCAAGGAAACAGACGAAAGAAATGGCCCAACCCCCCCCCATACACATGTATATACATACGTCCACACACGCAAATATACATACCTACACAGCTTTCCATGGTTTACCCCAGACGCTTCACATGCCTTGATTCAATCCACTGACAGCACGTCAACCCCGGTATACCACATGGCTCCAATTCACTCTATTCCTTGCCCTCCTTTCAACCTCCTGCATGTTCAGGCCCCGATCACACAAAATCTTTTTCACTCCATCTTTACACCTCCAATTTGGTCTCCCTCTTCTCCTCGTTCCCTCCACCTCCGACACATATATCCTTTTAAAACACCCTCTTCTGCTCTCTCAACCACGCTCTTTTTATTTCCACACATCTCTCTTACCCTTACGTTACTCACTCGATCAAACCACCTCACACCACACATTGTCCTCAAACATCTCATTTCCAGCACATCCATCCTCCTGCGCACAACTCTATCCATAGCCCACGCCTCGCAACCATACAACATTGTTGGAACCACTATTCCTTCAAACATACCCATTTTTGCTTTCCGAGATAATGTTCTCGACTTCCACACATTCTTCAAGGCCCCCAGAATTTTCGCCCCCTCCCCCACCCTATGATCCATTTCTGCTTCCATGGTTCCATCCGCTGCCAGATCCACTCCCAGATATCTAAAACACTTCACTTCCTCCAGTTTTTCTCCATTCATACTCACCTCCCAATTGACTTGACCCTCAACCTTACTGTACCTAACAACCTTGCTCTTATTCACATTTACTCTTAACTTTCTTCTTCCACACACTTTACCAAACTCAGTCACCAGCTTCTGCAGTTTCTCACATGAATCAGCCACCAGCGCTGTATCATCAGCGAACAACAACTGACTCACTTCCCAAGCTCTCTCATCCCCAACAGACTTCATACTTGCCCCTCTTTCCAAAACTCTTGCATTTACCTCCCTAACAACCCCATCCATAAACAAATTAAACAACCATGGAGACATCACACACCCCTGCTGCAAACCTACATTCACTGAGAACCAATCACTTTCCTCTCTTCCTACACGTACACATGCCTACATCCTCGATAAAAACTTTTCACTGCTTCTAACAACTTTCCTCCCACACCATATATTCTTAATACCTTCCACAGAGCATCTCTATCAACTCTATCATATGCCTTCTCCAGATCCATAAATGCTACATACAAATCCATTTGCTTTTCTAAGTATTTCTCACATACATTCTTCAAAGCAAACACCTGATCCACGCATCCTCTACCACTTCTGAAACCACACTGCTCTTCCCCAATCTGATGCTCTGTACATGCCTTCACCCTCTCAATCAATACCCTCCCATATAATTTACCAGGCATACTCAACAAACTTATACCTCTGTAATTTGAGCACTCACTCTTATCCCCTTTGCCTTTGCACAATGGCACTATGCACGCATTCCGCCAATCCTCAGGCACCTCACCATGAGTCATACATACATTAAATAACCATACCAACCAGTCAACAATACAGTCACCCCCTTTTTTAATAAATTCCACTGCAATACCATCCAAACCTGCTGCCTTGCCGGCTTTCATCTTCCGCAAAGCTTTCACTACCTCTTCTCTGTTTACCAAATCATTTTCCCTAATCCTCTCACTTTGCACACCACCTCGACCAAAACACCCTATATCTGCCACTCTATCATCAAACACATTCAACAAACCTTCAAAATACTCACTCCATCTCCTTCTTACATCACCACTACTTGTTATCACCTCCCCATTTGCGCCCTTCACTGAAGTTCCCATTTGCTCCCTTGTCTTACGCACTTTATTTACCTCCTTCCGAACATCTTTTTATTCTCCCTAAAATTTAATGATATATATATATATATATATATATATATATATATATATATATATATATATATATATATATATATATATATATTATCCCTGGGGCAAGGGAAGAAAGAATACTTCCCACGTATTCTTGCGTGTCGTAGAAGGCGACTAAAAGGGAAGGGAGCGGGGGGCTGGAAATCCTCCCCTCTCGTTTATTTTTGTTTTTTTTTTCCAAAGTAAGGAACAGAGAAGGGGGCCAGGTGAGGATGTTTCCTCAGAGGCCCAGTCCTCTGTTCTTAACGCTACCTTGCTGACGCGGGAGATGGTAAATAGTATGAAAGAAAAAAAAAGAAAAAAAAGAATATATATATATATATATATATATATATATATATATATATATATATATATATATATATATATATATATATATATGCCTATGAGTCCACGGGGAAAATGAAACACGATAAGTTCCCAAGTGCACTTTCGTGTAATAATCATATTATCAGGGGAGACACAGGAAAGAAATATAGCAGTCAGTTGATATACAACGAATAGACGTAGCTAGGACGCAATTTGGTAAACAAGTGATTGTCTTGGATAGGTAAGCAGTAAGTGAGGTTCAGTCAGCTGTATGTGAGGATCAGTAAGCAGTAAGTGAGGTTCAGTCAGCTGTATGTGAGGATCAGTAAGTTAAGTTCAATCAGCTGTATGTGAGGATCAGTAAGTGAGGTTCGGTCAGCTTTATGGGAGGATCAGTAAGCAGGAAGTGAAGTTCAGTCAGCTGTATGTGAGGATCAGTAAGTGAGGTTCAGTCAGCTGTATGGGAGGATCAGTAAGTGAGGTTCGGTCAGCTGTATGTGAGGATCAGTAAGCAGTAAGTTAGGTTCAGTCAGCTGTATGTGAGGATCAGTAAGTAGTTAGGTTCAGTCAGCTGTATGTGAGGATCAGTAAGCAGGAAGTGAAGTTCGGTCAGCTGTATGTGAGGATCAGTAAGTGAGGTTCAGTCAGCTGTATGTGAGGATCAGTAAGCAGGAAGTGAAGTTCAGTCAGCTTTATGTGAGGATCAGTAAGCAGTAAGTTAAGTTCAATCAGCTGTATGTGAGGATCAGTAAGTGAGGTTCAGTCAACTGTATGTGAGGATCAGTAAGCAGGAAGTGAAGTTCGGTCATCTGTATGTGAGGATCAGTAAGAAGTAAGTTAGGTTCAGTCAGCTGTATGTGAGGATCAGTCAGCAGTGACTAAGGTTCAGTCAGCTGTATGTGAGGATCAGTCAGCAGTAAATAAGGTTCAGTCAGCTGTATGTGAGGTTCAGTAAGCAGTAAGTGAAGTTCAGTCAGCTGTATGTGAGGATCAGTCAGTAGTAAATTCGGTTCAGTAAGCAGTAAGTGAGGTGCAGTTAGCAGTTTGTGAGTTTCAGTTGGCAGTATGCGATTATCAGAAAGCAGTAAGTGAGGTCCATTAAGCAGGGAGATAGGTTCACTCAGCAGAAAGCGATGCGCAGTAAGCAGTACGAGAGGTTCACTCAGCAGTAAGTGAGGCGCAGTAAGCAGGGAGATAGGTTCACTCTGCAGTAAGTAAGGCGCAGTAAGAGAGGTTCATGCAGCAGTAAGTGAGGCGCACTAAGCAATAAGATCGGTTCACTCAGCAGTAAGTGAGGCGCACTAAGCAGTAGTGAGGTTCATTCAGCATTGAATGAAGCGCAGTAAGCAGGATGATAGGTTCACTCTGCAGTAAGTGAGGCGCAGTAAGCAGGAAGATAGATAGGCTAACTCAGCAGTGAGGCGCAATAAGCAGGAAGATAGGTTCACTCAGCAGCTAGTGAGGCGCAGTAAGCAGTAAGTGAGGCACATTAAGCAGTATGTAATAAAGTCAGTCAGTGATGACTCCCGGACCAGTATCTGTCATCTGACTCAGACTTAACCAAGTTTAACTTGAGGAGGAACACGTCACACACCCTACTGCAGGGAGGGGAGGAGGAACACGTCACACACCCTACTGCAGGGGGAGGAGGAACACGTCACACACCTTACTGCAGGGGGAGGAGTAACACGTCACACACCCTACTGCAGGGGGAGGAGGAACACGTCGCACACTCTACTGCAGGGGAGTAGGAACACGTCACGCACCCTACTACAGGAGAAGGCGGAACACGTCACACACCTTACTGCAGGGGGAGGAGGAACACGTCACACACCTTACTGCAGGGGGAGGAGGAACACGTCACACCCTACTGCAGGGGGAGGAGGAACACGTCACACCCTACTGCAGGGGGAGGAGGAACACGTCACACCCTACTGCAGGGGGAGGAGGAACACGTCACACCCTACTGCAGGGGGAGGAGGAACACGTCACACCCTACTGCAGGGGGAGGAGGAACACGTCACACCCTACTGCAGGGGGAGGAGGAACACGTCACACACCTTACTGCAGGGGGAGGAGGAACACGTCACACACCCTACTGCAGGGGGAGGAGGAACACGTCACACCCTACTGCAGGGGGAGGAGGAACACGTCACACCCTACTGCAGGGGGAGGAGGAACACGTCACACCCTACTGCAGGGGGAGGAGGAACACGTCACACCCTACTGCAGGGGGAGGAGGAACACGTCACACACCCTACTGCAGGGGGAGGAGGAACACGTCACACCCTACTGCAGGGGGAGGAGGAACACGTCACACTCTACTGCAGGGGGAGGAGGAACACGTCACACACCCTACTGCAGGGGGAGGAGGAACACGTCACACCCTACTGCAGGGGGAGGAGGAACACGTCACACCCTACTGCAGGGGGAGGAGGAACACGTCACACACCCTACTGCAGGGGGAGGAGGAACACGTCACACACCCTACTGCAGGGGGAGGAGGAACACGTCACACCCTACTGCAGGGGGAGGAGGAACACGTCACACTCTACTGCAGGGGGAGGAGGAACACGTCACACACCATACTGCAGGGGGAGGAGGAACACGTCACACACCCTACTGCAGGGGGAGGAGGAACACGTCACACCCTACTGCAGGGGGAGGAGGAACACGTCACACCCTACTGCAGGGGGAGGAGGTGGTAGTGGTGATGATGTGGTGACGGGAATGATGGTGGTGGTAGTAGTGGTGATGGTGATGGTAATAGTGGTGGTAGTGGTGATGGTGATGGTAGTAGTGGTAGTGGTGGTGATGATGAGTGGTAGTAGTTGTAATGGTAGTAGTGGTGGTGATGGTGATGGTGGTGGTAGTAGTGGTGATGGTGATGGTAGTAGTGGTGTTGGTGGTGGTGACCTTGACAACGGGTCTGGTGGACGACACCTGGCTCGGTGCCCGCGCTTCACTCACTCTACTTGTGTCTGTTTACCTTGCCTTCTCTAACACACACACATACACACACACACACTTAAATATATATATATATATATATATATATATATATATATATATATATATATATATATATATATATATATAGAGAGAGAGAGAGAGAGAGAGAGAGAGAGAGAGAGAGAGATGATAGATAGATAGATAGATAGGTCACAAAAAGAGTACACAATTCAGGACTATGCTGGTAGCCACATGGAAAATGAAACAAGAAGATCCGAGCACTTTCTTGGTAATTCACAGGTTCAGTGATACAGTGATAATGAATTAATGTAGGTCTTATATGACGTGTACGGCATATGACCTCATCAGCTGGGGGTCAGGAAGGTCATGTACGAAGTGTGACCGTTTACGGTAGGAGTCAGGTCATCAGAGGCAACCATTGCCTTTGGTGACCCCCACCTTGCCTTTGATGACCCGACCCTTGCCTTTGATGACCCGACCCTTACCTTTGATGACCCAACCCTTGCCTTTGATGACCCGAGCCTTGCCTTTGATGACCCGACCCTTGCCTTTGATGACCCGACCTTTGCCTTTGATGACCCGACCCTTGCCTTTGATGACCCGACCCTTGCCTTTGATGACCCGACCCTTGCCTTTGATGACCCGACCCTTGCCTTTGGTGACCCCCACCTTGCCTTTGGTGACCCGACCCTTGCCTTTGATGACCCGACCCTTGCCTTTGATGACCCGACCCTTACCTTTGATGACCCGACCCTTGCCTTTGATGACCCGACCCTTGCCTTTGATGACCCGACCCTTGCCTTTGATGACCCAACCCTTGCCTTTGATGACCCGACCCTTGCCTTTGATGACCCGACCCTTGCCTTTGATGACCCAACCCTTGCCTTTGATGACCCGACCCTTGCCTTTGATGACCCGACCCTTGCCTTTGATGACCCGACCCTTGCCTTTGATGACCCAACCCTTGCCTTTGATGACCCGACCCTTGCCTTTGATGACCCGACCCTTGCCTTTGATGACCCGACCCTTGCCTTTGATGACCCAACCCTTGCCTTTGATGACCCGACCCTTGCCTTTGATGACCCAACCCTTGCCTTTGATGACCCAACCCTTGCCTTTGATGACCCGACCCTTGCCTTTGATGACCCGAGACCTTGCATTTATGACCCGACTCTTGCCTTTGATTGCCCAACCCTTGCCTTCGATGACCCAACCCTTGCCTTTGATGACCCGACCCTTGCCTTTGATGACCCGACCCTTGCCTTTGATGACCCGACCCTTGCCTTTGATGACCCAACCCTTGCCTTTGATGACCCGAGACCTTGCATTTATGACCCGACTCTTGCCTTTGATTGCCCAACCCTTGCCTTTGATGACCCAACCCTTGCCTTTGATGACCCGACCCTTGCCTTTGATGACCCAACCCTTTGCCTTTGATGACCCGACCCTTGCCTTTGATGACCCGGCCTTTGCCTTTGATGACCAGAGACCTTGCATTTATGACCCGACTCTTGCCTTTGAAGACCCAACCCTTGCCTTTGATGATCCGACCCTTGCCTTTGATGACCCGATCCTTGCCTTTGATGACCCGACCCTTGCCCCTGATGACCGGACCCTTTCCTTTGGTGACCCGACCCTTGCCTTGATGACACAGACGTACACACATCCCAACACTTTATGACCCATGGTTCCCACAGGTGGACATGGCCAGCTTCCTGTGCGCTGCAGCAACTTTATAAAGATAGATGGGGGCAGGGAGGGAGTAAGTACTCAGAATTATACACCAAAGGAAGATATTCTCCACAATACAAATCTTTATCATAAGGAAAGTTTTGTCCAGATATCGTACCAAGATATTGTGTTGGTCGTGGCCAGGTGAGGGTCGGGTGTCAACTGGAGCCGAGACTAAGCTGCAGGTGTTGCATTATGCATGGGAAATCTGGACCTCTGGCTGAGGGTAGGGTGGGAACACCTCTCGCCTGGCGACGCAAGTTTACTACGTGTACCGTACCTCCTCCTGCCTTGGTACACTGCCAGGGAGTCTTGTACACATGACGCTTCCTGACCAGCGCGCATTCACGGGTCGCCCGGCCTCCAGCCCGGCCCTAGTGGCTCATATCCTCGTCCGCAGTCACCCCAGCTCTTCATTCTTGTTTAGGGGTTGGTCGATAGTGTACCTGATTAAAGGTACTATATATATATATATATATATATATATATATATATATATATATATATATATATATATATATATATATATATATATATATATATATATAAATATATATATATATATATATATATATATATATATATATATATATATATATATATATATATATATATATATATCTTTCCCTGGGGATAGGGGAGAAAGAATACTTCCCACGTATTCCCTGCGTGTCGTAGAAGGCGACTAAAAGGGGAGGGAGCGGGGGCTGGAAATCCTCCCCTCTCAATTTTTTTTAATTTTCCAAAAGAAGGAACAGAGAAGGGGGCCAGGTGAGGATATTCCCTCAATGGCCCAGTCCTCTGTTCTTAACGCTACCTCGCTAACGCGGGAAATGGCGAATAGTTTGAAAAAAAAAAAATATATATATATTGTTTTTTTTTCATACTATTCGCCATTTCCCGCGTTAGCGAGGTAGCGTTAAGAACAGAGGCCTGGGCCTTTGAGGGAATATCCTCACCTGGCCCCTTTCTATGTTCCTTCTTTTGGAAAATTAAAAAAAAAAAAAACGAGAGGGGAGGATTTCCAATATATATAATATTGATAAAGTGTCCTTGATTAGATCATTCAGTTGGCCGTGTCTTCTTAGGTAATACTGACTATTAGTCACGTTCGTGTACATACATATTGCTCTGCACAGATTACATGCTTATTTCCCTGCTGTATGTGCGGGACACCCCACTTACGGTACACCTGAGGTACACCTCACTTACGGTACACCTCACCTAAGGTACACCTCAGTCACGGTACAGCTCACTTAAGGTACACCTCACATAAGTTACAGCTCACTTAAGTTACAGCTCACTTAAGTTACATCTCACTTAAAGTACACTTCACTCACGGTACACCTCACCCAAGGTGCACCTCACGTAAGGTACACCTCACTTTCTGCAACATGTAGTGAAGGTTGTGTCTTCAGAGGCATATTGAAGTTCGCACCATAGGTTTGTGTCTGTGTGTATGGTATGTGTTAAATGTACACATTGTACAAGCAGAAAGGACAACATCTGATGTCATGAACACTCACAACAGAGTTATATGTTGCTGTTAAAGGTTTGAGGTGTCATAACCTGAGAGCAAGGTCTTAAGGTGTCGTGACCTGACAGCAAGGTTACGTGGTATTGTAGGCACAAAGGATTGTGGCGGTACGCATGTTGACGACAGAGTTGAATGATGTGTGTTATGATCGTGATACACCACAGTGTGCCACAGCCATGGCACAGACTGTGGTGTTACATCTCTCAACAAAACGGTAACCTTTGGTGTGTCTTAGTCAGATCATAATGTGACTTGTAAGATCACAAAAGCCTCTGCTGTGTCGTAAGAACAAAGCATTTACTTGGGAGAGTGTAACCCATGTTGTTGTGAGGTTATACTATAGTTTGTTATAAAGCCACAGTTACATTTGGTTTGTGTTGAGGTCAGAGGACAACGTAGTATACTGATGGTGAGGTCACATGTCACAGTAATGGATGGCATACGGTGACAGCAGCAGCTGTTGCCATGTCATGAGGAGGTGAGAAGAAAACACAAGTGTTGCCAGCTGTCGGTCAGTAAGGTGAGAGTTTTCTGTATGTGAACTGCGCCTTGCGACGTGCTAAACATTCCTCCTCCCTTCAAGGTTAGCTTCATGCCATGCGGGTTATTATAAATATATTGCATGAACGAGTATTTTATGCATGGAAGTGTGTGATTATTTGTGCCTTGCTCGTAAGTGTGTATGCTTGTGTGTGTGTGTGGGGGGGGGGGGGGGGGGGTGATATGTGCATGTTTTTGTTTATGTTAGTTAAAGTGTGTTTGTTTGTGTTTAATTGTACGTGTACATATGTTTGTTTGTACGTGTTATTTACCTATCTGTGCTGTACGAGGAGGGAGTATTACACTCATGGGTCCTCCCCATCTGTAGAATCGTCTTTATTATCATACAAATGTTGCACATATTTGATATGTCCTCATTCAGTCTCTTCCTTTACACCACCACACTTGGCCTGTACTACGTCACATCTGTATACAACAAGTTCCTTGCTTCCTATCATGTTATAGCCTCTGGCAGCTGTGCTCCAACGCTTTCCAAGAAATGTTCACTGTGTACATCATCAGTCTGGTTCGAAAACTTAAAGGTTATGCTCACATCACCCCCAACTCTTTCCTTTTCCATATTGGGAAATTTAAGGCCTCTAGCCGTTCCCTGTAACTCTTCTCTCTTAACTCTGGCACCATCTTTGTTGCCCTCCTTTAGACCTTCTATATTAGCTCTTGGTGTTTATGGGCGGTGACCAAACTTGAGGAGCATATTCTGGTATTGACCTTATGCAGGATATGAACAGCTTGCTAAACATTTCCTTATCTGTGAACTAGAATGAAATTCCAGTACATTGCCAGCAGACTGTCGGTCTCCTGAACTCCATCTTCTAAGGCGAGAGTGTGGTGACAGGTTAGGAACCATGTCGACTCCCCTCCCAAGTCCCTCTCACACACAGATTCATGCAGGTTATTTCTTGCGAGATAATACTCACATCGAGACCACCTTTCACTCGTTCGAGACCTCCTTTCACTTCGTCCCATCCTCATCACTGTACATATTCTCGGACTTAGTTTCCTTATCATCCTTTTATCAGACCAACTTCGGATCTTTTTCCATTGTTATGAGTTTATCCTCAGCAAGCAACCATCCGTCGACCCTCAGATTGGCACGCACCTCACAGGCCACACATCTCAGGGAGGTGGGTCTGTGTTGCGGTGCCTCCTCCCGCCCACCTTCCATATTGTGTTACGGTGCCTCCTCCCGGCCACCTTCCACATTGTGTTACGGTGCCTCCTCCCGCCCACCTTCCATATTGACAGGGATGACGTGTCCCCTCTCCCGCTCACTGCCTCTGCACTATACCATCTTGTAATGTCTTGAACAACGTTTCAGGTGGTGTGTCAGGTGTGTCAGCACTGTACCTTCCAGCAATAACTTGAACAACGTTTCAGGTGGTGTGTCAGCATTTAACGTCAGCAAGTCTGGAGGTATTTGTCAAGACCCGTTATTAACTCTTGTGTTTCCTCGTGGCCTCTCAGTGCCTCCCCAAACCTCCTCCTCCTCCCCCGCTCCATGTCACTGGTGTTGTGGGTGTAGTGAACACGCTCACACGAGTCAGTCAGTCATCCAGTCCTCGCATCCTCCTCCACGACTCTCCCCTCTGAATCCCTCAGGCTTATTAGCTACTCTTTAACTACCAGTTTACTCCTGATGATCGTGTGAAGAAGTTCTGGGTTGCCTCCTGCCTTGTCCACAATATTCTTTTCAGAGATTTCTTTGTCAGTTGTTGCGTATCTTGCTGTAGTCGTTTGTTGGTTTCTGACGCCGTTCAAGTGCTGGCAGGCTGGAGGTGTCGCTGTTATCTCCTCCAGATTGTTACTATGTTCGTTCAAGTTCACCTTTTACCTTCTTACATTACACCAACCTTCCTACTCCACCCTTTGCTCGGTACTAGATGATAAAGGTACTCATGTGTTGGTTATACATGCTACGCAGCTGGCCACTTCTATACGCCATTCACAAAATAATGTTACGTTAAAAATGATTTAGTTCCGTGTAATTTCCTCGACTGTTCTTTTTATGTCCCCTGTCGCTCAGTTTTCCAGACTGAAGCGTTACATGGCCATGTTGTGTCCGGTTGGTGTATCGTACATGATATTGTGATTGTGCATGGTGCTGTCTCTCAAGCTTTGGTCTGGTGAGGATAGTGTTGAAGTCCCTCACCTCCTGATGTGATCACTCTGACATGTCCGTGCTGGACACTTTCCTTGTGTACATTCCAAGAACTTGTGTCTCCGTGACTCCCTGTCAGTAGGAGACTCCAAATACCACCAGCGGCAGCCAGAGTGTGGGTGTGTTTGAGTGAGCTGCCTCAGTATCACCAGGGAACGTCTCTGAGGAACGCATCTTGACGTATGCGTCAGGCACCAGCCTGATGGTTTCTTCATCGCGTATTTACTCAGGTTCATTATGATAATTGAGAGGATCATGATATTGCCTACATCACTCTGCAGATCTTTCATACTCCTTCACACACACACGGATTCTTGCTGGTTGTTTCCTGCGAGATAATACTCATTTCGAGACCTCCTTCCACTCGTTCGAGACCTTTCACTCGTTCGAGACCCCCTTCCACTTGTTCGAGACCCCCTTCCACTCGTTCGAGACCCCCTTCCACTCTTTCAAGACCTCCTTTCACTCGTTCGAGACCTCCTTCCACTCTTACGAGACCTCCTTCCACTCTTACGAGACCTCCTTCCGCTCGTTCGAGACCTCTTTTCACTTAGTGCCATCCTCATCACTGGCGGGACGTCTGCCAGTGTATCCTTGAGACGTTGGGCTGATGTTATTACAAGGGTCAGTTATCCTCTTCCCTTGTCTTATCTTCCCATCTTTCATGTCATGGATGCCTCTGAACACAACAGGTGAACAGGTGACATCTTATCTCATTACTGAGTCTTCATGATGTCTGCAGGTGTGTGATCGTGTACGTTTCGGTGATAGCTGTTTGTGGTGTACGGGGAGGGAGTTGTACACTCATGGGAGCCCCGTCAATTGGACAGTCTCCTCTGTCTAACACCCATTTTTTATAATTTTGTATGTTGACCATATATACCACATCCTCGTTTACCCATCAGATATCCCTATCTTATCAAAGTACTTCTTTACATCCCTTTAACCATTTTTTTCCTTAACATCAAGCATTGTTCTCTGGGTGTTCTGTTCATACATCTTTAGAACTGTTGACCGTCTGTGTCGTCAGTCATATTCAGATGTTAAATGTTATGATCAGGTTACAATCTTTTCTTCTCTCGTCCATGGAGGGCAAATTAAAGGCTTCCAAGCCTTTTCCTGTAACTCGTTTCTCGTCATTCTGGTACCATCTTTGTTGCCCTCTTCTGGACCTTCTCTGTTAGCTTTATGTGTTTCTTTAGGTGCCGTGACCAAACATGAAGAGTCTGTTTTAGTTATGGCCTCATGTAGGATATGAACAGCTTGCTGACTGTTTCCTTTTTCATATATTAAAGAACCATTGTAATATTTACCAGCAGACAGTAGGTCTCCTTCACCATTCTCCTGAGGTGGGAGTCTGGCGGTATGTTCGAGACGATATCGAGCGCCCAAGTCTCTCCCTGACACACTTTATTTTCTGATGATGATATTTACTTGAAGGACTTGTGTCACTTTGTCTCATCCACATTACTTCACATGTGCTCGGGTTGAATGTCATCAGTCATATATCAGACCAACTGTTTAGGTTTCCTTGTAAGCTGAGCCAATCCTCCCTCGGTTTTCCTATCTTTTCATAACTTTTGCGTCATCTGTGTGTGTGTGTGTGTGTGTGTGTGTGTGTGTGTGTGTGTGTGTGTGTGTGTGGTGGCGGCAGCTGTGAGTGTTAGGTTAGCCGTAGTGGTAATGATTACCTCGGGTGATTCATCAGTGGCATGAGGAACCTGGTTTACCAGAGGAGCTGACTTATCCACCACCTCTGCCTCAGCCCCACGCGTCGTGCCGAGCAGGTCCTCTCACACCACAGCTGGTGTGGAGAGTGAGCTGTGGTGCGTGTTGGTGTGGGTGATGGAGGTTAAGGTCCCATGCACAGCGCAGTATACAGTGGAGGAATGTGACATTCCTGTGTGGATATGATTTACGTCTCACGCCTCACTCCTCACTTCCTCACGTCAGGCCAGGACCTAGATGTACCCTCCTCTATCCTTAATGTTCCAGGTTATGTGCACGTCAGGCCAGGACCTAGATGTACCCTCCTCTATCCTTAATGTTCCAGGTTATGTGCACGTCAGGCCAGGACCTAGATGTACCCTCCTCTCTCCTTAATGTTCCAGGTTATGTGCACGTCAGGCCAGGACCTAGATGTACCCTCCTCTCTCCTTAATGTTCCAGGTTATGTGCACGTCAGGCCAGGACCTAGATGTACCCTCCTCTACCCTTAATGTTCCAGGTTATGTGCACGTCAGGCCAGGACCTAGATGTCCCCTCCTCTATCCTTAATGTTCCAGGTTATGTGCACGTCAGGTTAGGTACGTAACCTTAGTGTTAGTTCCTCGTGGGTGGGTCTGAGCAGGGTGGGGTCCAACATAGTATATACGTCACCGTACTTCACATCCCTGTGGGTGTCTGTCTGTACGTGTTGGGTCAGTGTGTCATGCTGACGTGGTTTGGTGGACAGCAGGCAGCCTTGTCATCCTTACCAGCGTCTTCCTGCTGGAGGTAAACAAGCATGATGTCTGGACTTTCCAGGACGGTCGTGCAGTTATCATTTACCGCACTGGGATATTTAAGGTCACTCACAGTGATGCCAGATTCACTGGCACCAGTGTCTGGACTACCCATGTTAGTGTTAGGACTACCCATGATAGTACAAGGTGTGTTAGTGTTAGGACTACCCATGATAGTACAAGGTGTGTTAGTGTTAGGACAACCCATGATAGTACAAGGTGTGTTAGTGTTAGGACGACCCATGATAGTACAAGGTGTGTTAGTGTTAGGACGACCCATGATAGTACAAGGTGTGTTAGTGTTAGGACAGCCCATGATAGTACAAGATGTGTTAGTGTTAGGACAACCCATGATAGTACAAGGTGTGTTAGTGCTAGGACTACCCATGATAGTACAAGGTGTGTTAGTGTTAGGACTACCCATGATAGTACAAGGTGTGTTAGTGTTAGGACGACCCATGATAGTACAAGGTGTGTTAGTGTTAGGACAGCCCATGATAGTACAAGGTGTGTTAGTGTTAGGACGACCCATGATAGTACAAGATGTGTTAGTGTTAGGACGACCCATGATAGTACAAGGTGTGTTAGTGTTAGGACGACCCATGATAGTACAAGGTGTGTTAGTGTTAGGACGACCCATGATAGTACAAGGTGTGTTAGTGTTAGGACAGCCCATGATAGTACAAGGTGTGTTAGTGTTAGGACTACCCATGATAGTACAAGGTGTGTTAGTGTTAGGACGACCCATGATAGTACAAGGTGTGTTAGTGTTAGGACGACCCATGATAGTACAAGGTGTGTTAGTGTTAGGACGACCCATGATAGTACAAGATGTGTTAGTGTTAGGACGACCCATGATAGTACAAGGTGTGTTAGTGTTAGGACAGCCCATGATAGTACAAGGTGTGTTAGTGTTAGGACAGCCCATGATAGTACAAGGTGTGTTAGTGTTAGGACAACCCAAGATAGTACAAGGTGTGTTAGTGTTAGGACGACCCATGATAGTACAAGGTGTGTTAGTGTTAGGACGACCCATGATAGTACAAGGTGTGTTAGTGTTAGGACGACCCATGATAGTACAAGGTGTGTTAGTGTTAGGACAGCCCATGATAGTACAAGGTGTGTTAGTGTTAGGACGACCCATGATAGTACAAGGTGTGTTAGTGTTAGGACAGCCCATGATAGTACAAGGTGTGTTAGTGTTAGGACGACCCATGATAGTACAAGGTGTGTTAGTGTTAGGACTACCCATGATAGTACAAGGTGTGTTAGTGTTAGGACAGCCCATGATAGTACAAGGTGTGTTAGTGTTAGGACAGCCCATGATAGTACAAGGTGTGTTAGTGTTAGGACAGCCCATGATAGTACAAGGTGTGTTAGTGTTAGGACGACCCATGATAGTACAAGGTGTGTTAGTGTTAGGACTACCCATGGTAGTACAAGGTGTGTTAGTGTTAGGACTACCCATGGTAGTACAAGGTGTGTTAGTGTTAGGACGACCCATGATAGTACAAGGTTAGTGTTAGGACGACCCATGGTAGTACAAGGTGTGTTAGTGTTAGGACTACCCATGATGATAGTACAAGGCACATACCGGTGTTAAGGTCATCTGTTCTAACCTTACCTCCACAAGAGCCACCGTGAACCATGGCTGTTGTAAGGTCATTAACATCATTGCCAACATAAACCTCAAGTAGTCGTAAGGTCATGTATAATGGTGGTACCATCACTGGTGCCAAGGTCGCCCCCTACTTTTAAGGTCACATGTCCTTCTGTTATGGTCGGTCGGTCATGGTGGTGTTGGTGCCTCTCATGTGTGTGTGTGGGGCAGACGTCATCATCACAGCAGACGTCATCATCACGGTACCTCCCGCTAGCTGAGGTCAGCCATGATGGAGCGAGTGGGGCACCTCTGCCACACACGCCTATAGTCGCGCCAGGGTCTGTCCTGCCGGGCCCCGAGGGGTCAGCCACTCATGATGGTGGTACTCTCCCAAACCTGAACACAACTTGTCGTAAAGTATTGCCAGGGTCAGTGGTAGGGTCATCATTATCAGTGGCAGGGTCATCACTTAGAGTGGCAGTGTCGTCACTGTCAGTGGCAGGGTCATCACCATCAGCGGCAGGGTCACGAGTGTCGGTGGTAGGGTCATCAGTTAAGAGTGGTAGGGTCATTACTGTCTGGCAGGGCCACCATTATCACTGGCAGGGTCACGACTATCAGTGGCAGGGTCTTCAGTTAGAGTGGTAGGATCATCACTATCAGTGGCAGGGTCACGAATGTCGGTGGCAGGGTCATCAGTTGAGTGGTAGGGTCATTACTATCTGGCAGGGCCACCATTATCACTGGCAGGGTCACGACTATCAGTGGCAGGGTCTTCAGTTAGAGTGGTAGGATCATCACTATCAGTGGCAGGGTCACGAATGTCGGTGGCAGGGTCATCAGTTAAGAGTGGTAGGGTCATTACTGTCTGGCAGGGCCACCATTATCACTGGCAGGGTCACGACTATCAGTGGCAGGGTCTTCAGTTAGAGTGGTAGGATCATCACTATCAGTGGCAGGGTCATCACTATCAGTGGCAGGGTCACGAATGTCGGTGGCAGGGTCATCAGTTAGAGTGGTAGAATCATCATTCAGTGGTAAGGTCATCAGTTAAACTGGCAGGGTCATCATTATCACTGTCAGGGTCATCACTATCAGTGTCAGGGTCATCACTATCAGTGTCAGGATCATCACTATCAGTGTCAAGATCATCACTATCACTGTCAGGATCATCACTATCACTGTCAGGATCATCACTATCAGTGTCAGAATCATCACTATCAGTGTCAGGATCATCACTATCAGTGTCAGGATCATCACTATCAGTGTCAGGGGTCATCACTATCAGTGTCAGGTAAGGCGACTTGGACCCCTGTAAGACAGAGGGAACCACGGGTCACCCGTGCCCCGGCCCCCATTAGCATAAACAGCCATTAGGGTCTAAATAGTTCCATTAGCGAGTGGTTATCGCCAGGGGTTGGGGTGGGTGTGGCTCCACCACCACACCCGCGCCCACACCCCGCCTCCCTCACTTCTTTATGGCCACTTACTGGTCCTCTGTCCGCCTCAGGCTGAGGTTAGTGGTCCGTACAGCTCCGCAGGCACACACACACACACACACACACACACACACACACACACACACACACACACACACACACACAGAGGACGCATTAGCCCCCACACCAGTGAGATGGAATGGGAGAAGGTCTTAGAAGCCAATAACTTATCCAGAAAAGACGTTAACAGAATACTAAATGATTTATCCCAAATAAATGTTAAGTAGTGAAGGTAGAACACGGGAAGAAACGGCCTCGATATGAACAGCAGAGCTGGCAGGAAATAACCAGCAGGAATGTGTGTGTGTGTGTGTGTGTGTGAGTGTGTGTGTGTGTATGTGTGTGTGTGTGTGTGTGTGTGTCTGTGTGTGTGTGTCTTCACCAATTTTTCCCGTATAGGGAGAGAGTTTTACCATCTTAGGTCGCCAAATCTTGAACCTAGTGTACCAACATAAAACAAGATGCTCACGTGTGCTGTCCAGACTCATTACGTCTTCAATCAGTTTATTAGATTCATCTACCACGACAGAAGTATTTCTTGACATCTTTTCTTACAAGTTTCTTCTGTAATTTCTTGTTATGTCTTCTGGTTCTTCTAAACTTGCATCTTTCGAGGAGCTGTTCGCCGTCTACAACATAACCCTGAGTTACAAACTTAAGTCTGGTAATCAGGCAACCCGAAACCTTTCCTCTTTCATGCTGGGCGAATTTAAAGACTATATAGCCTCTCCCTGTGACTCAGCTTTCTTAATTCTGGGACCATCCTTCCTTGCTCTCCTCTGGACCTTCTCTATTATCTCCTTGCGCTCCATTAGGAGCAGTGACCAAACCTGAGCCAGCATATTCTTGTCCTTATGAAGGACATGATCAACTTGCTAATTATTTCTTGTTCCATATTTGCCAGCAGACAGTTTGTATCATTCACCACGAACTGAGTGCGGCATTCTGGCGACGTGTTAGGGACGATGTAATCTACCAGGTGCCTCACACACACATACAAGGGTGTCTCAGAAAATGTATACACACTTTGTATTTTTATGAATACATTTTCAATTAACCTACGTCCAATATTTATAATTCAAGACGGAACACCTCCCTCCTACCATCGTGATGCGTGGGTCTGTCTTGATGAAAATCTGCCGAACATATGATAAGGCGAAGATGTAGCAGTGAATACCCACCCGTCCTTCACCAAGACCTCGTCCCCAGTGGATTATGTCTCATGGCGACACCTGAAAGATAATGTTTCATCGCACAAACCCGACAACAGTCGTTGAGATAAAAGCAGCCATTGAAAGAGAATGTGAGCAAATCCCAGATGAACTCTGCTTAATGTTGTTTGTAACTGTACGGAACTGTGTTGTCGTCAGTGTCTGGACCAGAATGGCTATCGGTTTGAACACAGACGACACCTCAAAATAATGACACGTCTCTCTTCTTGATTGTGAATGATGAATCTTGGATGTAGTGTAATTGACATTGTATTAATGATCATTCAAAGTGTGTATACATTTTGTTTGAGATACCCATATGAAAGAGGAAAGGAAAAACGGTAAATTGTGTATGTTTTGCACTGTGTGTGTGTGTGTGTGTGTGTGTGTGTGTCTTGAACCTTCTTCGTTATCATAGAGCCTTTTTTGATATTTCGTACGTGTCATCAGTCGCTAGTTTTATCACTTCAGATATTACATTGATCTTGTATTCTTATCTTTCATGATTAGTTTATTACTGAATTCCATAGCACGGCCTGTGGTTGTTGTGTGTGTGCAGTCATGTGAGGACACTTGTTTATTAACGTTATCAGATTGTCTGGAATACCATCGCTGTCCTGACCAGGTCAGCTCCTCGCTCTTATCTCCTCCATGGGGGAAATATTTACACCAGCTTGAAGCCTCTCACTGTAGCTCAGCTGGCTTGATTCTGGTCCCATCTTTTGTTGCCTTCCTCTGGACCTTCTCGGTGAGCTCTTTATGCTTCCATGAGACTCGGTAACCAAACGTGAGGAGCATATTCCAGGTGTAGCCTTCCGTACCACGTGAAAGGTTTGCTGGATATGTCTCTCTATCAGTTACATGTTACTCTTAATATTTGCCAGCACACGGTTTGACTCCGGCCGGAGCAGTCCTTCTCCAGCTGGGACGCTGGCCACAGGGTAGATGTACAGTGTCAGCAGCCAAGTGCCTCACACATACAGATTCCTGCAGTTAATTTCCCTCTGGATGAGCCGAGTCCTTGATGTGGTGCAGGCAGGTGGGCTGGTAGAGGCCGTCTCCCTGACTCACGTCCCCTGACATTCAACATTCTCCCCGTCTTACTCACGCCGGAGCCTCCCACTGGTTTTGTTTTCGCTTCATCCATTGTGCCTCTGTGTCACCTCTCACATTTACTCTTAATTACCCATTGTCTCGTATTTCTATCACGCTCCGTCTGTCACTGTTATCTTTAATTAACCTCCTATACTCGGTACCTTCTGCAGGTCGGGATCTGTCTGGGGGTTTACAGTTTTATAACTTTTGTTTTGTTCTTAGGCGCTATTCTCTCTCTCTCTCTCTCTCTCTCTCTCTCTCTCTCTCTCTCTCTCTCTCTCTCTCTCTCTCTCTCTCTCTCTCATGTTGGGTTGAGGGCAGCTCTTGCGGTGGCATGACCCCAGAACACCTGTTAGTGTGAGACACACACACATGTTCTTGCCAAATGTACATTGTTATAGTCGGTCAGTGACTCTAACAATTACGCTTCCCTCACAATGATTCTTACGGACGCTCATCAGCGAATTGAGCTTTCCTTTTTTTCCTTTTTGGTAATAGTCAAGTGGAAAAGGTTGAGGTTATATATATATATATATATATATATATATATATATATATATATATATATATATATATATATATATATATATATATTTGTTACGCACACTGGATAACGCTATCTTAACGTTATGGGATGAAAGCAAACACCAGTGTTCAATCTACATATAATACAAGAAATAAAAGTACAAGATAACAATGCACATTAATCTGGTACAGACACTTTCGTTAACACTTAACATTCACTGCTCCACATTCTACATTCCTGGTAAGATTTCAGACCGGATCGCTTTCCGTTATGACCAGTTGACTATACCTGCATGATACAAGACAATTATTCGTTAGGCAACTTTCTGACAAGCTATGATACATTATGACACTCAGACCTGACGTGATACAGTATAACGTTAATCTTACAGTGTAGAGCAGCGGTGGTTACGGGACTCGAGACAAGGAAAGCTTACATTACCTTGACACTCAGACCTGACGTGACACAGTATAACATCTCACAGTCTAGGGCAGCGGTGGTTACGGGACTCGAGACAAGGAAAGCTTACATTACCTTGACACTCAGACCTGACGTGACACAGTATAACATCTCACAGTCTAGGGCAGCGGTGGCTCCGGGGCTCGAGACAAGGAAAGCGTACATTACCTCTGCTGGGTTGTGACTGCTGGAGGAGTCAGCTGCTGGACTGTCATCTTGATATCTGAAGGGACAGCCAGAGGGGAGCGGCCAGCCACGCCTTGACAAGCTACGATAGGTAGGAATGACCAAGATTACACTTGATTGGCCAAGAGACTGATTGTCACGCCCTCATCCCAACGTGATTGGCTGAAGGAGGCCTAAGGTCCGGCGCTCATACTGTCTAACGACCCAGCCCTGCATCTCTAATGACATCCAGGATGGATGGCCGACCTTTCCTAGGCATGACCTCATGGCTGACCCCGGGTCATTTGACAATAGGACCTAAAGAATGATTAGCGGTCGATTTAGACATGCGCTGCTATAGTCTTGGTCACGTGACTTGAGGTGTGTGGGATGATCCCAGGTACACGTGGGAGCGGCCGAGGAATCGCGGGATCTCCCAGGTCACCACGTCCCCTACCTAAGCATACTAATTTCTATACACACACACAATGAACACGCAGGTTCCTTACAAGATTTTGTGTGATCGGGGCCTGAACATGCAGGAGGGTGAAAGGAGGGCAAGGAATAGAGTGAATTGGAGCGATGTGGTATACCGGGGTTGACGTGCTGTCAGTGGATTGAATCAAGGCATGTGAAGCGTCTGGGGTAAACCATGGAAAGCTATGTAGGTATGTATATTTGCGTGTGTGGACGTATGTATATACATGTGTATGGGGGTGGGTTGGGCCATTTCTTTCGTCTGTTTCCTTGCGCTACCTCGCAAACGCGGGAGACAGCGACAAAGCAAAAAAGAAAAAAAAAAAAAAAAAATATATATATATATATATATATATATATATATATATATATATATATATATATATATATATATATGTGTGTGTGTGTGTGTGTGTGTGTGTGTGTGTGTGTGTGTGTTGAAATGGTTTTGACACATGGAGAGAGTGGATAAGGAAAGGTTTACAAAGAGGATATATGTGTCAGAAGTGGAGGGAACAAGGAGAAGCGGGAGACCAAACTGGAGATGGAAGGATGAAGTGAAAAAAGAATTGAAAGAGAGGGACCTGAACATACAGGAGGGTGAAAGGCGTGCACGGGATAAAGTGAATTGGAACGAGGTAGTACAATACGGTCGATATGCTGTCAGTGGACTGAACCAAGTCATGTAAAGCTTCTGGGGTAAACCATAGAAAGGTCTGTGGGGCCCGGATGTCGATAGAGAGCTGTGGTTTCGGTGCATTACACATGACAGCTAGAGAGTGAATGTGAGCGATCGTGGCCTGTCTTTGTCTTTTCTTGGCGCTACCTTGCTAGCGCGTGAAACGGCGATCAAGTATTGGAAAATATGCAGAAAGTAAATTAACAAGTGTACACAAGATGCTGGAAAAACCACATAAAAACGGAAAATGTTAAGTATCAAGCCACTTTCCGCGCTAGCGAGGTAGCGCCAAGAACAGATGACTGAGTCTTAGAGGGAAAAAAATCCTCACGTGGCTCCCTTCTCTTTTCCTTCTTTTGGAAAAGTAAAACAGGAGGGGACGATTTCCGGCGCCCCCCCCCCCCCCCCCCCCAACACACACACACACACACACACACACACATTTTAGTCGCCTTCTACGACACGCAGGGAATACGTGGGAAGTATTGTCTCCTATTCCCAGAATAATATATATATATATATATATATATATATATATATATATATATATATATATATATATATATATATATATACAGGTGTGTGTGTGTGTGTGTGTGTGTGTGTGTGTGTGTGTGTGTGTGTGTGTGTGTGAAGATAAAACTCACAGTGGAGAAGTAAGAGAGTAATTCTGGGTGTTGTATATACCTGGCCATACATAACCATGGATCCTCTTCAGGAAAGTGACCGACTATCATATACATTAAAGGTATCCACAGTTGTTGCCTGTAGAGAAAACATGAATCTGTCACTTGGATACCAGACGCCATAAGGCTAACAGTCTGTAAGAGGATTATATCGGGCGCCAACCCCACTCAATCCTATATATATATATATATATATATATATATATATATATATATATATATATATATATAATTTTATATTCTTTTTATTATATTTGGTCGCCGTTTTCCGCGTTAGCGCCTGGAAACAGACGAAACAGGAGCCATCCACTCATATACACATACTATATACACATGCGCACATACACGTTTATATACATACATACATATATATAAATATGTACAATCACACACACACACACACACACACACACACACACACACCGTTGTATGCATACAGGATCATCGTGGGCCCTTCTTCCACCACCTACCAAGAGGCCATCATCTGGCTAACCCTTGTCCACCAGCAGCTCACACGCCAGTCTGGCAGTAGACTCCTGACATCCCCTCGTCCTGGACACCTTATACACTAGGCACCGTCGCTCCTCACCACAATCGACTTGTTCCAGTCACAGCTGGTGCTGCAGACAGAACAGTGCTACACACACCACTGTGAGCGTCATCAGTGACCCATGAACAAATGTGCATAGCTATGCATGTGAACAGCTCAGTTTGTGGTAGTCAGGCTGTGGTATGTCAGCAATTGTATTCCTGTACCTAGTCATCACTTGTGTTCAACCAAGTGTATCATGTATATATACCATACCATTTACTCTGTAAACATCCCTGTATATCTGCCTCTCTCTCTCTCTCTCTCTCTCTCTCTCTCTCTCTCTCTCTCTCTCTCTCTCTCTCTCTCTCTCTCTCTCTCTCTCTCTCTCTCTGTCTCTCTCTGTCTCTCTCTCTCTCTCTCTCTCTCTCTCTCTCTCTCTCTCTCTCTCTCAACCACGAGTATATCCAAAGTGTGGAAGGCTCCAGCCCAACCTGATCTCAAGATCATGTATGACTAGTTAACCAACGACTGTCATGTCCTCCCAGTTCTGTAATACATGTAATACCTCGACGAATTATTGTCAGCCGAATGACGCAGCTCAGATCCATTTGACCGGTATTTATTGTTTATTATTTATGACGCACTGCCTCTCTATGTCACTCCTACACCTTCGGAGAATTCACGTGCAAGCTTCGACGGTCGCCTTGGTCGGTAGGTGGGTGGCAGGGAAGCTAGTGACACCGTCTCACGCCAGCCAGCAAACCTGGTGGCAAGAGGGAGACTGACTAGCTGGGCCGCAGCGGCACACACTATGTGTGCCCCTTGTGCTCACACTGGTGATGCAAGCCACGGGTAGTGAGTCTCTGTCACCTAAGGTAACCCAACACGTGACCAATATGTTTTGCTTCACTTGCCTCTCCTCTCTCGTGGGTGCCACACCTCCACCTCGGAAGCGGATGCAGCAAATTATTTAGAAGTTGGTTGTGTCGATGGACGATGTGTAGCGTCAGAAGGAAGTCCCTCCGGCGGCTGACACTGTAGCCAGCTTGGTAGGTTGGGCCTGGCTGAGGCAGCATGTTGGCAGCGGGACACCTCCAGGCCAGCTGGAGCTGACTGTACAGTTGACTGCCTCGTGTCCTGGTGATCTTAATGATGTAACTGGTTACTGTAGCTACCAGTGGGAGGCAGTTGAGTAAAGAGGTTCAGTATATGAGGGCCGGCCAGGGTACGCTGTCCCTTGGCAGGGAGTTGACCAGCCGAGGCAAGGGTGACCTGTTCGTGGCTCCTGGGTAAGCCAACCCACCGTCCCTGTAAGTGAGTGAAGTTTGGTGTGCAGACCTCACCAGCACTGGCTGACGTCCCCAGTGGGAGATTATGCGGTGTGTGAGACATGCTCATGGGTATTTGCTCCTACCACATGCATTCACGAGTTCTCGTTCTCCTCGAGCACCACGAACAGCCCCGTTAGGGCTGAGTGGTGTGTTGCTGAGTGAGTTCGTCTTCACTTGTGACCTGGTGTGTGGGGCGGGGGTACATCAGGAAGCGGGTCAGCTCGGTCGGTCAGTGATGGTGTGCTTCCATACCGTCCAGCCTCACATGGTCTTATTCCTCATACTTTCTAAGCCTTTTCATCCCATAATGTCACGTACTTCAACCCTAGCCGAAGAAAATAGTTTTGACTTGTTTCATTTTCTTTACGAGTAGGGCAGTGTCTTGTGATGCCTGTGGAACCAGCAGTTACCTTGTCGTGTGATTGATATTCGTAATAAATGTTTCCTTTCACGCAGGCAGCGTGATGACTGGAGAGTATGTATGTAGCGTGTAAAGCAGTGATCTGGAGGAGATGCATTACCACTGTAGTGTGTGAGGATCAGGTGAGGCGTGTCTCATGCTGGCTCCCGCCCTGGCAGCCACACATCAAACCAGGAACTACCAGTGTGTGTGTGTGTGTGTGTGTGTGTGTGTGTGTGTAGACCAAATGTTTGTCATGTAATGAATGGCTTCTGGGCAAGACTCGTGTTGTGTCGGGTGAATGGCGGCCACACGGCGGGCGGGTTGTGGCATACAAACCTGAGCTTCAGCGACCACCTCCCATGTTCTGTATAATACATGTCGTTATGTGTAACGACCACATCTGTCACCTACCATGTTCGGCGGGATTTATGGTCTGTCTTTCCATTTTCATTGTGATTACAAATAGCATTCGTGATATATCATTGGTTCTTTCTACATACGTTTGTTTGAGTGTGTGTGTGTGTGTGTGTGTGTGTGTGTGTGTGTGTGTGTGTGTGTGTGTGTGTGTGTGTGTTGACGTTGTGTGTTCTGGGGAGAGAGTTATAGACGGGTGGTGCCCCGCCTGTGTGTGTGTGTGTGTGTTTTCTGGGGAGAGAGTTATAGACGGGTGTTACCCCGCCTCTGTGTGTGTGTGTGTGTTTTCGTGTTGTGTGTGTGTGTGTGTGTGTGTTTTCGTGTTGTGTGTGTGTGTGTGTGTGTGTTTTCGTGTTGTGTGTGTGTGTGTGTGTTTTCGTGTTGTGTGTGTGTGTGTGTGTTTTCGTGTTGTGTGTGTGTGTGTGTGTGTGTGTGTGTGTGTGTGTGTGTTGACGTATTGTGTGTGTGTGTGTGTGTTGACGTGTTGTGTGTGTGTGTGTGTGTGTGTGTGTGTGTGTGTGTGTTGACGTGTCGTGTGTGTGTGTGTGTGTGTGTGTGTGTGTGTGTGTGTGTGTGTGTGTGTGTGTGTGTGTTGACGTGTCGTGTGTGTGTGTGTGTGTGTGTGTGTGTGTGTGTGTGTGTGTGTGTGTGTGTGTGTGTTGACGTATTGTGTGTGTGTGTGTTGACGTGTTGTGTGTGTGTGTGTGTGTGTGTGTGTGTGTGTGTGTGTGTGTGTTTTCGTGTTGTGTGTGTGTGTGTGTGTGTGTGTTGACGTATTGTGTGTGTGTGTGTGTGTGTGTGTGTGTGTGTGTGTTGACGTGTTGTGTATGTGTGTGTGTGTGTGTGTGTGTGTGTGTGTGTGTGTGTGTGTGTGTGTGTGTGTTGAAGGCGTCTTTCCGTAAGTATGTCATTAAGTAAGAGTGGGAACCGCTGCTTCCCCGTCTGGTGGCGGTTGTTGGCACATGACCAGCCACGAGCCGTATCGGGCACCGCCAACGTCTGGTCAGTTATTTGATTTATTGATCCAGGTTCATCACCAGACGACGACCCTGGCCAGTAGCTTCCAGTGTCTCTTCTATTCTTCTTGTGGTTTGCGAGTCGGGTGTAGTGTTGTTTACCGCGTGGCTCGTGGCGTGGGTGTGTGTGTGTGTGTGTGTGTGTGTTTGTGTGTGGGTGTGGCCGCAGGAGCAGGTGTGTCTCATCATTTCCTCGTGGAGTCTCGCCGCTCAGAGCAGGAAGCCCGGTGGGGGATGGAACAACGTACACTGTTGCGTCTCACGTCGGCTCAGGTGCAGTAATGTGGGTGTGTACCTCCCAGCACAACGACCCGCCTCCAGCAGCCTTGTTTACACGTCGCCACCATCGTATAGGATAGGGGACACCTGCACGGTCGACGATCCTGGCTGACCTCCATGTGAGGCCAGTCTACCTGGCTCAAGATGGAACCTAACCTAACCCCAGGTGGTCACCTTCAGCTTTGGCCGCCCCAACCTGACCTACACCCGAGCCACTTGGTACTTCAAGCGTCCCGACCAAGCAGTTAGGTAACGCAGGTGCCTCCAGGCCAAGGCTGAAGTCTTCTGACCAAGGCTGACGTCTCCTGACCAAGGCTGACGTCTTCTGACCAAGGCTGACGTCTTCTGACCAAGGCTGACGTCTCCAAGCTAAGGCTCCCGTTTTAAGGGAAGTATTTGCCCCCAGGTCAAGGTGCCAACTTTTTCTTCTTCAGTAAATCAAGGTTGTGGTGGCTGGTAGGAGGAATTGGTACACGTGCACAGGTGACTATTGTTGTGTGACGTCAGGTGGGTCTGGCTGGCTGGCTGGCTCCTGACGCACCAGGTTCGTGCCGCTCCCCTGCCTCCTGCCGTGCTGGAGAACCACAGTTACGTGCCACCGTTGTGTGAGGAGGTAAATACGCCGGTGTGCTCCGTTATATCCTTATGCTCCGTTGAGATGTTATCCCTTTTTCTATTTTTGTGTGCGAAGAGCGCTCTCTCTCTCTCTCTCTCTCTCTCTCTCTCTCTCTCTCTCTCTCTCTCTCTCTCTCTCTCTCTCTCTCTCTCTCTCTGTGCCATTTTTTTTCCATCTCATACATGTCTGTCCACTGTCATATTTTTGGGTGCTCTTATGCTTGAGTTTAGTCCTAAAGTGGACCGATAGACAGGTGTGGAAGCAGGATTAGGAAGAACACAGTGTTCTTTTGGACAGTGTACACAGATGATGTAGCTCAGAGCGAGGTGCTGCTGGAGGTGTAGGAGTATGATGAGGAGAGGTCGGGTAAGGGGAGGTGAGATGCTGTAAGTTGGCTTGGCAGGAGTCCCGCGGGGCTGGCGAAGGTGCAGGGTGAAAGGCAGGCGTCCCTCAGGAGAGTATGACTGCCGAGTCTCGTGGAGCTTCTGCAGGAAGTGGGAGCGAAGGATGGCGTGTGCTGTAGGATGCCTGTGGGCCGTGTGTCCCGCACTTCAAGCTGCATCTCGATATGGACGGTGGTGGTGATGTCCCGCGTGGGTCCTGCCGGAAATGGACGTCGTAGATGAGGCACCATAGATGAAACGTCAGGAGTCACATGAGGGATTGCTACTGACTGAGGAGACGCCCCAAGGGTTCCATGAGTCTGGAGTCACATGGCCAAGACTTTAGACATCAGAGCGGTATACTTGTTGTCTGAGGCAAGATGGTCATTTACTGCCTTGGGTGATTCCTTGGAATATGAGGGCTGCCAGATTCATGTCAGGAGTGCGGTCCTTGTGGTCACACAGTTCATAGATGGCGAGAGACGAGAAGAGGTGTTGGTGATTGGTGGGAAGCCCAGAAGAGAGGTAGAACTTTGAGGTTGAAATTTTCTTTCTCTGAGCTTATCTTCTCAGGCAACAGTTGCCTCCTCCGAAAAAGATGGTAAATTGGATCTTGCTGACCTCCAGATAAGCGAGGAAAAGCGAGTGATGACACTCTTCAGAGCTCCAACACTCATGTGAATAGATGACTGCTGTGTGCTAACATCACCCTACATGGCAGACGAACCTACATTGTTAGAAAGTGATCTGAGATCTTACTTGGCCGATATTGAAACGTTAATAAGATTGACTGAAATCACTGAGGTTGTAATATCTGGAGGACAGACTGGTTAGGTATATCATCCTTTTCACTGGAGAAATACCTGAAAAGATCGTCCCTACGTACAGTCAAAATATGCTTCCCTCTTAGCACGACAGGGATGGAAGACTATACAAATTATTACTCATAAAATCCGCAGGAGCGATAAGCACAAAATGAGCAAATGCCTTGACCATCCTGGGCCCAAGGCTATTCAGCACATTACCTGCATCCGTCAGAAACACAGTGGAATTCTCAATGGAGAATTTTTGGGAATCTCTGGAAAAGTACTTATAAAGTGTACCAAACCACCGTGGCTGTGGTGGTTATGTGGACCTGCAGCTTCCAACAACTTGGTCGACTGGGCCCAGCCCAGCCCGAGCTATAAGTGTAGACTTCCATAACCTATTTCAGATGGGCGCCAGGTATACATATCAGGAAGATGACATGTTCACAGTATCGTGAGGCTGGAGCCCTCACCACACACGAGACCAACAGCTGCAGATGGTCTCACATGAGCTCTGAGGAGAGCAGCGGTTGTTGATAGTCTACCGTTGTACTAGACGTAACCTCAGGATGTAACTGACATTGTTGTGTACCGTCATATAGGTTATGTATGTCTTGTGTAACGTCGTGTCGTCCGGTTGAATGCCTTTATTGTACTGGGAACCTTCTCATATCGTCGCTGATTCGAACCACCTTCCTGTATGTTAATCTTTGCTAATGAAAGGTGGTCTTGTCTGCTGTCTCAAGTCACGCGAAATAAGATGCACAGTGACTAACCCACATACACTGCTGCCAATGATTATTCTGTGTCTTTGGCATGATTGAAATTAGTGACTGCTGGGATGATATACTTTCGGGAAAATATTATTCCATATTTATTCTGATGAAAACCGGTCCAGTCTGTCCAGGTCGAGGAATATGCTAGACGCACGATGACTAACCCCCGAAGATTTGCCAATAGTTCATCCATTTCCGTTGCTGGCTGCTGGGTTGATATATTTTCGAGAAAGTATATTAGTGTTGAGCGGGAAAGTTGCGCCTCTGATATGGGTGGTATGAAAATTTTTATTCTTGGGGGTGGAGGTATGTTTGTGAGTAGTTATACCACTGAACAGTGCCATTCCGCCATTTTCCGACGAAACACAGTGGCACCCTAGGCATCCAAAGGAGTGAGCAGTGCCCTGATGGCCCAAGTCTGTTAGAATCATTGAAAAACCATTCTGTTGTGGCCAAGCGTATTGAGCAGCGGTAAATACTACGCGAGCCGCATGCGGGCCTCACGTCTATCCTGCGGCCTAGAAGAAAGGAGAAAAAGATTATAAGTAATTAGACAAAAGAGATTGTCAGTACTCATCGTAAAAGATGGGGAAAATATTCTGATTATGGACAGCAGCAATTGAATAGTAGAAATTCAAGTTCTGGTGACAAATCAGGAGGCATAGAGAGAGGAGATATTGCATGTTATATATGAGTATATTTTTACAGTCATTGCGGCTTGAACGAAATTTTCTATTGCCCTCATCGGCCCTCAGTATTTTTCTGGTGGATACTAATGATATAGAGCCATCGTAGCCAAGTATACAGAGCCATCGTAGCCATGTATACAGAGTCATTGTAGCCAAGTAAACAGAGCCGTCGTAGCCAAGTAAACAGAGTCATTGTAGCCAAGTAAACAGAGCCGTCGTAGCCAAGCAAACAGAGTCATTGTAGGCAAGTAAACAGAGCCGTCGTAGCTAAGTAAACAGAGTCATTGTAGCCAAGTAAACAGAGCCGTGGTAGTTAGGTAAACAGAGTAATTGCAGCCAAGCAAACAGAGCCGTCGTAGCCAAGTAAACAGAGCCGTCGTATCCAAGTAAACAGAGTCATTGTAGCCAAGTAAACAGAGCTGTTGTAGCCAAGTAAACAGAGCCGTCGTAGCCAAGTAAGCAGAGTCATTGTAGCCAAGTAAACAGAGCTGTTGTAGCCAAGTAAACAGAGCCGTCGTAGCCAAGTAAACAGAGTCATTGTAGCCAAGTAAACAGAGCCGTCGAAGCTAAGTAAACAGAGTCATTGTAGCCAAGTAAACAGAGCCGTGGTAGTTAGGTAAACAGAGTCATTGCAGCCAAGCAAACAGAGCTGTCGTAGACAAGTAAACAGCCGTCGTAGTTAAGTAAAGAGAATCATTGTAACCAAGTAAACAGATCCATCGTAGTCAAGTAAACAGAGTCATTGTAGCCAAGTAAACAGCCGTCGTAGTTAAGTAAACAGAGTCATTGTAGCCAAGTAAACAGAGCCATCGTAGCCAAGTAAACAGAGTCATTGTAGCCAAGTAAACAGCCGTCGTAGTTAAGTAAACAGAGTCATTGTAGCCAAGTAAACAGAGCCATCGTAGCCAAGTAAACAGAGTCATTGTAGCCAAGTAAACAGCCGTCGTAGTTAAGTAAACAGAGTCATTGTAGCCAAGTAAACAGAGCCATCGTAGCCAAGTAAACAGAGTCATTGTAGCCAAGTAAACAGCCGTCGTAGTTATGTAAACAGAGTCATTGTAGCCAAGTAAACAGAGCCGTCGTAGCCAAGTACACAGAACCATCATAGCCCCTAGTGTAAGAGGTATGTACGTATGGTCTTAGTTGGTACAGCAGGAGCGATAGAAAAGGGGCAACACGTGTCTTGCACATGATGAAGCCTGTGATGTGTGAGACCTGTGTGCCTCTCGCAAGCCGTCCACCCTCCCGCTGTGTTGACCTCGTCCGCCAGTGTTGCTCACACACTTTGAGTTTAGGTACCAGAGTCCTCATGTTGTGCTTATGTTTTGTTGTGCATTGGAGGGATAGTTTTGTGTGTGGGAGACAGCGACAAAGCAAAAAAAAAAAAAAAAAAAAAAAAAATATATATATATATATATATATATATATATATATATATATATATATATATATATATATATATATATATATATACATAATGTGCGTGTGTGTGTGTGTGTGTTTATTTATTTATTTATTTATTCATTCATTCAGTTTACCCAAACCACTGCCCCTTGTCAACAGCCAGGACTCACATACGAACTTTCCTTGGTTTCCTCCGACCGCTTTACATGCCATGGTTTAGCCCATTGACATCACGTGGTACCCTGCATACCCCATCGCTCCAATTCGCTCTATTCCTTGCATGCCTCACACCCTCCTGCAGGTTCAGGCACCGAACCTTCAATGCACCTTTCACTCCATTTTACCTCTCCTCCTTGGTGCCACTCCTGTCATGTCTACCCTCTTAGTGATCCTCTCCTCACGCATCTTCTAAACTCCGACCATTTCAGTACATATTACTCAGCTCTCTCATGGAAACTCCTCTAACTACCAAACCTCTCCCTTACCCTTTCATTTATTAGCCGGTTAGTCATTTTTCCATCTCATATTGTCCTCAAACATTTCATTTCCAACTTTTTCACCCATTTCTTTACATTTTTGTCGGTATCCCACGCCTCGCGTTCGTGCAGCACCGACAGGACTGCTATACCATCAAACATACCCAAGTTTGCCCTTAAACACAATGACCTCTCTTCCCACACGTTCCTCAGTGCGTCTAGGACCTTTGCATCCTCACCCAGCTGCCATGATTCCCTTCGTTTCCATACCCACTTCCAGGTATCTAAAACATTCCACTTCCTCCAAGTTCTCTCCATTCAGACTCACGCTCAAATAACTGGTCTCTCTGTAATGCTGAATCTAATAACTTTGCTTTTATTCAGTTTACATTCAATTTACTCCATTCACACACTCTTCCAAATTCATGCATCGAATTTGTTGTCAGCCCCGTTTCATCACCGAACAGCAACTGACTCGCCCCTCAAATTCCCCCCAACGCCAACAGACTGCATACCTGCTCCTCTCCCCAAGACCCTTGTGTTCACCTCCCATCTTCAACAAATGTGACATCACACACTCCTGCCGCAGACCCACCTTCACCTGGAACCACTCACCCTCCTCCCTTTTTACTTGCATAGACGCCTTACTCTCAACGCCATATATATATTCGCAGTACCTTCCACTGGGCATCTCTATCAACCTTGTCATACGCTTTCTCTAGATCCATAAACGCCACTTGAAGGTCCTTCTATTTCTCTAAGTATTTCTCTCTCACTTTTTTCAAACACCTGATCCACACACCCTTTACCATTACTGAAGCCACGCTGTTCCTCCACAATCAGATGCTTAGTGTATGTTACCACCCTGTTAATCACGCCTCTCCCATCTAACTTACCAGGTACACTCAGCAAAGATATCCTTGTGATCTGAAAATTTACTTTAGTTCCCTTGCTTACATTGAACCTGTACGGAAGTTCCACTAATCCCCAAGCACGCCCCCAAGATCCATTCATGCACTAAACATCCTAACTAACCAATCAGCAACACAGTCACCACCTTAAGAAATTCATCTGCACTACCATCCACTCCAGCCGCCTTGCCACACCTCATCTTATGCCAGTCTTTCACCACAAACCATTTACCATGTAAAGAGAAGTGATGGTGAAAACCTTTCTCTGGGTGAAGTCCAGAACGCGGCTGCAGTGGATGAGATTGTAGTGTGTGTGTGTGTGTGTGTGTGTGTGTGTGTGTGTGTGTGTGTGTGTGTGTGTGTGTGTGTATATATATATATATATATATATATATATATATATATATATATATATATATATATATATATATATATATATAGAGAGAGAGAGAGAGAGAGAGAGAGAGAGAGAGAGGTAGATAGTTTGGAATTGCTAGGCTTCGCCTGCTTGGAGATGCACAAGGAGTAAAAAGTTACCGTCGTGGAGGCTGTACCATCAGGAAGCCAGCCTTATCAAAGAACGTCTGACACTCCTAACGGTTCCTTGATTTCCCTGCTACTGCAAGTAGCGCAGCTTTGGAGCAGCAGAAGCTCCTGGAAGGAGAACAAGGATGACACCGGCATTCTTTCAGAGAGAGAGAGGAGTCCTTGACTACTTATGAATAAATAGATAAATATTTAGGAATGTGATAGACAGGATAATTTTGGTGTCCTCCGCCCACCTTATGGTCCACGCCCACCCCTGTAGTTGACGCCCACCCTGTGACCCGCGCCTACCCGGTGGTCCACACCCACCCGGTGGTCCAGGCCCACGGGAGCCGCCCAGTCATACCCATATGATGCGAGTAACAGGTGTTGGTTCTGCCCTTCCCCCGTAGCCAGCGATGAAGGTCTTACCAAGGGTCGTCCAGTGGGCTGGTACATGTTACTGTGCCATACAACGTGTGTCCACCAGTGCCGGACACCTCCTGGTGTGACAACTTGATCACGTCCTCCCGTACGATGTAGTGGCAGGAGGGACACTGTTCTCTGGGATCGTTGGTTCCACTTGAATGTGTTGGGTTGGCATCCATAAGTTGTTTAACATCTTCCAACCTTAACCTACATACCAACTTTCCCTTCCACACTTGGCTTCCTCCTCAACCATTGAATAGGGGTTTTCTGCTTATATATATATATATATATATATATATATATATATATATATATATATATATATATATATATATATATATATTTTTTTTTTTTTTTTTTCATACTATTCGCCATTTCCCGCATTAGCGAGGTAGCGTTAAGAACAGAGGACTGGGCCTTTGAGGGAATATCCTCATATGGCCCCCTTCTCTGTTCCTTCTTTTGAAAAATTTAAAAAAAAAATGAGAGGGGAGGATTTCCAGCCCCCCGCTCCCTTCCCTTTTAGTCGCCTTCTACGACATGCAGGGAATACGTGGGAAGTATTCTTTCTCCCCTATATATATTTATCTATTTATTCACTTTGCCCCGTCGCCGCCCCCCGCACCAGCGTTTCTTTGGGTTTTCTAAAACGTTTATATAGATTGTAAGCCATAAACGTTTGTAGGGGATGGAGAGTGTGGCTGGTGGTGATTAATGTTTATGTGTTACGGAGAGAGTTTTATACTTCTGTTGCCCCGCCTCTGAACCTTGTATATATTCACCAAGTCTGTAGCCCTAAGTATGTATGTATGTATGCTCACACACACACACACACACACACACACACACACACACACACACACCAGCTTAAGCCAAATAGCCATTTATGGACCAGCACAGAGGGGGAGGATGAACACCTGGGTTGGATGTGGGCCTTGTCAGCCACGTTGCGATTCAAAAGCATGCGGGTCCGATCCTGGGCTATCCCATGCTGACTCATAGTCAGTAAAGCTAACTACTACACCACGAAAGCCCGTGGGCAGTGGCTGGTCATGATGGAGTGTGTGGTCGTAGCTGGTGAGGCTGGCGTGATGGGTGGTGAGGATGGAGTGTGTGGCAGTGGCTGCTGGCGCTGGAGCAGCAGGGGCGGCACCACATGGTGGTACACGAACATGGAGGACCAAGTTACAGAGTGACCGGTCCAGCTTGGCTTGGGTGTGTGATGTATGCAGGGAAGGGTAATGGTGCTAGCGACTGGCGTTAAGACTTAATACATGTGCGTTAGTATAGTTGTTGACGGCAATAATGTTAATTATATATCCAGCGAACATTGCGGTTCGTGGTGTAATACATTGCCCATGTTATCTCTCGACCTCAGAACAATATTAAGAATAAGTAATGTCTCAGAGAAATTGACCCATAGCCATTATTGGTAATATTTAAAGCATTATTGACCTGGAGGCCAGGGACTGCTGACCGGTGAGAACGCTTACATCATAAAGTCAGGAAATGGAGGCCTTGGGGGAACGTTTGGTTGCATCACGCGTGTTGTGTCCTTGCTACAACGGAGCCAGTAGTGTGTGGAGGAACGTGTGTGGTAATGAGGGAAACTTGGCCATAGTGACATGTCTTTTTATACTATAAAAAGCCCTAGAAGCACGATGACTATCCCCCCCCCACCCCTTCCCATACACAGTTGCCAATATTTATCCAATTTCTTGGCAGGATATATATATATATATATATATATATATATATATATATATATATATATATATATATATATATATATATACTACATATACTACCGTCTGCTGGAGTGACGTATATATGAGCAAAAGTATTTTAATGTTATTGGGAAGGCTGTTGAGGCAACATGGGAGGAGTAGAGAAGAACAATAGTGTGGTTGAGTGGTAATACCACTGAACAATGCCATTTCACCATTCATAATGGAGTTTCCACAAAGGGAGGGAGTGGCAGTAGCGAAGGAGGGTTTGGTGGCTGGAGAGGGAGGGAGTGGCGGTGGTGAAGGAGGTTTTAGTGGCCAGGGAGGGCATGCTGGTGGTGAGGGAGGGTGTGGTAGCCCTCCCCAGGAGCAGGCAGACGAGGGCCCGTATCTGTGAGTACTTCTCGATTTCTCCCGACTTTGTGAATTTCGAAAATCGTCAACGAATAGCATTCGAACCTTTCAAGTCCAACCCTCATACGTCACACGTTTCCAGACACTATGCACTGTGTGATATTTATCTCTGTCAATTGACTTTATTGTCATGACAAAGTGACATCCCAAGCGGCTGGTTGGCGTAAACTGGGATAATATGAAATTTTAAGGATTCATGATATTCTAATGAGGTTGTAATGATAACCCACAGTGTGTAACCCATACAGTTTGATTACAGAACAGTTGGACGATATGATAAGAAGAAAATGTAACATAAATGATGAAATATGAGTTAAGCCACATAGGCAGTCAGGATGATGATGAAGAAGGCAGCGTATCTGTACAGTGAGGATAACTTTATTTATGAAGCTTCCTTCATTCCCCCTCCAGGGTTCGCTCCCGTAACACCTCCTAGAGCTACAGTATATAATGAATTGTCGCTGAAGATGACCATTGAGGAAAGAGAACATGGGATGAGAACGTCCCTCAGTTTCTTATTGACTGTTCCTCATTCATCCCACTAAAGGTAGAGGGACGTTGGTTAAGTTAGCAGCCATACCAGCCTATTTAACGACCAAGCTACTGTAGGTGTCATATGCTTCCATATAATGGTCTTCTGACTGGACTCTTGACAGTACATGATGAGGACAGATAACACAAGACCTGATGGTCTATGACCAGGTTATCTGCTGGAGGACAGTACATGGGAAGGACAGATAACACAAGACCTGATGGCCTATGACCAGGTTATCTGCTGGAGGACAGTACATGGGAAGGACAGATAACACAAGACCTGATGGTCTATGACCAGGTTATCTGCTGGAGGACAGTACATGGGAAGGACAGATAACACAAGACCTGATGGCCTATGACCAGGTTATCTGCTGGAGGACAGTACATGGGAAGGACAGATAACACAAGACCTGATGGTCTATGACCAGGTTATCTGCTGGAGGACAGTACATGGGAAGGACAGATAACACAAGACCTGATGGCCTATGACCAGGTTATCTGCTGGAGGACAGTACATGGGAAGGACAGATAACACAAGACCTGATGGCCTATGACCAGGTTATCTGCTGGAGGACAGTACATGGGAAGGACAGATAACACAAGACCTGATGGCCTATGACCAGGTTATCTGGTGTGTGACATATTCTACCTTTAATGTACATAAAGTGAGACAGAATAGTAAAGCTGAAGATTCCTCCCCACCCACCACTACACTTCATCGGACTGGAAAATAGCTATAGAGGAAGTTTAAATACTATAAAGGTAAACTGTCGTGGAAATTTTATAGGAATGTATGAATAGAAGTTCATTCTGATATAGTTCCAGCGGCTGGATGGTCTTGAAAGAATATTTTAGTCTCGTATTAGTTTATCATGACTCACTTGTGCCACTCCACTTTCAGAGAGCATGAAGGTGGTACTGCATCAGGTTTCAGATCCTTCCTGGAAGTCATGCTCAAGGCTGGAATGTGATTTTAAGAACCTTCTGCAGAGTTGGACTTGGGTTTGGTTTCGTTGTAAGGATACAAGTTTAGTGTTGTATCTCTTTTAGTCTTCCAGGAAATTCGTAGTAGTATTATAAAAAGTTGACCGGGTCCGCCTGTAGACGGGCGAGGGAGGAATTGGTCAGACGCATGACGACCAACACCAGACTCGTTTGCCAGTAATTCATCCATTTCCTTGGCAGGATTGAAATTGCTGAGTGCTGATGTAATATATTTTCGGAAAATTATATACCTCATTATATCATATTATATTATATTTATGTTATATTATATATACTATAAAAAGCAGTAAGGTCCGAGACGTACGTCGATTCCCATTCGCACTTTACAGTAATTTATCCATTTCCTCAGCAGAATAGATATTACTGTTGCTGGGATGATATTTTTTTTTAAGGAAAATGTGTTATGTTTAAGCTGGAAAGTTCCGGCAATATTGGAATTATGAACAAAAAAGAAAATATGGCAGAGGGAATGGTTATACCACTGAATAATGCCATTACGCCGTTCATATATGCAGGAGCGAGCAGGCGAGGACCCGGAGGGCTGAATTTAACTGATATTCATAAACTAACCGAATAATGATAATGATAATGTACAAGACACGTAAGCTAGTTGAAATCCTCGTCCGTTAGCGCTAAGTTGAATGAAGTATGACCCCAGTCGTCATTCTGCAATATGATAGGGTCCACAATGGTCATCCACATCTGATCTCTTCTCTAGTGTGGTGACAGATGGGTTCTGCACTGAGAGAGTATGTACGGGCTGGTTTCTCGTTTGCCTAATTAGGGACTTCTAAGATTATACCAATACTAACAACCCAACAGTGGTGTAGGTATCAGCTGTTGCCAGCGGTACCAACCCAACAGTGGTGTAGGTATCAGCTGGTGCCAGCGGTACCAACCCAACACCGGTGTATGTATGTCTGGAGTTATGAGACACATGAAGCCCCCAGATCCCTAGTGGGTTGACCTGACCAGCGACGCCTTGTGCTGTGCTCCACTGGCTCAGGTTGTGTGCAGGGCGTGAGAGGGACCTGGCCTGTGATGGAGGAGGCCTGGCACGAACATGGACTGCGGCCGTGGCCCATGTTAACACCGTACGTGTAGAGGAAGATGTGATCATGAATCGCCTGGCAGCGCAGCTGGGAGGGGCCTGCAGGGGAGACACACAGGGGACGCCCCTCATGGTTAGTGGGGCGGCCTGGCGGAGGGCCTCTCGCCTGGTCATAGTGCCCGGGACGCGGGGATGTGCCTGGGACACATGGAACGGGCCCGTCCAGTCTTCCTGGCGGCTGTGTGTCACCCGCAGCTGAAGATGCCTTCACGCCGCGCACGTCGACGTCTGACGTGTTCACTGGCCCGCCTCAGGGAAGGCTGTATCCTGACGTTGATATGCAAGACGAAAACAGCATTTTGTCCTCATGTATTTGTGTACATCATATCTTGATAGGAAACAACAGAAGGTTGAGCACTGTGCCACCCTCCATATCTTCTCCCGTTATGCTCATACACACTCAACGATTTACCTAAACAAAATAAAACTAGCTAAGGGCCTCGTGTGTGTATTCTCCTACAAATAGTTAAACCATACGTGTGTGTGTTTGTGTTTGTTTATGTGTGTGTGTGTGTGTTTGTGTGTGTGAGAGAGAGAGAGAGAGAGAGAGAGAGAGAGAGAGAGAGAGAGAGAGAGAGAGATGGGGAAGCTTTAGAGATTGAAAAAAAAAGAGCAGACAGCTAGAGTCTAGAAATAGACAGAACAATCAATAAAAGCGTAGAACTTACTACCAGTATTAATGATGACTTTCCTCTCCGGCAGACAACAGTAATTTAACCCTTTATCTCGTGAATGAACACAGTCCAATTTCCGTTGTGGTGCGCCTCAGGCCAGGCCAGCTCCTCCGTGATTTATGGTCCGGGCAGCGCAACAACACATGGTATGGTACTGTTGTTGTTGTGTGGTGGGGGGCCTGCACCAGCCACTGGTCAGGACGGGAGGGACGGAGGAAGCCTGCACCAGCCACTGGTCAGGACGGGAGGGACGGAGGAAGCCTGCACCAGCCATTGGTCAGGACGGGAGGGACGGAGGAAGCCTGCACCAGCCACTGGTCAGGACGGGAGGGACGGAGGAAGCCTGCACCAGCCACTGGTCAGGACGGGAGGGACGGAGGAAGCCTGCACCAGCCACTGGTCAGGACGGGAGGGACGGAGGAAGCCTGCACCAGCCACTGGTCAGGACGGGAGGGACGGGGAAAGAATGTGGAAGCCAGGAAGGTGTGTCAGGTAAGGTCAGGTCACGGATGCGGAGAGTGTGAGATGTGACGCAGTGACACAACAAGACATGCATGGTGTGGACAGGGTGTGCGGTTGGTGTGCGGAGGGAACTTGAACGTATGGCAAGACTGGCACATCATGCCCAGGAAAATGTAAATTTGAACACCCTGCACTAGGCTCATCGACCTGCCGTAGGAGAGATTAATGCCAATGCAGATTTTTACCGTTCATGATTGTACAGATAATCCACAGAGATTTGGCGCTGCTTGAACGAGTACTCTGAGGACCACCATATGTCAGGGACGATGATTAATGCCCCTCGTCCCCGTCACAATACACATCCATTTTAGTGTGAGGCACAGGACCAGAGAGAGAGAGGCAGGGAAGAGCTACCACAGGAGGCTATGAGGCTGGCTTCCCTCTTCAGAATGGTGAGGGAACTGAAAACACTCTGCCCAGGTCCAGCAGAGCAGCACATAACACCACAAGAGACAAGCCATGTAGCGTCCCTCGTGTAGGCCAATATACTGGGACTGAAATCATATTTTTCAAATCCCATATACAAGTGGCTAGTCAAACGAGTCAAATGCAGTTTTTGCATCCTTTATTAAAACATATACAAAATACCCAAATTACAATCTGTACAGTTACGACGGGATTAGATCATGTAGAGGAGTTCCACTGTATATTGTAGATATAACAACTCCTGAACTCCTCTAATGATGTAGTGGAGGAAGCACTCGTTGTCATCACTGAAAACACAAACCTGGTCATTGTACTAATCTATAGACCACCTGACCTGAAGCCTCATGATGAAGTTACGAACAAATAAGAAAGACACAATCATGTCTTGACCTCCTCGGTAACCCAGACCTGAATATACTGGTCTTAGGAGACTTCAACCTGCCACACATGACATGCAGGACATGACATGGAGACATGCAGGACATGGCATCTTAGATGAAACTGCCGAAACTAGAAGCAGTTTGGAATATCAGCTACAAAACAGTCACTCGCACTGTTTGAAGCGTTCTCATTCAGTTGATAAATAACAAATGTAACCAGAAATAACATTCTGGTCTGAATCAATACAAATAATGTGGACCTATAATGAGACATCCTTATATGGTGGGTGGGGAGGCAAAGGTTCTTACTAGATGCATTGAGGAATGTGTGGGAAGAGAGGTCAGTGAGTGTGTGTGTGTGTGTGTGTGTGTGTGTGTGTGTGGGCAGAGATGGGTATGATTGATGATACAGTAGACCCGTCCGGTGCTGTGTGGATGTGAGGAGTAGACTTTAGACAATAAGGTAAAGGACAGGGTGAAAATGTTGAAGATGAGATGTATGAGGACAGTATGTAGTGTGAGGAAGGTTGACCGAGTAAGAAATGGTAGGGTAGAAGCTCAAGAGATGTGGTAGTAAGAGGAGTTCGTGTAAGCGAGCTAATGAGGGTGTGCAGCAGTGGTGTGCACATTTGGAGTGGATGGCCAAGTCAGAAGTGGAGGGAACAAGGAAAAGGGGTAAATCAAGGACGTGGAAGGACGGAGTGAAGGATGCTTCGAAGGCTCAGGGCCTGAACATGCAAGAGGGTGCGAGGCGTGCAAGGAATATAGCGAATTAGAGCGATATAGTATACAGGGGACGACATGCTATCATTGGGCTGAACTAGCAGTCGAGGAAAACCACGGAAAGGTCTGTGGGTCCCGGTTGTGGATATGAGGCTTTGGTTGTGGTGCATTATACATAACAGGTAAAGAGAGGATGTGAGAGAATCAGCCCATTTCTTCGTTTGTTCCAGACGCTACCTCGCTAACGCGGAAAATGGCAAACGTACATAAAGTCGCTACTTGTCCTGAGTGCCCTGAGACTAGAGTGTATCCTGCCACAGGGAGGCACACGAACCTTACTGGTAACGTTATGGATTCCTTCTCACGTACGTCTCCGACAGCATGATAGAGAGGCTGTTGAACACAACATTGGGTTGTCGGCTACAAGTGTAAAAACGTCATCGTTAAGTAACTACAGGAACTGCTTGAAGCCAGTACACGATTGTAGATGTATACAAGAAGATACGTTTTCCATTTTCCATCGAAATGAAATGTGACAAATATAACGTGTATGGACAAGACCACAAGATATTGTCAGTGCTGGATGACTCTACGCCATAGATGCTGTGGCCAGAAACATAGACACGTTACAGCACAAGGTCTTAATAACACCATGATAAGGTATCTGAAATTTTGAGATTGTATCCGCTCATGCCTCTTATGTAGGAATCTGCTCTATGAAAGACAGATATCATGCAATACACTAACTCTAACTACTGTTGTCCTAACTGACTGTCCACAAGAGTCTGACAAAGACCCAGTGTGATATTTTGCGCTACCGTTCTCAAGCTGAGCTCGGGCGGCACAGTAAGCTGCTGATAGCGGCAAAGAAACAAGCTGTATCATTATGTAGGTTCCTGTGTGTCTGTGCTACGGGGAGAGAGAGAGAGAGAGAGAGAGAGAGAGAGAGAGAGAGAGAGAGAGTGAGTTTTACACCCGTGTTGTCTGGTCTCTAAACCTTGTATGTATGGACTATGTCTTAATCTTATGTATTATCACATGTAGACTTACCCCAGCTGACACCAGGTGCTCATTCATCCACCTGCTCCAAAGTGGAGGATGAAGAGGTGGGTTTGCTGTGACCACCCCGGCTGCCCTGTCCGGGACTCGAACCCGGGACCGTTAGATTGGTACATCGCCTCGCTGACCACATCAGACAGAGTGTCCGCCTCAGGAGCCGGCCGGCGTGAGGCTGGGAGGACAATGGCCAGTTGGATGACCAGATGACAGTTTGTGTGGGTTGTCCTTAGACCCGTCGACCGAAGTCGGTAAGGTTGAGAGAGACGACTTACCAGGATGTACGAATAGGCCAAAATGGAAATCAAGGCAAGCGCGTAGCGCTCACCGCAAAAGACATCTGGAGTGATGAAGAACGAGTCGTGTGAGGTACGCGTGGATAAGTGAGGGATGGAGAGATTGTATGTATGTTGGCGGACTCCGCCAGCAGCCTGTGTGTGGGTGAAGCAGAAAGGAATGACAGGAACCGGAGCCAAAGAAGTGAGACGTGACAGCCGCTGAAGAGCTGGCTCGCCGCCGTGCAGACTTCTCTAACTCTCCGCGAGAGAGAGAGAGAGAGAGAGAGAGAGAGAGAGAGAGAGAGAGAGAGAGAGAGAGAGAGAGAGAGAGAGAGAGAGATTCACTGGAATGTAAGTAAGATGAACATTAAGTTGTCACTTGTATATACCAGGTAGTGTCTGCACGTGCCCCGTGTGTGGTTGTTGGTGATGGTGGCGCTGGAGGCAGCCGGCCAGGTGGGTCATCAGCGGCCAGGGTTGCCTCCCACCGCTCTACCTCCCCTCACCACACTCACTACCTGACAGGGGAAATTAAGTTCATGATTTTATTCCTTTTTTGGGAGAGCAAGAGAAGAGAGATAGCTGCCCTGGTACTGTGGCAAGTGGTGCTCTGTGTGTGTGTGTGTGTGTTTGTGTGTGTGTGTGTGTGTGTGTGTGTGTGTGTGTTAAACAATAAAGAAAATGATTATTGATAATGATTATGATGATGATAAAGTGGTCGAGAGAAATAATCATGATCGTATTTCGTATATGCCGAACTGCCTCTCCTGCAGTAGCAGAATGACTTCAGAAACCAACGAACATTGATTCTGATTTTTGCCGCAATTGCGGCTAATTTATTATGCACTTCATTTGCATACATCCGATTTCCGGGAGTCATAAGTAATATTCCATAACCAGAGCCCATGATCCACAACAAAGCCCCACAGATTACATTATGCTTTACACTGACTGTGTTCACTTTGTCTTGTGTCAGTCCAACAAACGACACTTTGCCCCTCCCCCCCATATACCACATTGATACTTTTCTTTTTTCTTTCCCCATATATGCATCTCACCTTCCTAAATGATCAGGTTCCTGTACCCTCAGATTTTTCAGTGTTCCATTCTTCCATCTCCTTCTGTGTCTTCTACCCTTGTATCTTTTCTGATACATTCGCCTTAGTAAATCTGTTTATCTCGTCCATATGTTCGAACCATCTCAGTACACATGATTATCCATTTCGATGAGGCTGCCCAGACTACCACATTTCTGTTACATGGTCAACCCGACTCGCACAATAAATTGATCTTCAGCTCTTCTGTTGCCGGACGTTCATGCTCTTCCGTTCTTTTACGTTCAGAGCCCAAGACTCGCATCCATACACCGCTCCGGACTGCAGTACCTATGGATGATACCTTCAGACACCCTTGTTTACAGTGATACATACTGACCTTTCGCCCCCACACGTTCCTTTTGCATCCAGGATCTTGGCCACCCTCTTCCACCGTATGACTCACTCTAGCCCTCAAGGATCCCCGAGGGCCACGTCCACTCGGAGTTACATAAACCATTCCACATCCTCCAGATTCTCCCCATTCAAACTTTCGTGCTTCAACTCAGTGCCTGACTTTTATTCACATATACATCTTCCCAGAATTTCGCCAGATCCTGGAGTTTTTCTTTGTTGTGTCCCACTAGAGCCGTGTCATCTGTAAACAGCAATTGATCCACCTTCCTTGCCTCCCTACCACCAGCATACCTTACGCCTACCCCTTATTCTGTGACAGATTTACTTTCCTCACAGTCCCATCCTTAAACAGATTAAACAAATACCTTCACTGGGAACCACCCACCCTTCTCCCTTCCTACTTGCAATCATTTCTAGATCTCCCAGTTACAGACTCATGCAGCAATTGGTAACTTTCCATTTACCCCATATATTCATAGTACCTTCCACAAGGCTTTCTATCGGCCCTATCATATGCTTTCTCCCAATCCGTAAATTCCGTAATGTAGAGGCACTATACATGTATTCGGCCTGTCCTCAGGTACCGCAAATTGAAATTCATGTCAACCAGTCAGTAGGACAGTCACTCTGTGTCTGGAGAAAGTCATCCGCTGTTCTGTTATTCCTCTCGCAATGCCAGACTTAATATCATGCGAGATATTCACTACTTCCTCTCTTTTCATCATGCCACTGGCCATGTTTCTCACTCTGCAAGCCATCTTCTCTCAAACACCACATCCACCGCTATCATCATGCAGTCCTACAAAATGCTGTACTTCCATCTTGTTCACCTCTTCCTTGCTTATTATCACTTCCTTATCCATTCTCCTCACTGTGGCCCTCGACTGTTCTCCAGTTGACGTCAAACTGTCCACCTTAGAACATCGTCTTCCTCTGAAGTTGGTTGATACTCTCTCACCTCAACTCACAATTGTCCTGTTTTTCAGCTCTTGTACCTTTCCTTTATCTCCGGTCGCTCTCTCTTGTCCTCCTCATAGTCACTCTAATTTCTTCCCAGCAGTTACTCTTTCATTAGTGATTTGACTAATAATTCACTCATTGAGAATAATAATTGATAATGATAGTACTAATGCTTATAATGATAATAATAATAATAATAATAATAATAATAATAATAATAATAATGATAATAATAATGATAATAATAATTGCATCCAGTGGGTGAAAATACAGAGAAAATACATACAATAGACAGTGATGTTGTTTAGTGCACAGTGTGGTAAGTGCTGATGATGTTCACATGGTTGGCACTGGACTGTTCTTGTAGCGGTTTATACCATGTGGGATGGACTGGCTGTGGTTGTGGGACCCAGCTGCAAACCCCGAGACGAGGGATCTTTGGCACGGTACAGGCGAGCTTGGTGTCGTTCCTTCTTACCGCAGTGCTGGAGGAGGTCAAGTTGATGGTCGGGTGAGAGTTGGCAGGACCTGTGTGTTGAGCGCTTCTTGAGAAGATTGTGTGAGACGGATCGAGGAAGATTCTGCATGGCCGCGCCCTCTGTACCTTTGGTCACCACGGCTGTTGTGTGGTGGATAGTGAGGAAGACCACGAGGGGAAGGCATAAGTAGGTTTGGGAAGACTTAAGAATTATGTAGACGTTTTTGAGTTATGGCGCAACTTGAAGATACGAAAAAAGCTGGAGTTGTATTGATGGTGGCTCTGACGTGTTCCTTCCAGCTCAGTTTGTTGTCCAGAGTTGGAGTGAGACGTTGGGCGGACTGCATAGCCTGGAGGGGGGCTGGAGTGCGGGGAAGGACAAGGTTGCAAGTGAGGCTCATCTGAAGTGGTTGGCCGCGGCTGAGTTCAGGAGGCTGGGTGGGGGATGTTACGGACGGCGATGTAGTTAAGAGAGATGTTGTTTAACGTTGATGATGGTAGGGCGTCGATCTACTTCCGTAGTTAAGGCGTTACGTCCATGACGACTTGGTTTATAAGGACGCAGAAACGGAAAGGGTCCCATCTTCGTCCTGTGGGATGCCACAGGTGAGGGAGTAAAGTGGACGGGGAAGATGCGAGTGTGTGTGTGTCATGAGGAGCAGCGGGAACCAGGCTGGGGAACAAGACACCAGCAGGTGTAGTAGGTGCGGGCGAGGAGAATGTGGCGGCCACCTGCATACACTGGCGTCTCCTGCTGCTGCTGATGATGTGAGAGAGAGAGAGAGAGAGAGAGAGAGAGAGAGAGAGAGAGAGAGAGAGAGAGAGGGGGGGCGAAGGAGGGAAAACCAATTTTTGTTTTTTACTAATGACAATGTCAGATGTGACATCACTGACCTGATGGAATCATGTTGTCATGGTAACAATAACAGCCCCACCCTCACACGTCACCCTATCTTCACCCACCACTACGGTAACCGCCTCCCTCCCCTCCCCTCCCCTCCCCTCCCCTCCCCTCGGTGTAAAACTCGTCATCATTTATGTAAACGAACCTGACCTAGTGAAGCTTTGCGCACTAGTATATATGAGAGATAATAGTGTTACCCAGGAGGAGGTGTTTGCTTGTGTCCTGTTGTGTATGTGGGGACAAGAAAGGCTGATCTGTGAGGGACGTGAGTGGCTGGCCAGCTCGGACACTGTACACCTGGTACGGTAACGCTCACAAGTTATCCTGCTGGTGGAGACTTGTCTGTAGCAGTGGTGAGGAAGGGGAATGTAAACACTAAGTCTATACAGCTTAGGTTGTATGATATACAACCCTGTATGGCTAGTGATAGTGAAAGACGGGGTACTAGGATTTTGGAAGGAAACCTTAGTGTATTGTGTTGGATGAGTGTAAGACGGAAGGACTGCTGTGTTAGGGTAGGGTGTACAGCAGGGAGGGGATGTTGTCCGGACGTTAGATGTGAAAAGTGGTGTTCAAGTTCGGCCTGAAAAATGTTTGTGACTAATATTTGTGTGCTACGGGGAGGGAGGTTTACATTCGTGTTGCCTCGTCTCTTAATGTTGTATATATGAACCATGTCTTACATATGATACACAGCTGTGGGGATAGAAGACCTCCGAAACCATCGTAAGGTATACGTAAGGTAAGGTAAGGTCCCAGACCCAGCTGTGGGGATAGAAGACCTCCGAAACCATCGTAAGGTATACGTAAGGTAAGGTAAGGTCCCAGACCCAGCTGTGGGGGTAGAAGACCTCCGAAACCATCGTAAGGTATACGTAAGGTAAGGTAAGGTCCCAGACCCAGCTGTGGGAGTAGAAGACCTCCGAAACCATCGTAAGGTATACGTAAGGTAAGGTAAGGTCCCAGACCCAGTTGTGGGGGTAGAAGACCTCCGAAACCATCGTAAGGTATACGTAAGGTAAGGTAAGGTCCCAGACCCAGCTGTGGGGGTAGAAGACCTCCGAAACCATCGTAAGGTATACGTAAGGTAAGGTAAGGTCCCAGACCCAGCTGTGGGGGTAGAAGACCTCCGAAACCATCGTAAGGTATACGTAAGGTAAGGTAAGGTCCCAGACCCAGCTGTGGGGATAGAAGACCTCCGAAACCATCGTAAGGTATACGTAAGGTAAGGTAAGGTCCCAGACCCAACTGTGGGGGTAGAAGACCTCCGAAACCATCGTAAGGTATACGTAAGGTAAGGTTAGGTCCCAGACCCAGCTGTGGGGGTAGAAGACCTCCGAAACCATCGTAAGGTATACGTAAGGTAAGGTTAGGTCGCTCCATCAATGTAATTCCATTATTAACACAGTAAAGAAGGAACTTGTATATGCTTTCACTTGTAAAGTAAAGCAGTTCCGTATAGCTTCCTGCTCCTTGTAGATGAAGGGATGAGAGAGGGTTTATTAGTTTGTGTGTATTTAACTTTTAAAGTCTTTTGTAAGGGATTTTAAACCAACATAAGATAAAGTCGAACATCACATAGAGTTGAACAACACTTTGATAGAGTTGAACCTCACCTTGATACAGTTGAACATCTCATTGATAGGGTTGAACCTCACCTTGAATGAAGTGAACTTTATCTTGATGGAGTTTAACCTTACCTTAATAAAGTTGAACCTTTCTGTAGAGTTGAGTCTTATCTTGATAGATTTAGATGTGGCCTTGATAGAATTAAATCCTACCTTGATACAATTGAACTTAGATGGAGTTGAAATTTACCTTGATAGGGTTGAATTTTACCTTGATACCGTTGAAGCCAACCTTAGTAAGTTGAACCCAACCTTGATGAAGAGGTAATATTGGCCGTGTCTGGCCAAGGTCAGGAGGACATGTTGGTAATGATGGTGGGACCGTCGGGTTGGTAATCTTTGTAACCAGCCATACAGTACATTACCGGAGGGTCTGCCACACTGACCCACATATTCCTAAACCTTCCACCTGCAGGGGAAGTCTCGACCTGACCTGACCTGACCTTGACATGGGCGTCTCACGTAGGGGGGGTGGTGGAAAACCTGGTCATGTTCGCATGACGTCATGCACGCTCACGGTAACAAGAGGCAAGCGCATGACAGTTCAGGGGCGAGGCTCGTGTTACCACTGGCTGGGATGCAAGTTATCGCACACGTAACCCGACGCTGAACTAATTCACACTGCTGAGTACTGGGAACTCGACGCCTGCAGCTGGTGCAGAGATGCTGAACCAAGCTGTGTACATCAGCGAGAGAGAGAGAGAGAGAGAGAGAGAGAGAGAGAGAGAGAGAGTAGAGGCACACAGAAGACTCGGGCAGGCGCGCGTGCGCGGCGGTATCAGCATGGCCTGCCACGGACCTCCTGGGCCGAGGTCTGCTGGGCCGGGTCAGCCAGCTGGGGAGACGGGCCACCAACTCCTGTTGCTAATTGGCTCTCTCAACCGACCTCAGATTACCTCATGTAGACCCAGCCTGGGTCCGGCTGCCTGCCCCACACACACACACACACACACACACACACACACACACACACACGCACACACACACACACACACACACACACACACACACACACACACACACACCAGGAGAGGCAGTACCTATTCATGGTCTACTGGATCACAACTCAGTATTTTCCTGCATCACACCAATCTCTGTTCAATTTTTATATTCAAAATAAAAAAAAAAATCCCCCACTGGTGAAAAAGCCATCCTTTTTACGAAGTATTTTTCTGTGTAAATTAATAAAGTTTTCAAATATCTGTCAGTAGAAGACACAGATGTTGGGGGGTTGAGCAGTGCTGTATTGCACAGTACAGTGTTGTGGTCCAGTCATGTGTGTATGTTGTCTGTGTTACAGTGTGGCGAGGCACGTCAGCCTACGGTATATACGGTCGTGTGTATGACGTCATACGGTCAGGTATGTTCGTGTGTATGATATCATGAGGTATGATGGCTTTGATATTGACCCTCCTCGTTTTCTTTCCTTCATTGTGTCTTTTAAGTTTTGACTTTTTCAAGATTAATTGTATTAGTATTGGCTGGTCCTTCAGTAGATGCAACAATGAATAACTTATTGGCACGTGACGTGTGTTTACTGTAGCCTTACACACATCGTGTGTGTGTGTGTGTGTGTGTGTGTGTGTGTGTGTGTGTGTGTGTGTGTCATCATGAAAAATAGTAGAGTCGGTCATTGTATCCACTTGACGTAGACTTCCATACTTGCTGCAGTGGTTAAGACTGTGGCCTGTGCCTGTGTTGCCCCCCCACCCAGTGCCCGATACACTAACGGTCATTCCTATACTATTACAGGTACGTGAGGCGACCGTGCAGGCTCGCTACCACCTACAGCACACGCCAGGCTGGCTGGAGGATCACGGCAACACCTTGGTAAGTTGCTCGCCCACCCTCGCCATGTGCACCATGCTAACTTGTGGCTTCTCCTGACTTACTAAGTTGTTCAGTTGTCTACCTTACCAACATGAGTTACTTCCTGACTTACTAAGTTGTTCAGTTGTCTACCTTACCAACATGAGTTACTTCCTGACTTACTAAGTTGTTCAGTTGTCTACCTTACCAACATGAGTTACTTCCTGACTTACAAAGTTGTTAAGTCGTCTTCCTTACCAACATAACTTGAGTTCCTCCCAAACTTACCATGTTTCTGTTTTCCTTACCAACATAACTTGAGTTATTTCCTAACTTACCAAGTTTCTGTTTTCCTTACCAGCATAACTTAAGTTACTTCCTAACTTACCAAGTTATTAAGGGTCTGTCTTACTAGCATATCTCATACTGACTGTGACTTATATTTGTAATGAATTCTGAATAAAAATTGTGTTTGTTGTGAGCTTTGATGATGACTGTATGAGAGGCATCTGTTGATGCCGGTGTACCACGCCTGGGTAAGAGGCAACAGGTGTACAGGTGTCTCCTGGAGACCACAAGTGTCATGACACATGTGGAAGTTACTTACAAGTGATGTGGAAATTCTCAGGTCACCGTGGTGCACTCTGGTGGGTGTAGGTCCTGCCTACACCTGGCCCAGTACACTGGACCGTGGTGCACTCTGGTGGGTGTAGGTCCTGCCTACACCTGGCCCAGTACACTGGACCGTGGTGCTCTCTGGTGGGTGTAGGTCCTGCCTACACCTGGCCCAGTACACTGGACCGTGGTGCACTCTGGTGGGTGTAGGTCCTGCCTACACCTGGCCCAGTACACTGGACCGTGGTGCACTCTGGTGGGTGTAGGTCCTGCCTACACCTGGCCCAGTACACTGGACCGTGGTGCACTCTGGTGGGTGTAGGTCCTGCCTACACCTGGCCCAGTACACTGGACCGTGATGCATTCTGGTGGGTGTAGGTCCTGCCTACACCTGGCCCAGTACACTGGACCGTGGTGCACTCTGGTGGGTGTAGGTCCTACCTACACCTGGCACAGTACACTGGACCATGGTGCACTCTGGTGGGTGTAGGTTCTGTCTACACCTGGCCCGTGTACGCTGGACCGTGTACTTCCTTCCTGTTACTGGCCCAGTCTACCTCGCTGCCATGTGTACGTAGTGAGACGAAAGAGAGGCAGTAAGCAGGAAAACGTATAGAGGAAAGATATAGATAGATAAATAGATAAGGAGGAGAATGATTCTATGTAAATAGATAAGGAGGAGAATGATTCTATGTAAATAGATAAGGAGGAGAATGATTCTATGTAAATAGATAGAGAAATACAGAGTTGAGAAGCGGCTGGTGTGTTCACCATCCATCATTATGGCTCTGTATTCTATTAACAAGATAAGTCCCTGGGCTGGCCGGGGGGTCGGTCTGGGTGCTGCTGTCATTCCCTGTCATTGTGAATGACGTGCAGGAATGGCGGCTGGAGTCATACGGCTTCCTGGGTAGGTTACAGAGGACGAACAAGGCCCAGGTGTTACTTGCCCAGGATGGACGTGGTCACGGCTTACTGTTTGTACTTAGTCTCACAGGACGAACAAGACCGGTCGTTAGTTTCCTAGGACGAACTAAGTTCCGAATGGGTATATGGTTTTGTTTTCGTGGATGAACAAAGATGAAGCAGTGTCTGGCTGGGTATGTGGTTCATTTCACCAGACGGACATTTCCGTGGCTTGGGTAACGCGGTTTTGTTAGCTTGCAGGAAGAATTATTTTCACGGGTGAGTTATGTAAATGTTTTCTCTGACATAATCAGTGCAAGTATAGTCTTAAAGACGTCTTCCCCAGGAGGCCATAACAGCATATCTAACTTGCACATGGAGCGCTTTGTTCCAGTTGCAGTCTAGTCATGTACAGATAGCCTCACCCACTCCTGGCTACACCAGATAGCCTCACCCACTCCTGGCTACACCAGATAGCCTCACCCACTCCTGGCTACACCAGAGAGCCTCACCCACTCCTGGCTACACCAGATAGCCTCACCCACTCCTGGCTACACCAGATAGCCTCACCCACTCCTGGCTACACCAGAGAATTCCTGACGTCTGGAAACTTGCCAAGATGGCATCAATCCTAAAACCATCCAACTCTCCCCTCCTCCTTACTGGCGTTTGTCACCTCTTCTCCCAGTATCCAAACTCTGTGTGAGAATGGTCAAGCAATTGAATCAAGCAACATGTTCCACTCTCACCGACACAGCATGACCTTACACACAGATACCGACTACCTCACTGCACCCCAGACCTTACACAATATATCCAACATGGCTTCAGCCAACCAGAGCAGCCTTCTGGCCTACTGTTAGTGGCATTAAACATCCGAAATCATTTGTCACTGTCCTCCGATATTTCTTCACACAAAATACACTTGACATCGTCTTTCACAAGTGACAAATCGTGGTTGGCCAGTATCAGAGGTCGCCGCCAAGCCAGTCCCTCACAAAGACTTCTCTAAAACCTCCAAGCTCTGCAGTGGAGTTCCCAAGAAGCAGTTCATTCTCCAACCATCCAAATTCTCCCTCAACGTGGCCACACATTATCTCCTGTAGACCACAGATAAAGGTCTTCTCATTTGCAGATGGCCTTACAATCACATCACAGCGCTCAGACGTCACGGAAATGGATTGCTCGCGGTCGCATTCGTTTAACACTTGAAGAGCAAAACAAAAATCCATACAGTCTCACTTCAGTACCCTCAACACACAATTCTTTACAACAGCATTAAACCCATCCCATTCAGACCACCCCATAAGTGGTCACGAGCCCCCACACAGAAATAGGAAGCCTACCCTTTGCTTCACTCTACATCATTCTATACTCACAGATCCCCCTACCTCCAACAAAGACAAAAGTGACATAACATATACAATAATGACAGACAAAGGAAAGTTCCTGGACAGGCACTAAAAACTGCTCTCTCATTATTATCTTGAACACCGCTCCACTAGGAACCTCACTCACCCAGACATGTACGAGTGACACTTTCTCGTCTGTACTGTGGACGCCCTCCATCCCTAGAAGACTGTGAGCACCATTAAACGTACCTCAAGATCTATCATGATCACTTTGTAATTACCACAATGAAGACACCGAACATCTACTGCTTACTTGCTCCTCACTTTCCCCATATGAGCACAAGCACAGCGCTACAGTTTATGTCATGTTTTTTCCGACCGATGGACGTGGCCGGCCTACTGAGCGCTGCGGCCACCCCGTAGAAGGTCAAAGGGGCAAGAAGGTAAGGTAAGGTAAGGTAAGGTAAGGTAAGGTAAGGCACAGGTCTTAACAGCATTAGGAGTTAAATGGTTTCCCAATACGAGGTGTAGGTGGTGGTGCGTTGTCTTCCCAGGATGATCAGCAGTGTGATAAGTACCATCAGATGGCGGTATGTCTTTTTTTTTTTTTTTTCCAAGATGAGTAAGGACACAGTCCCGTCCGGCTGCGAGTTCCCTTCCCAGGAGGAGCGGGGACAAGCTAAAACTAGACGTGGACATGACTGTGGTGTCCCAGGACGAGGGAATGTATGTGGTTCGTCTGTGCTTCACCGTAACTAGATATTCCTTATGGCTTCATTTTAGCCAATTTGTTAAGTCTGTGTGAAGTACCTTATTATGGGAATGAACGATTAGAACAGGACGGTACCATTCTTGAACACGACGGTACCATCCGTGAGCCCAGCGGTACCACCATTGAGCACGACGGTACCATCCGTGAGCCCAGCGGTACCTCCATTGAGCACGACGGTACCATCCGTGAGCAAACAAGTACGATACCCGGGTATGACGGCCAGACGTTATGGGTCTGACTGTAGGGTTTAAAGACGTTGTCATCATATTTGGTACCAATATGATCACAGAAGGATGATATGTTATGGTTCTATGTTGTAGTGCTGAGGTTGTCTGGTTATACCTCGTGGTATAACCAGATACTGAGGTTATGTGGCTGTGATGTGGTTATACCTGTGGTGTAGTAAGGTGGTTATGTAGCTTTAATGTGGTTATACACGTGATGAAGTACTGTGGTTATGTGATTATACCCATGGTGTAGTCCTCTGGTTATGTGGTTGTCATGTGGTTATACCCGTGATGTAGTACTGTGGTTATGTGATGGTAATGTGGTCATGCTTGTGTTTCAGTACTGTGGTTATACTTGTAGCGTAGCACTGTGGTTATGTGGTTGTAATGTGGCTATAGTTGTGGTGTAGTACTGTGGTTATGTGGTTGTAACGTGGCTATACGATTAGAGTAGTACTGTGGTTATGTGGTTGTAATGTGGCTATAGTTGTGGTGTAGTACTGTGGTTATGTGGTTGTAATGTGGCTATACTTGTGGTGTAGTACTGTGGTTATGTGGTTGTGATGTGGCTATAGTTGTGGTGTAGTACTGTGGTTATGTGGTTGTAATGTGGCTATAGTTGTGGTGTAGTACTATGGTTATGTGGTTGTGATGTGGCTATAGTTGTGGTGTAGTACTGTGGTTATGTGGTTGTAATGTGGCTATAGTTGTGGTGTAGTACTGTGGTTATGTGGTTGTAATGTGGCTATAGTTGTGGTGTAGTACTGTGGTTATGTGGTTGTAATGTGGCTATACTATTGGAGTAGTACTGTGGTTATGTGGTTGTGATGTGGCTATAGTTGTGGTGTAGTACTGTGGTTATGTGGTTGAAAACCCCCCCTTTTAGAAAACGGTTCAGGTAACCAGTGTCAGAGAAGACATGAGAAAGTAGAGAGTTCCAAAGTTTAGCGGCGTGAGGAAGGAGGCGGAGGTGACAACTGCCCCCACCCTGGCTGGAGGAGCGAGCCAGCCACAGTACCCGGCTGCAGCCGGTGCCTGCCGGAGACGCTCGTCTCAACGTGTCCAAATAATGGCTGAGATTTCGTGGCTCGTGACGAGGAGGGAGTGTGGGAGTGGCTCTGCTGGGGAAGGCTGATCGTAAAGCTATTTTTAAGACCTTTTTTAGTAGCAAGGGAGCGATAATGCTTACGTCATCCCCGTGTTGATGGCGGCAGAGGAATGGTGAAGAGGGAAAGAGGAGGAGGAGGAGGAGGAAGATGGAGAGATAATGAAGGAGGCAGTAGGGATGGAGCAGATCATGATGGAGGCAGTAGGGATGGATCAGATAATGATGGAGGCAGTAGGGATGGATCAGATAATGATGGAGGCAGTAGGGATGGAGTATATCACAATGGAGGCAGGAGGGATGGAACAGATCATGATGGAGGCAGTGGGGATGGAGCAGATCATGATGGAGGCAGTAGAGATGGAGCAGATCATGATGGAGGCAGTAGGGATGGAACAGATCATGTTGGAGGCAGTAGGGATGGATCAGATAATGATGGAGGCAGTAGGGATGGAGTATATCACAATGGAGGCAGGAGGGATGGAACAGATCATGATAGAGGCAGTAGGGATGGAGCATATCATGATGGAGGCAGGAAGGATGGAGCTGATCATGATGGAGACAGTAGGGATGGAACAGATCATGATGGAGGCAGTAGGGATGGATCAGATCATGATGGAGGCAGTAGAGATGGGGCATATTTTGGAGTCAGTAGAGATGGAGCCGATCATGATGGAGGCAGTAGGGATGGATCAGATCATGATGGAGGCAGTAGGGATGGAGCAGATCATGATGGAGGTAGTAGGGATGGATCAGATCATGATGGAGGCAGTAGAGATGGAGTAGATCATGATGGAGGCAGTAGGGATGGATCAGATCATGATGGATGAAGTAGGGATGGATCAGATCATGATGGAGGCAGTAGAGATGGAGCAGATCATGATGGAGGCAGTAGAGATGGAGCAAATCATGATGGAGAAGTAGGAATAGAGCAGATCATGATGGAGGCAGTAGGGATGGAGCAGATCATGATGGAGGCAGTAGAGATGGAGCAAATCATGATGGAGGAAGTAGGAATAGAGCAGATCATGATGGAGGCAGTAGGGATGGAGCAGATCATGATGGAGGCAGTAGTGATGGAGCAGATCATGATGGAGGCAGTAGGGATGGAGCAGATCATGATGGAGGCAGTAGGGATGGAGCAGATCATGATGGAGGCAGTAGGGATGGAGCAGATCATGATGGAGGCAGTAGGGATGGAGCAGATCATGATGGAGGCAGTAGGGATGGAGCAGATCATGATGGAGGCAGTAGGGATGGAGCAGATCATGATGGAGGCAGTAGGGATGGAGCAGATCATGATGGAGGCAGTAGGGATGGAGCAGATCATGATGGAGGCAGTAGGGATGGAGCAGATCATGATGGAGGCAGTAGGGATGGAGCAGATCATGATGGAGGCAGTAGGGATGGATCAGATCATGATGGAGGTATTAGGGATGGAACAGATCATGATGGAGGCAGTAGGGATGGAGCAGATCATGATGGAGGCAGTAGAGATGGAGGAGATCATGATGGAGGCAGTAGGGATGGAACAGATCATGATGGAGGCAGTAGAGATGGAGCAGATCATGATGGAGGCAGTAGGGATGGAGCAGATCATGATGGAGGCAGTAAGGGATGGAACAGATCTGATGGAGGCAGTAGGGATGGAGCATTCATGATGGGAGCAGTAGGGATGAAGCAGATCATGATGGAGGCATAGGATGGATCAGGTCATGATGGAGCAGTAGGGATGGATCAGATCATGATGGAGGCAGTAGGGAAGATCAGATCATGATGGAGGCAGTAGGGATGGGAGCAGATCATGATGAAGCAGTAGGGGATGGAGCAGATCATGATGGAGGCAGTAGAGATGAGGCAGATCATGATGGAGGCAGTAGGGATGGATCAGATCATGATGGAAGCAGTAGGGATGGATCAGATCATGATGGAGGCAGTAGGGATGGATCAGATCATAATGGAAGCAGTAGGGATGGAGCAGATCATGAGATGGAGGCAGTTAGAGATGGAGCAGATCATGATGGAGGCAGTAGGGATGGAATCAGATCATGATGGAAGCAGTAGGGATGGAGCAGATCCTGATGGAGGCAGTAGGGATGGAACAGATCATGATGGAAGCAGTAGGGATGGAGCAGATCAGGTTCGAGGCAGTAGGGATGGAACAGATCATGATGGAAGCAGTAGGGATAGAGCAGATCATGATGGAGGCAGTAGGGATGGAGCAGATCATGGTGGAGGCAGTAGGGATGGAGCAGATCATGATGGAGGCAGTAGAGATGGAGTAGATCATGATGGAGGCAGTAGGGATGGAGCATATCATGATGGATGAAGTAGGGATGGAGCAGATCATGATGGGGACAGTAGGGATGGAGCAGATCATGATGGAGGCAGTAGGGATGGAACAGGTCATGATTGAGCCAGTAGGGATGGAGCAGATCATGATGGAGGAAGTAGGGATGGAGCAGATCATGATGGAGGCAGTAGGGATGGAACAGATCATGATGGAGGCTGTAGGGATGGAACAGATCATGATGGAGGCAGTAGGGATGGAGCAGATCATGATGGAGGCAGTAGGGATGGAACAGATCATGAGGAGGAAGAGGTAGGGATGACAATCATGATGGAGGCAGTAGGGATGGAACAGATCATGATGGAGGAAGTAGGGAAGGAACAGATCATGATGGAGGCAGCAGGGATAGAGCAGATCATGATGGAGCAGTAGGGATGGAGCAGATCATGATGGAGGCAGTAGAGGTGGAACAGATCATGATGGAGGCAGTAGGGATGGAGCAGATCATGATGGAGGCAGTAGGGAGGAGCAGATCATGATGGAGGCAGTAGGGATGGAGCAGATCATGATGGAGGCAGTAGGGATGGAGCAGATCATGATGGAGGCAGTAGGGATGGAGCAGATCATGATGGTGGCAGTAGGGATGGAGCAGATCATGATGGTGGCAGTAGGGATGGAGCAGATCATAATGGAGGCAGTAGGGTTTGATCAGATCTTGATGGAGGCAGTAGAGGTGGAAGAGATCATGATGGAGGCAGTAGGGATGGAACAGATCATGATGGAGGCAGTAGGGATGGATCAGATCATGATGGAGGCAGTAGGGATGGAGCAGATCATGATGGAGGCAGTAGCGATGGAGCAGATCATGATGGTGGCAGTAGGGATGGATCAGATCATGATGGAGGCAGTAGGGATGGAGGAGATCATGATGGAGGCAGTAGGGATGGAGCAGATCATGATGGAGGCAGTAGAGATGGAGCAAATCATGATGGAGACGGTAGGGATGGAGCAGATCATGATGGAGGCAGTAGGGATGGAGCAGATCATCATCATGAAGATGTACTTGTGACGACAGAAAAAAAGTTGTTGATGATGATGATGATGATGATGGCGATGATAATGATGATGGTGAGATGATGGTGATTATGATGATGATGGAAGGGAAGGGTTAGTGAAAGAGCAAGATGCACCCTGGTGTAGATACGGTGGCAGAGGCCTCACTCTGAGGTGATGTGATGTGTGATGACGGCACGTGACACAAGCCAGTTGAAAGAAGGAGTCTACCAAGACTGTAGCAGATGGTGAAGATGGTAGAGCTAGACCAACCATATGGTGAAGATGGTAGAGCTAGACCAACCATATGGTGAAGATGGTAGAGCTAGACCAACCATATGGTGAAGATGGTAGAGCTAGACCAACCATATGGTGAAGATGGTAGAGCTAGACCAACCATATGGTGAAGATGGTAGAGCTAGACCAACCATATGGTGAAGATGGTAGAGCTAGACCAACCATATGGTGAAGATGGTAGAGCTAGACCAACCATATGGTGATGGTAGAGCTAGACTAACCATATGGTGAAGATGGTAGAGCTAGACCAACCATATGGTGAAGATGGTAGAGCTAGACCAACCATATGGTGAAGATGGTAGAGCTAGACCAACCATATGGTGAAGATGGTAGAGCTAGACCAACCATATGGTGAAGATGGTAGAGCTAGACCAACCATATGGTGAAGATGGTAGAGCTAGACCAACCATATGGTGAAGATGGTAGAGCTAGACCAACCATATGGTGAAGATGGTGGAGCTAGACCAACCATATGGTGAAGATGGTAGAGTGAGACCCACCATATGGTGAAGATGGTAGAGCTAGACCAACCATATGGTGAAGATGGTAGAGCTAGACCAACCATATGGTGAAGATGGTAGAGTCAGACCAACCATATGGTGAAGATGGTAGAGCTAGACCAACCATATGGTGAAGATGGTAGAGCTAGACCAACCATATGGTGAAGATGGTAGAGCTAGACCAACCATATGGTGAAGATGGTAGAGCTAGACCAACCATATGGTGAAGATGGTAGAGCTAGACCAACCATATGGTGAAGATGGTAGAGCTAGACCAACCATATGGTGAAGATGGTAGAGCTAGACCAACCATATGGTGAAGATGGTAGAGCTAGACCAACCATATGGTGAAGATGGTAGAGCTAGACCAACCATATGGTGAAGATGGTAGAGCTAGACCAACCATATGGTGAAGATGGTAGAGCTAGACCCACCATATGGTGAAGATGGTGGAGCTAGACCAACCATATGGTGAAGATGGTAGAGCTAGACCAACCATATGGTGAAGATGGTAGAGCTAGACCAACCATATGGTGAAGATGGTAGAGCTAGACCAACCATATGGTGAAGATGGTAGAGCTAGACCAACCATATGGTGAAGATGGTAGAGCTAGACCAACCATATGGTGATGGTAGAGCTAGACCAACCATATGGTGAAGATGGTAGAGCTAGACCAACCATATGGTGAAGATGGTAGAGCTAGACCAACCATATGGTGAAGATGGTAGAGCTAGACCAACCATATGGTGATCTTGATCGATTGTGTGAATTCATTTCTCTAGGTAAGATCTGTAATTCAGACGGTTCGGTTATCTTTTTTAATTATTTTCCCTGACCTTCGTCTTTGTACATATATTTATGATTGAGTTATTGGTATCATTATGACCAGAGACCAGGTGTCTGGGTTTGTGTTGTGTGTTTGCCTCGTGTCACGTCGTTGGGATCATATCTGGGAATCATGACCCGTTATTTCTCCGGTGTTTTCATCTTTATCTTCTCCCACTGTTTATTGTGCGGCCTCGGACTCCATTGTTGATGGTAGAGGGGAAATGTTACCCACCAGACACACCTTGTGGTGGGTGGGGTCGCCCTCCGCCACTGTGGCTCAGAGTCTCCATGTAGGGAACTGGTTCTGTTGTGGGTGATCTTTGTACACTCGCTCGTCAGATACTGGCTAGCCTAGCCTAGTATGACCTAGCATAGCATAGCTTAGTCTAGCCTAGCCGTACGTACCAATACATGACCAGGTTCAGCCAGTGCTGGTGCAGCTGTGAGGCCTGACCCCTGCAGTAAGTGGCGTGATGGCCGGACATACTGATAAGCCACATTGTGGTGGTGCGGCTGGGGATGTGGCTAGGATCTGCACCACTACCCAACATGTTGGCCTAGTGGCTGGCTTGCTAGGTTAGTGGCTGGGTTATTGAGTGGCTCACTTGGTTAGCGGCTGCCTTGCTGGGTTATTGGCTGGCTCAATGGTTAGTGGCTGGCTTGCTTGGCTATTGACTGGCTCGCTGGTTAGTGGCTGGCTTGCTTGGCTATTGACTGGTTCGCTGGTTAGTGGCTGGCTTGCTTGGCTATTGACTGGCTCACTAAGGTAGTGGCTAGCTTGCATGGTTATTGACTTGCTCATTGGTTAGTGGCTGGGTTGCTTGGCTATTGACTGGCTCGCTGGTTAGTGGCTGGGTTGCTTGGCTATTGACTGGTTCACTGGTTAGTGGCTGGGTTGCTTGGCTATTGACTGGCTCGCTGGTTAGTGGCTGGGTTGCTTGGCTATTGACTGGCCCACTAAGGTAGTGACTGGCTTGCATGGTTATTGACTTGCTCACTAAGGTAGTGGCTGGCTTGCTTGGTTATTGACTGGCCCACTTGGTTAGTGGCTGGCTTGCAAAGCAGTTGGCTGCTTTCCGACTTGGTTGTTTGCCCGAGGCAAAGTTGATCATCAAGGAAGATTGTTACACAGGTGACCTGCGCCATGCGATCGGTGACGTCACCCCGCGAGGTCATCACAGGTGTCACCCAACGTACAACGGCCCCCGAGCTTGCTTGACTTCACACGTCACCCTCATACAACCTGACGTCACTGATGACATCATCATGTGCAGCCCGACCTCACACATGACATTTCCCGAGCCTTCACATGTGTCAGCCACATACAGGCAGGTGTTTGTTTACGTGGTCCTTATTCACGAACACAAGAGTATTGTCGGAAAAGAGAAGGTACAGTTATCATTGTACGAGAGAGAGAGAGAGAGAGAGAGAGAGAGAGAGAGAGAGAGAGAGAGAGAGAGAGAGAGAGAGAGAGCAGGTGTGTAGTTATCACGGTACAAGAGAGAGAGCAGGTGTAGGTATTATTGTACGAGTAAGTACAGCAGGTGTAGGTTATCATTGTACGTGTACAGGCACACTAGTTATCATTATTCAAATATGAAGACACGCCATCTAACGACCCTCATATATGCATACAACGTACAAGACCTGAAATTACATAAAACCAATAAAATCCCATTTATAAGTGGCTTGTTAAACGAGTCCAGAGCAGCAGTATTTGCGGCCTTCACTGACACACACACACACACACACACACACACACACACACACACACCAGACCATATGAAGAGTGAGTGAGGTGTGGATGCCAGACCACAAGAAGGTGTCCAGATGCGTCAGTACAAGATCATGTAGAGGAGTTACACTGTAGATATAACAACTCCTGAACTCCTCTAATGATGTAGTGGAGGAAGCACTCGTTGTCATCACTGAAAACACAAACCTGGTCATTGTACTAATCTATAGACCACCTGACCTGAAGCCTCATGATGAAGTTACGAACAAATAAGAAAGACACAATCATGTCTTGACCTCCTCGGTAACCCAGACCTAAATATACTGGTCTTAGGAGACTTCAACCTGCCACACATGACATGCAGGACATGACATGGAGACATGCAGGACGTGACATGGAGACATGCAGGACCTGACATGGAGACATGCAGGACATGACATGGAGACATGCAGGACATGACATGGAGACATGCAGGACATGACATGATACCGGAACATACTGACACTGGAAGCAGCTCCGACGAACAGCAGCAAAAATGAGTTATTCAGATTATGAAATTGGTACTCCAAACATGAACACAACTGTACATATACCAGCCAGAAGAAAGTACCAAAGGTGTAGGTTAGAACGAGCAAGACGACCACTTTACAGTAGGCCAAAATGAACTGCACACCTTCTAAACAAGCCACAACTCACCTTGCAAAGGAAAGAAAACCTATCAAATAAATTATCAGATGAAATGCAAAAACAAAAAATGTCAGTAAGGAAAAAAGAAAAGTTAAAAGCCATAAATTATATAAGAAATAACCGAAAAATACTTTTAATTATGTGTAAAACGCAAATTCAGACCCACAGACCCCATTGGCTGACTCAAAGTGAGATTCTAAAAAAGCAGTATGAACTGATGTTCAGCGAGCCTAAAACATTAAAAATGATTGATCCAGACTTCTTCCTAAGCAGTCATCCCTAGTGTTCGCAGAGCAGACATCACCAACTCAACCCAAGATTTCGCGAGTGCCATTGAGAACATGTCCTTCCATACAGCCCCAGGCCCGAACTCATGTGACTCAGTCTTCTTGAAATACAAGACACCTCGAGCACGTACACTGAATAACGTATGGAGAAAAAGCCTAGATTCTGCCATCATTCCCGAGAGTCTGAAACGACATCCCCACTCTACGAAGGTGGAAGCAAAGCAGTCTCCAAAACCTATCGACCGATAGCATTAGCATCGCATATTATTTAAATCTCCAAAAGACTTTTGAGAGGCAGAGCTGACTGAATTGATGGAAGTGAAGAATCTACATAACACAGGACTGCATAGTGTCAGGCTGGGAAGATCTTGCCTCTCTCAGTTACTTGACCGTTATGACAATATTACTGAAGCTAGAAAATGCTGACGTGATTTACACAGACTTTCCAAAAGCATTTGACACTTGTGACGAAAGTTAGGAATAACTGGAAATAGTGGGAGATGGTTATACTACTTTGTAACTAATATATCACAACACGTAAACCATGTCATCTCCAGCGCCTCCATGGTAAAAAGCTCAGACCTGCAAGGCACTGTACTTGCGCCCCTCCTGTTCCTCATTATTATATATGACATTGACTCAAACACGAGCCACAGTTCTGTATCATCCTTTACAGATGATACAAGAATGAGTATGAAAATCACATCAATAAAAGATGCTGAAAGGTTACAAAGACACATAAACGGAGTATTTGATTGGGCCACCGAAAACAACATGCTTTTCAGTGGAGAGAAGTTTCAACTCCTCCCGTGTGAGGACAACGAAGAAATCAAAAACGACACAGAATGCCAGACGGAAACAGACGCTGTCATAAACTACTTGAATAATTTGAATGTCCTTAGAGTAATGATGGCTAGCGACCTAATCTTCAGCGAACACATAAAAACAAAGGTTGCTTCATGCCGGAGGATGGCAGGCTGGATACTGCGAACCTTCAAATCAAAATCAGGGAAAATCAATGATATTGTTTAAGGCAATAATTCTTTGAAGAATTGAATATCGCTACGGTTTAATATTCTCTGTACAAGGCGGGCGAAACTGTGGATATAGACGCTGTCCAGATATCTTTCACAGTTCTTATTAATGTGGTAAAGCAGCTAAATTACTGCGAACGTCTGATAACATCGACGCTATTCTCCCTGGAGCGCAGACAGGAAAGGTATGTCATCCCTGGAAAATCCCAGAAGGTATGATTATCAACTTACGTTCAGAAATATCATCCTACTGGCACGACAGGCATGGAAGTCTTTGTAGAATACCGCCTTTCAGATCTGAAGGTGCCGTATGCACAGAGAGGGAACACCTTAGGCCTTCCTGAACCCGAGACTCTTCAGCACCTCGCCATCCACCATGAGAAACAACATGGGATGCACAGTAGAGAAGTTCAGTAGTGCAGTGAACAAGGACCTGCATTGTGTCGCCGATCAGCCAGGCTGTGGAGGCTATGTAGGCCCTGCCCGGGCTGTGGGGTTGAAGACTCCACAAGGTAGGTGAATGACCGTGGTGGAGGTGGGAGCTCTGTCACTGTCTCCATAATGAAGTGTCCACTCCCTCGGTAGCGGCCCGCTGTTCAAATGGCTGTTGCAGGGACGACAAATAATACAGTGAAGAGCGAATGACTTTGCTACAGAGATACTTGCGTGGGTCACCCACTCGTTCGTATATCCTCAGGTGATGCTGTGGTCCTTCCGTCGACAGTGTGGCGTCCATGTTGGCCGGTGCTGTGGTCGGTAGCCCTACTGGTGTCGTACCCGTCGACCCTGGCCTGGCCAGCCTCGGCAAAAACCACCCCCACCCACCACAAGTTTCTACTAATGACCACAACATATCAGTCAAGGTCGATGAGGAGGGAGAGCAGAAAAACAAGGACGGTCTCTTCTTCCCTTCTGCCATAACCTGCAAAAACTGGCTCCGAAAATAGCTGCTCGGCCCACTCCAGGTGTCGCTCCACGAATTTTATCCATTTGACGCAACGCTTTGTGACGTCACTTGTCCCGGACCGTCCTGTATCATTTTTAATGATACATATGTCCAGCTGTATCATGATCGTGTGTGCAGCAGCAGCTGCTGTTCCTCTCTTAGTGGATCGGCTGAAGAACAGTAGCAGTAGTCATTACGATTACGCTCATGTGACGTAACTTTGATAAACCTTCCCAGGTCATTCATAAAGTGGTCGACCGTTTCAAGCCGCTTGTGAAAGGTAATTGTGCGAGTTTAATTTAGACTCATTATTCTGTTCCATCCCGGAGTGAGAGCTGGACACCTGACTCTGTACTGATGCTTTGGGGACTCCCGTGTTCGAATCCTCAAAACGTAGTCAAGAGCTGGGAAGGGAGTAGCTAATTATGTGGGATCCTCTGTTGTAAGTGGATTAGCATCAGGTAGCGCTGCCTCCGCGCGCCTCCCTTGCCTTACTCTACTCTCATTATTTGTTCTTTATTTACATAATTGACCTGGATACTGGATAATGAACATTTGAACGGTCTTCTTTGACTTGCAAAATATGATTTAAAAATTCCTTCATTTATGTCTCCGTATGAAGGGTGATTCACCGCAGTTCTATGAGATAGTGTGGATAGAGATACTTCATTGAAGGCGGTACGAGACGAGTATTCCTGGTGAACTCTTCGTAGGTCTTCAATCCCACAGTCCGGGCTGAGCTTAGGCTGTTGGAGTGGATCTTTGGTCAACCAAGATGTTGGAAACCGCAGCCCACAAGCCAACATAGCTCCAACAGCCTGGCTGGTCTGGTACACTTTGTAGGTACTTGTACAGTGCAATCCTGAACTTCTCTACTGTACATCCCATGTTGTTTCTGATGGTAGATGGCAAGGTGTTGAGGAGTCTTGGGCCCCGGATGTTTAAGGTGTTCTATCTTTGTGCATACGGCAACTTTGGATTCAGAGGTAGTACTTACCAAAGTCTTCCATATCCGTCGTGCCAGTAGGATGTTATTTCCTAATACAAGTTGGGAACCAGACCTTCTAGGATTTTCCAGGTATGGATGATGATATATCTTTCTCGTCTGCGCTCCAGGGAGTGTGGCGTCAGTGTTTTCAGTCGTTCCCAGAAATTTCGTACCTTTACCACATTAATAAGAGCTGTGAAAGATCTCTGATCACTTTCTAATTCCGCAGTTTCGTCCGCCTTGTTGGGTAATATTAGAATGCAGCAAAATTCAATTCGTGAAACAATATAGTGCCTGAATTGTACCATCATTGGTATAACATCATTGGTATTACTTCTCTTTTCTTAAAGGTTCGCATGATCCAGCCTGCCATCCTTCTGCATGAGGTAACTCTTGCTTTGTTGTGCTCGCTGAAGCTTAGGTCGTTAGCCATCATTACTCCAAGTTTTTTCTTCACATTATTCAGCTGGTTTATGATAGCGTTTATGTCTGTCCGGTATTTCGTGTTGTTTTTGATATCTTCATTTCCCCCTTACCGGAGGAGTTGAACCTTATCTCCACTGAAAACCATGTTGTTCTTGATTACCCAGTTAAAGGCTTCGTTTATGTCTCTTTGTAGCGTTTCAGCATCTTTTGTTGACGTGATATTCTTACTTTTCTTGTGTCATCTGTAAAGGATGATATGGAACTGTGGCTCGTGTTTACATCAGTGTCAGATATAATAATAAGGAACAGGAGGGGCGCAAGTACAGTGTCTTAGGGGACTGAGCTTTTCACTATGGAGGTGCTGGAGATGGCATGGTTTACAACTACGTGTTGTGATGTTACTTAAAAAGTTGTATATTTGTCTCCCAGTTTTTCCGGTTGTTCGTGTCTCGCATTTTGTGTGTTGTTACACTATGGTCATATTTCTCAAAAGCTTTTGGAAAATCAGTGTAAATCACGTCTGCATTTTCTTTGTTTTTGAGAGCCTCATCAATCCTGTCGTAATGGTCAACCAATTGAAGGAGGCAAGATTTTCCAACCCTAAAACCACGTTGTCCTGGGTTGTGTAGAGTGTTCACTTCTGTAAATTCAGTCAGCTTGCCTCTCAGGAGTCTCTCGAGGATTTTGATGACTGCTTTGTTTCCATTTTCTGTAGCGTGTGGCGATCTGGGTCAGTTTCAGACTCTCGAGAATGATGCCAGAATTTAAACCCTTTTCTGCACAAGATATTTAGTGCTCTTAGATGTTATGCATTTCATAATGAAGATTGAGTTCCGTGAGTCCTCGCCTCTGGCTGAGTGCATGGGCAAGCTGTCAGTGACCCTCTCGTAACCTTGAGATGAGGTGGTGATGTCTGCTACGTTTATACGTGGAGGAAGACATCTTTTGGGTCATTTACCTTTACTGTGGTTTTAGGTTCACTGAATAACTATTAATATTGCCTTGATAGAGCCTCGCTCATGTCTCGGCAGTTGTCTGTAAAACTTGTCTCCTGTTTGAAGTGTTCGATGAAGTTTATGGTCCAGGATTTGCGATTTGCTTATAAGTTAAAGTATTTTTCGGTTATTTCTTATATAATATATGGCTTTTAACTTTTCTTTTTTCCTTACTGACACTTTTAGTTTTTGCATTTTATCCGATAATTTACTTGACAAGTTTTCTTTCATTTGCAAGGTGAGTTGTGGCTTGTTTAGAAGGTGTGCAGTTCATTTTGGCCTGCTGTAAAGTGGTCGTCTTGCTCGTTGTAACCTACACCTTTGGTACTTTCTTCTGGCTGGTATATGTACAGTTGTGGTCATGTTTGGAGTACCAAAGTGGTGGTGTCAGTTACACAGTCCTCCTCTGTTGTGGTACTCAGCAGGGTTTCCAACCATTGTCTCGCACACACATTCATCACCTCCTCCTCCTCCTCCTCCTCCTCCTCCTCCCAGTTTACTATTAAAATTGAAGTGAGTGAAAACATCTGCAGTGTTTCCTGTGTTCTGACTTGGCGGTGTAGCATCCAAGATGGTTCTGACTGCAGTCAAGTTGGGATCAGAATATAGGGTGTTTGAGGTGGTAATATCACATATCAAGTCCACATTATTTGTGAAGATTAAGTCCACAATGTTATATCCTCTGGTTGGTTTTGTTATTTGTTGACAGAGGGAGAACGTTACACAATCTGGATTGCTCTCTTTTTTGGTAGCTGCATCCCAGCTGCTTGTAATGTAAACTTTTTCAGCTACGATGTTATTTCCTGCATGTCTTTATTTCAAGTGTGGCAGGTTGAAGTCTCCTAAGACCAGTATATTTAGGTCTGGGTTACCGAGGAGGTCAAGACATGATTGTGTGTTTCTTATTTGTCTCGTAACTTCATCATGAGGCTTCAGGTCAGGTGGTCTATAGATTAGTGACAACGAGTGCTTCCTCTAGTACATCATTAGAGGAGTTCATTTGTCGCAATTAGATACTTATACCAGCCCAACTCCTCTAGTTCTGTCGCATCTGTACAAATTGTAGTTTCGGATCCACACCTCACCGTACCTTTAGTGTTTTATGTGTGTGTCATTAAAGTCCACAAGTCATAAATGGGATTTTATTTTTCTATATGATTTCAGTCGCTGGATGTTGGTATATATAAAGGACGTTACATGGCTTGCCTCTGTATTGTTTTGGACGGTTGATATGTTCTGATCTGTTGAATTTGGCACAGAACTTTCAGTTCCCCTTGCCATTCTGAAGAAGGAAGCGAAGTGTCAATTTCTCCTGTAGAAGTTCACCACTGCCTCTGTTTGACTCTGTGTTTGTCACTTCAAATGGACGCGTATTTTGATGGGAACGAGGCTGTGGGGGCTATGTGGGCTGCGGCTTCCAACAGCTTGGTCGACCAGCGACCCAATCCAGCAACCTGGGTCCAGCCTGAGCTGTGGGGTGACGACCTGGGAAATCTCCACGAGTTATGCACGAGGACATGTCTCATTGTCCCTGATGTGTGGTGGTTCTCACGGTACTCGTCCAGGCAACGCTTAGTCTCCAGTGATTGTTTACACACTTCTGGGCGGTAGAACCTCCGTCCTTTCCCTCACTGCCATTTACATTTCGTCAAACCAGTTCATACATTTTCTATGGTGTTTAATTGACATTTTCTTCATTACGATATGCCATTCTTGCCCTACATGCAGTTTCCCTTTGTGTAGTATCTACACACTTTGTTCATCTCTTGGATTTCGTGGTTCATTTAGTGCGTCGTACCTCACCCCGTGCATGATTGCGGCCAGGCCTGACAGACTTACCTGGCATCCACCTTCATCCTCCCAGACTCCATCCATAACCTGAGCCAGCGTCAGAGTCCCCTTCTCTGCCCACATTTGTGCTAAACGTTTCCCGGCCTCCACTCTCTCCCTCTCTTTCCATACCTGGATCAGCGTCTGTGTCCGTTGCTGTGCTCGATGTCTGTGTGGTTCAGGTTTCCTGACCCAAGCTTTCGGCTTAGATTCCCTCCGTGGTCTCCTCCTCCCCTGTACCTGTGTCGTGGTCTGCGGGAGCCTGCTCACTCCCTCCCTCCCTCCCTCTCCTCTTCAGCATTTCCCATTACCAAGTTTTCGTCTTGCTCCAACGATGGGAGCATCGTGGTGCGTCTTCCTCCGCAGAGCGAGGGTATTGCCTTTGAAAACTTGTTCTTATCCGCCCAAGATTCCCAGAAGCAGTAATGTGTGTCTGCAGAACAACACTAACACATCCCGTCGGCCGGTGAGCCTCTCCTGGCATTTGTCATCATTTTACGGCCTGTGCTGGCACAGCTGATGTGTCACGTTTTCTTCCAATAAAAGCAAGCAGTTTTCTGTTGGCTCTTTCGGGCGTTCTTGCGTATAAAGGTTTTTAGTTTATATATATATATATATATATATATATATATATATATTTTTTTTTTTTTTTTTTTATACTTTGTTGCTGTCTCCCGCGTTTGCGAGGTAGCGCAAGGAAACAGACGAAAGAAGTGGCCCAACCCCCCCCGTACACATGTACATACACACGTCCACACACGCAAATATACATACCTACACAGCTTTCCATGGTTTACCCCGGACGCTTCACATGCCTTGATTCAATCCACTGACAGCACGTCAACCCCTGTATACCACATCGCTCCAATTCACTCTATTCCTTGCCCTCCTTTCACCCTCCTGCATGTTCAGGCCCCGATCACACAAAATCCTTTTCACTCCATCTTTCCACCTCCAATTTGGTCTCCCTCTTCTCCTCGTTCCCTCCACCTCCGACACATATATCCTCTTGGTCAATCTTTCCTCACTCATTCTCTCCATGTGCCCAAACCATTTCAAAACACCCTCTTCTGCTCTCTCAACCACGCTCTTTTTATTTCCACACATCTCTCTTACCCTTACGTTACTTACTCGATCAAACCACCTCACACCACACATTGTCCTCAAACATCTCATTTCCAGCACATCCATCCTCCTGCGCACAACTCTATCCATAGCCCACGCTTCGCAACCATACAACATTGTTGGAACTACTATTCCTTCAAACATACCCATTTTTGCTTTCCGGGATAATGTTCTCGACTTCCACACATTTTTCAAGGCTCCCAAAATTTTCGCCCCCTCCCCCACCCTATGATCCACTTCCGCTTCCATGGTTCCATCCGCTGACAGATCCACTCCCAGATATCTAAAACACTTCACTTCCTCCAGTTTTTCACCATTCAAACTCACCTCCCAATTGACTTGACCCTCAACCCTACTGTACCTAATAACCTTGCTCTTATTCACATTTACTCTTAACTTTCTTCTTCCACACACTTTACCAAACTCCGTCACCAGCTTCTGCAGTTTCTCACATGAATCCGCCACCAGCGCTGTATCATCAGCGAACAACAACTGACTCACTTCCCAAGCTCTCTCATCCCCAACAGACTTCATACTTGCCCCTCTTTCCAAGACTCTTGCATTTACCTCCCTAACAACCCCATCCATAAACAAATTAAACAACCATGGAGACATCACACACCCGTGCCGCAAACCTACATTCACTGAGAACCAATCACTTTCCTCTCTTCCTACACGTACACATGCCTTACATCCTCGATAAAGACTTTTCACTGCTTCTAACAACTTGCCTCCCACACCATATATTCTTAATACCTTCCACAGAGCATCTATATATATATATATATATATATATATATATATATATATATATATATATATATATATATATATATATACACACACCTATTGCACGGGGAAATGAAACACGATAAGATCGCTAGTGCACTTTCGTGTAATGATCACATCATCAAGGGGAGATACAAGAAAGAAATATGTCAGTTGATATACAAGGAAGAGACAAGCAATATATATATATATATATATATATATATATATATATATATATATATATATATATATATTCTTTTCTTTCTTTCTTTTAAACTATTCGCCATTTCCCGCATTAGCGAGGTAGCGTTAAGAACAGAGGACTGGACCTTTTTTGGAATATCCTCACCTGGCCCCCTCTGTTCCTTCTTTTGGAAAATCAAAAAAAAAACGAGAGGGGAGGATTTCCAGCCCCCCGCTCCCTCCCCTTTTAGTCGCCTTCTACGACACGCAGGGAATACGTGGGAAGTATTCTTAATCCCCTATCCCCAGGGATATATATATATATATATATATATATATATATATATATATATATATATATATATATATATATATATATATATATATATTGCTACTAGTCTTTTGTTTGTTATCTCACTTCTTTATATCCCCTTCTTTACTTTCTAGTAATTCAGTTATTTCTTCTCTCCTTGTCATCCGTGTTATTCTCCTGTTCGTATATCAAAAGCCTCAGGCCGCTGTGAGCCGTTCAGATCAAATGTGTCCCACCCTGACCTGTGGCCCGTAGGTTACTTAAAACAGTTTGTTTGTCATGACTGTTTTCCTGAATATGGTGTGGAGGAAACCTATTAGCACCTATTAGCACTAGGGAGTTTTAATGAAGAGTATGTGTGCGAGTAGGAAGAAAGGAGGGTGAGTGGTTCCTGGTGAAGCAGCAGGTGTGTGTGATGTCACCATAGCTGCTAAAACTGTTTATGGATGGGAAGGCGAGGAAGGTAAATGCAAATGTTTTGGAGAGACGATCGAGTCTGCAGTCTGGATGGGGGGAGGGAGGGAGGGAGGTTGTAAGTTGAGTCAGTTGCACTTTGCAGATGAGACAGTTTTGATGGCAGATCTAAGTGAAAAATGCAGAAGCTGGTTTCTTAGTCCGGAAGTGTGTGAAAGGAGAAAGTTGATATTGAATGTAAATAAAAGTAAGGTTACTAAATTTGGCAGTGTAGAGAGATATGGTGGTTAGGATGTGAGTGTACCTAGAGAAAAACTAGTGGAAGTGGAGCGTTTTAGATATTTTAGAATGGAAATGGCAGCGAATGGAGGAGGCAAGGGAACTGAGGTGTTTGGCACATTAAGGAGTGTGAGGAAAGAGATCTCATTGTGTCCTGACGGTGTTGTAGGGATGCGAGGTGTAGGCCTGAAGGTGGAGGGGAAGGGGGTAATGGATGTGTTGGAAATGAAATGTTTGAGAACACTATGTGATGTGAGGTGGGTTGACCGAATACGAATTGATAGGGTAAGAGAGAGATGTGTTAGTAAGAGGAGTGAATGTTTATGAGAGGGCTGAAGAGCGTGTGCTGCAGTGGTTTGGACATATGGAGAGGATGAGTGAGGAGAGGTTGATTAAGAGTGTATACATGTCTGAAATGGAGGGAGCAGGAAGTGTTGGACGGATGCTTGGAGATATCGAGACCTAAACATGCAGGAAGGTTTGAGGCGTTTATAAGATAGAGCTAATTGGAGGGCTGTAGTATACAGGGAGCGACGTGCCGTTAGTGGGCTGAACCACAGCAATTGAAGCGGTTAAGGAAAACCAAGGAAAGGTGTGTGGGGCTTGGCTTGTGGACAAGGGGTTCTGGTTTAGATGCGTTATACATGAAGATCAGGGAGTAAATGTGAGCCAACAATGCCGCTATCCATCTGTTATATGCACTACCTTGCTCCGCGGGAAACGGCGAAGAATATTGTGACATTTGTCATATGGATAATTACTATTACCCGCGTAATTTGAGTCGGGATTTTATGCAGATTTATGATTTCGTTGTTGATCTTTCATTATTTCCTAAAATCATTGTTAGATTCTTATCATTAACTTTGTAATGTGATTGTTAATTTGAATTTGAATTTTTGTTAGTGATGGTAAACGTGATGTAAGAGGAATAATGATAACACGTGGATTTGGATTTATCATCCTTAGGCACAAAAGCAGTTCCCTGCGGCATAAAAGCAGTTCCCTGTGGCACGTAAACAGTTCCCTGCGGCACAAAAGCAGTTCCCTGCGGCATAGAACATCCCCTATCCGCACAAGAACAGTCCCTTGCTGAACAAGAACGTTCTTTGTTGAACATGATCAGTTCCTTATTCATCAAGAACCGTTCTCATCAGCACAAGAACAGTTCCTATCTACACAAAACCGTTCCATGCAGCCAGCACATGCTACACAGACAGTGTGCTCATGTTCAAGTCTTCAAGAAGGAGAGATGTTGTACGTAACAATGATTGAACAACTGAAATGTCAGGGTTGCGCCTCTGGCCTGTCTACTTCCGCTATATATATATATATATATATATATATATATATATATATATATATATATATATATATATATATATATATATATATATATATAGGGAATACCAAGGGGCACCAAGTCACTACTGGACCAACCAGATCATATAGTACATAATACATGCGCACGACCAGGTCCTCCCCTGACAGGCCAGGTCACATAGAACATAACACGTACACGACCAGGTCCTTACCTGACCAGCCAGGTCACATAGTACATAATACATGTACACGACCAGGTACTCACCAGACCAACCAGGTCACATAGTACATAATACTACATGTACACCACCAAATCCTCACACAGACCTCAAGCACACGGCCTTCCGTGCCAGCTGTCATCTTCGTACTCGGGGACTGTCTGGTACCTCTTCCTGAAGTTGCGCTGCCTCCGTGGACTCCACCGGTCCCAAAGGCAACACCGGCACTGGGTTCATCTTTCCACCCGCTAGGTCACTGCCTAACACAAAGTCCACTCATGAGATAGGCAACCTATCTACAATCCTCACAAGAGCATGGCCCGTGAAGAGATGTTTCCACCTGCACATCGAGAGCAAAGTAGGCTAAGAAAAAGGTTGAAGTAATCACCCAGCGCTCCTGAGGTGTGGGCACACCTGACCCTGACTGATGTCATCAAACTCTTTGAAAGTATTACGGGTTGTGAACAAGTCACTCCTTACTCTTTTCTCCTCCATGGTGGACAAATTTATGACCTTTCACCTCTCACGGTAACTCATCTCTGTTAATTACGTTACCATCTTTCTTGCCTTCTTCTGGACCTTCTCTGTTAGCTCTCTGTGCTTCATTAGGTGCGGCGGCAAAACTTGAGAAGCATAATCTAGTTTTGGCCATATACCCGAGTATGAACAACTTGCTGAACATGTCTATATACATACATATACTTGAGAGCCAGTCTAATATTTGCCAGCAAGCAGTTTGTCTCCTTAACTATTCTCTTAATGTGGGACGCTGGCAACAAGTTAAGTGCAGTGTCGACTCCCGAGTCCCTTTCACACACATATTCCTGCATCGTACATCCTGCTAGATACTATTCGTATCAAGGATTTCTCTCACTTTATCATTTATCATACTCGTTACAATGCTTCTACTGGGCTTGATTTCATCGGCCATGTATCACACTAACATTGGAGATTGTCTAGGTCCCTTTGTAAGTTGACACAATTCCTCCCATTCTTTTACTTCCTTAGTACAGACCTTGGCATCATCGGCAAACATATGTAGGAATGTATCCAGTCCTCCTGGCGAGTCATTTACGTAGGACAAGAGGAGCAGTGGTCTCAGGACTGAACCCTGCGGCACGCCATTGGTAACCTCAGCCCATTTCGAGAAGGCTTCCTCAACACGCGTCCTCTGTTCCCATCCACCACAGTGCTCTCGCATCCAGTGAAGAAGTCTTCCCCTTGTCTTTACCCGTGGATTTGGTGTCTTTACCATCCTCCAGTGTGGTACAGTATCTAATGCTCTCTGGCAGTCCACATACACGCATTTTGACCCAGTCTCCTTTTTTCTCTGCAACTGAGCTCACTCTCTCATAGAAATCTGAGAGGTCTGTTATCAAGTTGTCTCTTGCTTTGGGAGTTTGACCTCTGCAAATCATCCATGTTCTTTCTGATTATCTTTTCCATTGCTTTCCCGACCACACTGGCCAGAGAGCCGCCTGGTCTACATAGTTCACAGCAGTCCTCCAGTCCATGTGGACCAGTTTAGTGGACTGTATACTTGTGTACATATTTGGCATAACTATTTTCCATGTTCACCAGTGTCACGTGTCTGTAGACATATGTATACGTGATGTATACTTGCACCAGTGTAATGTGTGTGGATATATTTGTGTACGCGTGTGGAACGTTGTGAAATTGTGTGTACGCCCGTGTAGTCTGTATGCCTGTGTGTTCATACGCATGATGTATGTATGTAGCGTATTTGTGTTTATACTCCATTAGCATGTGTACATGTTTATGCAATGTGTAAGTGTGTGATTGTGTATAGTGTACGTGCATGTGTACATGTATACGCTAGTGTGATGTGTATTTGTATGTGAGTGTGTGCAGTGTTTGTGCATGTGTATATGTATACGCAAGTGTGATGTGTATTTGTGTGAGTGTGTACAGTGTATGTGCATGTGTATATGTATAGGCAAGTGTGATGTGTGTGTGAGAGTGTGTACAGTGTATGTGCATGTGTACATGTATAGGCAAGTGTGATGTGTATTTGTGTGTGAGTGTGTACACTGTTTGTGCATGTGTATAGTATACGCAAGTGTGATGTGTATTTGTGTGAGTTTGTACAGTGTATGTGCATGTGTATATGTATACGCAAGTATGATGTGTAAGTGTGTGAGAGTGTGTACAGTGTATGTGCATGTGTACGTGTATACGCAAGTGTGATGTGTAAGTGTGTGTGTATGTGCATGTACATGTTGTACAGTATATGTGTATGTGCATGTTGTACAGTGTATATGTATGTACAGTGTATATGTATGTACTTGTACAGTGTATATGTATGGACATGTACAGTATATTTCTATGTGTATGTTGTACAGTGTATGTGCACGTACATGATGTAGTGTATGTGCACGCACATGTTGTACTGTGTATGTGCACGTACATGTTGTACAGTGTATGTGTTGGTCGTGCTATCGATCACTCCCAAGACGACCACACACCTTCTGTTGTTCTGGCTCCTGCTGCTCCTGCTGTTCTTGTGTTGTCCCTACTGCTGCTGCTGTCGTATTGTTCCTGTTCTTGAGTTTCTGCTTTTGCTCTTGCATTAATCCTGCTGTTCTTGTGTTGTTGTATTGATCCTGCTGTTCTTATCTTGGCCAGCTGATATTGTGTTTCGTCTGCTGTTCTTGTGCTGTATTGATCTTGCTGTTCTTGTGTTGTCTCTACTGCTGCTGCTGCTTTCGTATTGTTCCTGTTCTTGAGTTTCTGCTTTTGCTCTTGCATTTATCCTGCTGTTCTTGTGTTGTTGTATTGATCCTGCTGTTCTTATCTTGGCCAGCTGATATTGTGTTTCGTCTGCTGTTCTTGTGCTGTATTGATCTTGCTGTTCTTGTGTTGTGCCAGCTGCTCTTGTGTTTCACCTGCTGTTCTTGTGTTGTGAGCTGCTCTTGTGTTTCACCTGCTGTTCTTTGGTTGTATTGATCCTGCCGTCCTTGTGTTGTGCTAGCTGCTCTTGTGTTTCACCTGCTGTTCTTGTGTTGTTGTATTGATCCTGCTGTTCTTGTGTTGTGCCAGCTGCTCTTGTGTTTCACCTGCTGTTCTTGTGTTGTGCCAGCTGCTCTTGTGTTTCACCTGATGTTCTTGTGTTGTATTGATCCCGCTGTCCTTGTATTGTGCTAGCTGCTCTTGTGTTTCACCTGCTGTTCTTTGGTTGTATTGATCCTGCCGTCCTTGTGTTGTGCTAGCTGCTCTTGTGTTTCACCTGCTGTTCTTGTGTTGTTGTATTGATCCTGCTGTTCTTGTGTTGTGCCAGCTGCTCTTGTGTTTCACCTGCCGTTCTTGTGTTGTGCCAGCTGCTCTTGTGTTTCACCTGATGTTCTTGTGTTGTATTGATCCCGCTGTTCTTGTATTGTGCTAGCTGCTCTTGTGTTTCACCTGCTGTTCTTGTGTTGTGCCAGCTGCTCTTGTGTTTCACCTGATGTTCTTGTGTTGTATTGATCCCGCTGTCCTTGTATTGTGCTAGCTGCTCTTGTGTTTCACCTGCTGTTCTTTGGTTGTATTGATCCTGCCGTCCTTGTGTTATGCAAGCTGCTCTTGTGTTTCACCTGATGTTCTTGTGTTGTTGTATTGATCCTGCTGTTCTTGTGTTGTGCCAGCTGCTCTTGTGTTTCACCTGCTGTTCTTCTGTTGTGCCAGCTGCTCTTGTGTTTCACCTGATGTTCTTGTGTTGTATTGATCCCGCTGTCCTTGTATTGTGCTAGCTGCTCTTGTGTTTCACCTGCTGTTCTTTGGTTGTATTGATCCTGCCGTCCTTGTGTTGTGCTAGCTGCTCTTGTGTTTCACCTGCTGTTCTTGTGTTGTTGTATTGATCCTGCTGTTCTTGTGTTGTGCCAGCTGCTCTTGTGTTTCACTTGCTGTTCTTGGGTTGTGCCAGCTGCTCTTGTGTTTCACCTGCTGTTCTTGTGTTGTGCTAGCTGCTCTTGTGTTTCACCTGCTGTTCTTGTGTTGTATTGATCCTGCTGTTCTTGAGTTGTATTGATCCTGCCGTTCTTATGTTGTGCCAGCTGCTCTTGTGTTTCACCTGCTGTTCTTGTGTTGTATTGATCCTGCTGTTCTTGTGTTGTGCCAGCTGCTCTTGTGTTTCACCTGCTGTTCTTGGGTTGTGCTAACTGCTCTTGTGTTTCACTTGCTGTTCTTGTGTTGTATTGATCCCGCTGTTCTTGGGTTGTGTTATCTTCTCATTGTGTATCACCTGCTGTTCTTGTGTTGTTATTGTTCCAGCTGTATTTCTATTCCTCCTGCCGGTATGTTGCTTGTGCTGCACGTGTGTTGCGTATGCTACGGTTGTGTCGTTTCTGTAGCATTTGTGTTGCTTCCGTAGCTGCTGTGCTGCTCCGTTGTCCCTGTGTATTGCTGGTGTGGCTCTTGTGTTGGTAGTTCTGCTGACGCAGTTTGCCTTACTTGGTCCAAGACCACTTCAGAACTCTCACCTCACACGCCCACAGTCCTCCCTCCTCCCTGCTGGGTCAGTGTGGACCACACTTGGCAGGGATGGTCCATGTATATAACAGTCTTGTCCTCCAACACGACTGGGTCAGTGTGGACCACACTTGGCAGGGATGGTCCGTGTATATAACAGTCTTGTCCTCCAACACGACTGGGTCAGTGTGGACCACACTTGGCAGGGATGGTCCGTGTATATAACAGTCTTGTCCTCCAACGCGACTGGGTCAGTGTGGACCACACTTGGCAGGGATGGTCCGTGTATATAACAGTCTTGTCCTCCGACACGACTGGGTCAGTGTGGACCACACTTGGCAGGGATGGTCCGTGTATATAACAGTCTTGTCCTCCGACACGACTGGGTCAGTGTGGACCACACTTGGCAGGGATGGTCCGTGTATATAACAGTCTTGTCCTCCGACACGACTGGGTCAGTGTGGACCACACTTGGCAGTGATGGTCCGTGTATATAACAGTCTTGTCCTCCAACACGACTGGGTCAGTGTGGACCACACTTGGCAGTGATGGTCCGTGTATATAACAGTCTTGTCCTCCGACACGACTGGGTCAGTGTGGACCACACTTGGCAGGGATGGTCCGTGTATATAACAGTCTTGTCCTCCAACACGACTGGGTCAGTGTGGACCACACTTGGCAGGGATGGTCCGTGTATATAACAGTCTTGTCCTCCAACACGACTGGGTCAGTGTGGACCACACTTGGCAGGGATGGTCCATGTATATAACAGTCTTGTCCTCCAACACGACTGGGTCAGTGTGGACCACACTTGGCAGGGATGGTCCGTGTATATAACAGTCTTGTCCTCCAACACGACTGGGTCAGTGTGGACCACACTTGGCAGGGATGGTCCGTGTATATAACAGTCCTTGTCCTCCGACACGACTGGGTCCGTGTGGACCACACTTGGCAGGATGGTCCGTGTATATAACATTCTTGTCCTCCGACACGACTGGGGTCAGTGTGGACCACACTTGGCAGGGATGGTCCGTGTATATAACAGCTTTGTACCTCCGACACGACTGGGTCAGTGTGGACCACACTTGGCAGTGGATGGTCCCGTGTATATAACAAGTCTTGTCCTCCAACACGACTGGGTCAGTGTGGGACCACACTTGGCAGTTGATGGTCCGTGTATATAACAGTCTTGTCCTCCAACACGGACTGGGACAGTGTGGACCACACTTGGCAGGGGATGTCCGTGTATATAACAGTCTTGTCCGCCGACACGACTGGGTCAGTGTGGACCACACTTGCAGGGATGGGTCCGTGTATATAACAGTCCTGGTCCACTCGACACGACTGGGTCAGTGTCGGACCCACACTTGGCAGTGATGGTCCGTGGTATATAACAGTCTTGTACCTCCAACACGACTGGGTCAGTGTGGACCACACTTGCAGTGATGGTCCGTGTATATAACAGTCTTGTCCTCCAACACGACTGGGTCAGTGTGGACCACACTTGGCAGTGATGGTCCGTGTATATAACAGTCTTGTCCTCCAACACGACTGGGTCAGTGTGGACCACACTTGGCAGGGATGGTCCGTGTATATAACAGTCTTGTCCTCCAACACGACTGGGTCAGTGTGGACCACACTTGGCAGGGATGGTCCGTGTATATAACAGTCTTGTCCTCCAACACGACTGGGTCAGTGTGAACCACACTTGGCAGGGATGGTCCGTGTATATAACAGTCTTGTCCTCCAACACGACAGGGTCAGTGTGGACCAAGCTTGTGTTCTTCTTCTTCAGTAATGTGTTCGGTGACCCCGCCTACCGTCCAAGATGGCCGCTGTTACTAAATTCGAAAAGTTCGTCAATTATTCTTAACTTTGTTTTTAGGCAAAATTGGCTTCGACTTCAACTGTGGCTAAACAAGTTAAGAGTTGCTTGATGATATAACATTTCCTGTCACATTTAGATTGGTGGCCTGATTGACTGAATAACCAGAGTTGCTTTGGTTTTTGGCAGATTTACCTTCAAAGGAGAAATGTAGGTCCATCATTACGTATAGATATATGACTAGTTTTGCTTTGAATCATTATTTATATCTGTTATACTTAATCGCCGTCTCTTGCGTCAGCGAGGGAGCGCAAGGAAACAGACGAGGAATTGCCCAACCCACCCACGTACACGTGTATATACATAAACGCCCATACACACATATATACATACATATACATTTCAACATATATATAGATATACATATACATATATACACATTTACATATTCATACCTGCTGCCGTTATCCATTCCCGTCGTCACCCCGCCACGTATAAAATAGCATTATCACCACCACCACCACCAGCAACGTGGTATCGTCAGGAAAAGACAACAAAGGCCACACTCGTTCACATTCAGTCTCTAGCTGTCATATATAATGCACCGAAACCACAGCTCCCTTTCCACATCCAGGCCCCACAGACCTTTCCTTGGTTTACCCCAGACGCTTCACATGCCCTGGTTCAATCCATTGACAGTACGTCGACCCCGGTGTACCACATCGTTCCAATTCACTCTATTCCTTGCACGCCTTTCACCCTCCTGCATGTTCAGGCCCCGATCGCTCAAAGTCTTTTTCACTCCATCCTTTGAATTATATAATGCTTATTGTTTTTTTCTCGATCATGCAAATTGGTTTTATTTTGACGAAGAATCACATAATAATGGACAAGTTTTTGAGCCAAGTGAGCGACAGTGGCTCAGGTGAGCCTGTAGTTTAAGTTGTTGTCGTCTCTGTTGCTTATGATATTTTGTGTTGCTGATACAGTTGTGTTCTAGCTGCGGTCATGTACTCGTCCTCCTGTTGTGTTGTGTTGGTACCGTTGTGTTGCTTGTGCTGTTCTTAGTCTGTTGCTAGGACTGTATTTGATTTCTGTGATGCTGCTGTTGCTTCCATTGTTGTTTTGTGTTGCTTATACATTCGTGTTGCAGTTCTTATTTTGCTGATGTGTCGTTGCAGTTGTTTTGCTGTTGTGTTTTCATAGCCTGTATGTTGCTGTTATGTTGTTATTTTTATGTTGCTGATTTTGTGTTGCCAATGTGTTGTCACAGCCTGTATGTTTCTGCTATTATGATGTCATTGCCTTTGTGTTGTAGGTGTGTTGTCGCTGCCTCGTGCTGGTGTAATGTGTACGTATTTGATAGATGTCTATGCCATTGTTGTGTTGTGTTGTGTTCCTGATTTTGTTGTGTTGTGCCTGCTCTTACGTTGCAAGTTTTGGTACACTTGTGTTTCTAATGAGTTGGTGTTGCTGCTTCTGTCTTAATGCTCTTACTTTTGACAGTGTTACTGCTGCCGCGGTTTGTATTTGTGTTACATGCTCGCAAGAGAAATGAGAGTTAGGAGAAAGTTTACGTGAAAATGAAAAGTAACTTGTGTTTCCTGGCGAGCAACAGACATTTGCATGTCCAGCATTACCCGTCGTAGCCCCCAGGAGACCTGCCCTGGTGTTTACTGTATGTTAGAGATACAAGGATGACGGACCACGTGCAGGGTGTCTCGGGCCACGTGCAGGGTGTCTCGAGCCACGTGCAGGGTGTCTCGAGCCACGTGCAGGGTGAGAGTAGTGCACGTGTATTGTTCGGTTGATGGATGTGGCTTGACGGGGACAACCTTTTATAACCCGGGCATTAGATTGGCCTAGTACCCTACCAACCAACCCCAGACCATGTAAACTGACCAGTAGATTGGCCTAGTACCCCACCAACCAACCCCAGACCATGTAAACTGACCAGTAGATTGGCCTAGTACCCCACCAACCAACCCCAGACCATGTAAACTGACCAGTAGATTGGCCTAGTACCCTACCAACCAACCGCAGACCATGTAAACTGACCAGTAGATTGGCCTAGTACCCCACCAACCAACCCCAGACCATGTAAACTGACCAGTAGATTGGCCTAGTACCCCACCAACCAACCCCAGACCATGTAAACTGACCACCACACGTGGCCAGAGCTGTGAGGGTGTGTGAGCCTGAGGTGTGGCTGGTATTATTCTCATGGTACAACACCTTGTTTATCATCGGCCAGTCAGTGACTTGGTGTGGGTTATCGTACACTTGGCGGGGGACACGCTCGATGGTGTGGGTTATCGTACACGTGGCAGGGGACGCTCGATGGTGGGAGTTATCGTACACGTGGCGAGGGACACGCTCGATGGTGGGAGTTATCGTACACCTGGCAGGGGACGCTCGATGGTGGGGGTTATCGTACACTTGGCGGGGGACACGCTCGATGGTGGGGGTTATCGTACACATGGCGGGGGACACGCTCGATGGTGGGGGTTATCGTACATGTAGCGGGGGTCGCTCGATGGTGGGGGTTATCGTACACGTAGCGGGGGGGGGGGGGGGGTTATCGAAAACTTGGTTGGGGGACGCTCGATGGTGGGAGTTATCGTACACGTGGCGGGGGGCCGCTCGATGGTGGGGTTATCGTACACGTAGCGGTGCCCGCTCGATGGTAGGTTTTATCGTGCACGTAGCGGTAGCCCGCTCGATGGTGGAGTTGTCGTACACGTAGCGGTAGCCGGCCAATGGGGAAGTTATCGTACACGTGGCATGTGTCGTCACTAACACATATCGCCTGGTGAATGCTACCATTTGATTGGCCGAGTGCCGGTGACTGAGGTCACGTGATTGCCTGACGTAGATATGCCAGATGTTGTCACCCAGTTGTGCTCACGTCCCGCCTACAGCTAAACAGTTTTGGTGATTTTAATCTTAGCGTGACCAGGATCGGACGCCTGAAATTTGCGTGTTTATTTCGCGCTCCGTCAGCGTCGGCCGGTGAGGGTTTGTTGTGATGACGCGTGTGTGTGGCCACCGAGTCCGGTCACAGGCGAACCGTGTTCCTCAGGGTGTGCTGTGTGGGAGGCAGGGACCGGGGCCAGGCGGGGCAACCCCCGTTATGCCAGACCTCTGGCGGCCGCCACGCAACTAACGGTTCCAACGTTTCATCTTTGAAGTTCGTTGTTCGTGAAATGTCGCGAGTCTGGTGACTGTCCTTTTACGTCAGTAGCTTCGGTCACGGAGACCGTGAATGAGGTTTTAGGAAAGACTAAAAAAAAGACTTACATAAGTAATGTAATAAAAGAAAAGAATCCAAGACTTTTAATGGAAGTGTAAAATTTTCGTTTAAAAAAAAAACGTTCAGGTGGTGGACGCTTGGGAAGACGTGAGACGCTGAGAGTTCCAAAGCTTAGCGGTGTAGGAGAGGAGGCAGACGTGACAACTGCCTGCCCAGGAGTTTACCATGGCCTGACATGTGTGTCTTCAGTGTGGCATACAAGGAAGTAATGACTGTGCTGGACACCATTGTCTCTCACCGTCAACACCTTCAGAGAACCAGTCAATTTGTTGTTGTTTGTGATGTTGTAGAGATGTGACGCAGCAGCGGGTGTGTGTGTGTGTGTACCACACGTTAGCTCACTGAGAAGTAATGTTATAACGTTGTGTGTAGCGTGAGGTATGTGGAAGGATTTCACTCACTGGAGTAGTTTAATGTGGTCAGTGGCGAGAGAGAGAGAGAGAGAGAGAGAGAGAGAGAGAGAGAGAGAGAGAGAGAGAGAGAGAGCCTCGCCGACCCTCCACTCACCCACCACCGCTAACCACTGACTTATATTGTGAATCATATCGACTTTTATATGTTAGCCGCGTTCATACGAGCAAGAATCTCATGAACACTCTCTCTCTCTCTCTCTCTCTCTCTCTCTCTCTCTCTCTCTCTCTCTCTCTCTCTCTCTCTCTCTATCTATCTATCTATCTATCTATCTATCTATCTATATATATATATATATATATATATATATATATATATATATATATATATATATATATATATATGTAGCTACAATGAGCACGGCCTCCTTGCCTCACTGTTTAATGTTGTCATGTTAACCACACAGTCATCGTCCAGTCTCCTCCAGACCTTCTGGGCAGATCACGGGCAGAGAGAACGTTATTGACCTGCGGGTCGGAAGGTCACGGTCATTGCTGGAGTTTTTATAGTGTGTGGAGAGAGGTCATGCACGGGAAGGACTTTATCAAGACCATTGAGTCAAAAGGTCAAAGTGTGGCTGGTGACCTCGCTTCACCTGTGCTGCATGATGATCCTGTGGTCATCAGGTGGGTCACGCGTGTGTGTCTCTTGGTGCCAGGATGACCCCCTGTTGCTCCTCCTGACGTCAGAAGGTCACGATCGTTGCCACTCGGGTTGAATTGGAGGTCAGAGGTCAAGGTCACTACCGTGCTTGAATCAAATGTTATGTTTCCGGTACATGAACGGTAACAGCAGGGTGATGATGTAACCTCCTCTCACCCTCACCCCTTCCCCCTGACCACAACCCCTGCCACCATCCCCTGCCAACCTTTGTCACCATCCCTGCCACCAACCTGTGTCACAATCCTCTGCCACCAACCCTTGTTATCACCCGTGCCACCACCTCTGTCACCAACCCTACCATCACCCGTGCCACCGCCCTTGTTGTCAACCCTTACCACCAATTCTGCCATCCCCCTTGCCACCACTCCTGCCACCGTCAACTCCCGCTTATCCATGCGTCTGGCAGGGCGGTAAAGGAATCAAAACCGGGTCCCGACGCCAGCTGTAGTGATCAGTTTTCTCGTCCCTCCCTCCCTCCCTCCCTCCCTCCCTCCCTCCCTCCCTCCGTCTGTCCGTCCGTCCCTCCCTTCCTCCGTCTATCCGTCCGTCCGTACACCCCCCGTCTATCCCTCTGTCCGTCCATCCCTCCGTCCGTTCGTCCACCCTCCGTCTATCCCTCCATCCGTCCACCCCTCCGTCTATCCGTCCGTCCGTCCGTCCGTACATCCCTCCGTCTATCCCTCTGTCCGTCCATCCCTCCGTATATCCATCCGTCCGTCCGTCCATCCCTCCGTTTATCCGTCCGTCCGTCCGTCCTACGTATATCCCTTTGTCTATCCTCCTGTCCGTCCATCTCTCCGTCCGTCCGTCTATCCGTCCGTCCGTCCATCCCTCTTTCTATCCCTCCGTCCGTCCGTCCCTCCGTCCGTCCATCCCTCCGGATATCCCTCCGGATATCACTTCATCAGTCCGTCCGTCCGTCCGTCTGCTCCGTCCGTCCACAGTTGTGCGATTTTGTTTGAACTTTAGGATGAAAAGACGAAGGTCATGTGATCACTCGTGAGATGATCGTGGGCACTGCTGGTGGTGGTGGCAACAGTTCACCTTCCAAGTGGTGGGTTTCACCAACACTGTGTACAGCAGGGAAGGTCCGCCCCTGTTGATTGTAAGGTCAGAGGTCAAGGTCAGTGTATAATAAGATGAACAGGTATGTTGTGCAACAGGTGAGGACCCATAATCATGCCTCCTTCCGGATGAAAATTATTGTTATTCATTATTTTTCTGTCTCGTTTGGACGCGCAAGATGAGTGATTACGAGAGTTAAGCAGTGTGTGTATGTGTGTGTGTGTGTGTGTGTGTGTGTGTGTGTGTATGTGTGTGTGTGTGTGTGTGTGTGTGTATGTGTGTGTGTGTGTGTGTGTGTGTGTGTGTGTGTGTGTGTGTGTGTATGTGTGTGTGTGTGTATGTGTGTGTGTGTGTGTGTGTCCAGGGCGGGTCAGCTGGTCATGGTGAAGGACAGGTGTTATAAGCTGACTGCGCCGTGGTAGTGATGCGTGAAGGTGTGACCTTGCCACAGTGGTAGACACATTACCTTCCACCGTCAGACGGATCACTTGAGTTACCACTGTGGAGGACGACAAGTGGTACACGCTACGTGATAATGTATTGTTCACAGCAACTGTGTGTGTGTGTGTGTGTCTGCCGCCACCTCAACCAGGTGGCGTCAGGAACAAGTGAACAATGGCCTCGTTTTTACACATGTGTTGTCATGTATGCACGTATAGCATTGTTTATTACAAGAGTTACGTTAAGATTTGTGTAAATCACTGTCTGTAATACTGAGGCTTCTGGAGGTGAGGAGTGTGAGGGGTGTAGCAGGAGAGAGCAGGTGTGGACGTGAGTGGAGGGTGGTCAGTCCTGACCCAATAGGACACACAGGCTGGAGGGATGGCATGAACCCGTCTCCCTCCGATGTATATATTGACGCAACCCTGGTCACTCAGGAGGCTGGACGCCAGAGCAAGAAGGGCGCGTCTTGCCATGACGAGATTAATTGTAATTGATTGTAATTATCTGTGGAATGTAGGGTGTAGGTGGAGAATGTAGTGGATAATTGTGTTGAGTAATGTATTTTGTCTTCCACAGGTGAGTGGCAGTGAGACAGCGCTACCTGACCTAGCAGTAACCACTGGTACAGGCAGGGCAAAGGTTAGTGACGCTAGGGTTACGAGACGGCAGGTAACACTGCAGGAGAGTGTCATGAAGGTTGGTAACACTGTTGTACATCATGAGTACGACAGCCAGGGTTCGTGACCAGGAAGGTAGTATTGTGTATGTTAACTGAGACAGCTCGGGCAGCTGGGTGCCCTGATCATGACCATCTCATCAACGCTGTGTGTTACATATAAGCCCCGGGCTGTGCTGGTCACCCATTTCATCGACCAGCTTCTATGGGAGGATGAACAGCTAGGTTGACTGTAGACCCGACTGACGCAACTAGGATTCGAACCTCAGCGCGCCACCCGGGGCTGCCCGTGAATGCGCCACGGTGAGGAAGCTGACCTCTACTCCACGGAGGTCCATAAAAGGAATAATTAACTATAGTTGTAAGGTTAATTGTTCTCGTGGACGACCAACATGTAGAGGGCAAGGTCAGCAAGTGAGGTCAGGGTAGGTTGGCCGCCATGTTTGTCACCGCAAAAAACAAGAATTCTCCCGCTGGAACCCAACCTTCCGCCATATTGTGCTCCCACGACCAATGATATATATAGTTTCCCGGGAAATTTCAGTCAGGCTGCAGCGCGATTTGTCGTACTGTTGAAGTTTATTGACTGGCGAAAGTGTTTATATCATTCGTGCGTGTGATATATACGTTGTTATGGTATAGTGATATGTTACCATGTGGTGCCCCATGACCCGGGGCGAAAGGTTGGGCCTCTGGCGAGGTAAACACCCACCTCATGCGTCTGGCAGGGCACAACCGCCACCTTGAGAAAGGGCCTCAGCTCGGGGAGCGTTGCCGACAACATGGGGTGCCGCATGATGTACTGGCTGATGACAGATGGCGCGGCGCTCACCACGGCTGATGTTATCATGATATGTGACGGGATCTGCTGTGGGGGGTAGTGCTTATTGCTACCTGGAATATGTTGCTCGCTAAGACGGCAGCTGTGGTTGGAGACCCGCCTATTGGAAGGTAGAAGACCTCCGAAACCATCGTAAGGTATACGTATGGTAAGGTAAGGTCCCAGACCCAGCTGTGGGGGTAGAAGACCTCTGAAACCATCGTAAGGTATACGTAAGGTAAGGTAAGGTCCCAGACCCAGCTGTGGGGGTAGAAGACCTCCGAAGCCATCGTAAGGTATACGTAAGGTAAGGTAAGGTCCCAGACCCAGCTGTGGGGGTAGAAGACCTCCGAAACCATCGTAAGGTATACGTAAGGTAAGGTAAGGTCCCAGACCCAGCTGTGGGGGTAGAAGACCTCCGAAGCCATCGTAAGGTATACGTAAGGTAAGGTAAGGTCCCAGACCCAGCTGTGGGGGTAGAAGACCTCCGAAACCATCGTAAGGTATACGTAAGGTAAGGCAAGGTCCCAGACCCAGCTGTGGGGGTAGAAGACCTCCGAAACCATCGTAAGGTATACGTAAGGTAAGGTAAACCCTCGTATGTCAGGTATGCTGGAGTCAGGTCAGGAGAGAGAGAGAGAGAGAGAGAGAGAGAGAGAGAGAGAGAGAGAGAGAGAGAGAGAGAGAGAGAGAGAGAGAGAGAGAATGACGGGCAAGAAAGGTAGTAAACCAAGGCAGGATGATACCGTAGAGTTTACCTTGCAATACTATACGGATTATACTGCATTAAGTTTGACTATGGATTATTCCACTGAAAAGTAGACTACGGATCATACTACTGTAAGGTAGACTATGGATCATACTACTGTAAGGTAGGCTATGGATCATACTACTGTAAGGTAGACTGCGGATCATACTACTGTAAGGTAGACTACGGATCATACTACTGTAAGGTAGACTACGGATCATACTACTGTAAGGTAGACTATTGATCATACTACTGTAAGGTAGACTATGGATCATACTACTGTAAGGTAGACTGCGGATCATACTACTGTAAGGTAGACTACAGATCATACTACTGTAAGGTAGACTATTGATCATACTACTGTAAGGTAGACTACAGATCATACTACTGTAAGGTAGACAACTGATCATACTACTGTAAGGTAGACTATTGGATCATACTACTGTAAGGTAGACTATGGATCATACTACTGTAAGGTAGACTATTGATCATACTACTGTAAGGTAGACTACGGATCATACTATGTAAGGTAGACTATGACTATACTGTAGAATACGGATCATACACAGGGTGTATGACATGACTCTTAGTAGACAACAGTCTACGTGTGTAAATCATACTACGTAGGGTTGACATGGGTCTTCTCAAGAGACCCGTCATACTACTGTAAGGTGTAGCCATCACTGTAAGTGCTGGAGCACGATGACGGTAGCCGTACAACACGACGCAGACCTACGGCCACACTACCGAACGCGACAACTCAACATGACAGAGACACGATCAATACGCTAAGTACCCCACATGCATCAACCCCACACGTCGTCAGACACGCCACACACCGAAGCCGCACACATATGGATCAACGTTACAGTCCAGGACGCGCGGACTCAACAAGGGCACTGATGTCTGGTTGTGGAGTATGACAAGCAGCTGTAGGTGACCCGAATACACTGTAGGTAGCTTGGATCATCATTATGACTGAGGATCAAACTGGTAGACATGGATAACACTTGTGTTAACCTGAGCATGACTCACTGGGTGTCACGTCTACACGAGGGTAGTAGGATTGTAGACTGAAGTAACTACGTTTGACTATGTAGGTAGTTATCTACTATGTAGGTGCTACGGTCATGCTGATGTAAGGAACATCGGGTTGTACATTAAGGGAGACTGGATACTACACAGGGCGACGGTCTATCAGTAGACACACATGTAACATAATTTTGTCCAGATCTTAAATATGGATATTTAGCTTCTTTCCTCGCTATGCAGCAGTATACGCAGCCGTGCCACGAAGCACCCCACGGCTCGACATCCCCAGCACCCAAAACAAATCTTTACCATCCCAGCCCTACACTGCCGACCACACGCCACAACCCACAGCCCCTACATCCCGCTGAGCCATGAACCCCACACAAGCTCACATAAACACACCCAAGAATTGACACACCAGAGGAAACAATAGTGACAACTACACCCCCCACACCCCACACACACACACCCACACCACACACCACACGCCTGTAAACACATGGTCACAATACAGTTCCCCGACGGACAACACGACGCTGTAAACTCTCCGACCACACCCAGACGAATGTCACATACGAGACACCACAACGTACAGGCCAGCAACAAACACGTGAGCGCACACGACGATGAGACACACAGAACACATGACCCGAATAAGTGGGAAAACCTTGTGGAGATCAAACTGTCACAGTGAGGCCGTGGTTTATTCAGGTCAGTAGGAGAGCATGCCCCCAGTGCAGGCCTGGTATTATCCTGGATCAGGAATGGAGAAGCACATTCCTCACCGTGATGGCCTGGTACTCCTGGTATGGGTGCCATCTCTACCAGTGAGGCGTGGTTATCTCCTGGTCAGGTAGGAGAGCCATCTCTCACCGAGTGAGCGCCGTGTCAGTGCTGGTGGTAAGGACACATCTGATGGTATAAGGCAAGCCTGGATGACGTGAGCAAGGGCGGGCGGCTCTGTGCAACATGACGATAATTTCGTGTCCAGACTTAAAAGATATTTCGCTTCTTTCTCGCTATGCAACAGTATACCAGCCTGCCACTGATAGGACCAGGGTTCGAATCCTCAGCACCAAAGATAAATCTTTACCATCCCAGCTGTGTGTTACACTGCCGGACCATCGTATAACACAGGCTACTCCCGCTGAGGCATGTATCCACACAAGCTTACATAAACATACCAGATGAGAATTGAACACCAGAGGAAAAGATAGTGACAACTTACACACACACACACACACACACACACACACACGTAGTAAATACATGGTTCACATATACTAGGTTGGCAGACGGGACAACACGAGTGTGAAACTCTCCGACTCACCCAGACGGAAGTGTCACATACGAGGATCACATCAACGTACAGGGAGAACAAGACACGTGTAGCGCAACGAGGATGAGACACAAGGAAACATGACCTCGGTATAAGTGGGACCTTGTGAGAATCAAACTGTACCAGTGAGGCCGTGGTTATCTCCTGGTCAGGTAGGAGAGCCATCTCCTCACCAGTGAGGCCGTGGTTATCTCCTGGTCAGGTAGGAGAGCCATCTCCTCACCAGTGAGGCCGTGGTTATCTCCTGGTTAGGTAGGAGAGCCATCTCCTCACCAGTGAGGCCGTGGTTATCTCCTGGTCAGGTAGGAGAGCCATCTCCTCACCAGTGAGGCCGTGGTTATCTCCTGGTCAGGTAGGAGAGCCATCTCCTCACCAGTGAGGCCGTGGTTATCTCCTGGTCAGGTAGGAGAGCCATCTCCTCACCAGTGAGGCCGTGGTTATCTCCTGGTCAGGTAGGAGAGCCATCTCCTCACCAGTGAGGCCGTGGTTATCTCCTGGTTAGGTAGGAGAGCCATCTCCTCACCAGTGAGGCCGTGGTTATCTCCTGGTCAGGTAGGAGAGCCATCTCCTCACCAGTGAGGCCGTGGTTATCTCCTGGTCTGGTAGGAGAGCCATCTCCTCACCAGTGAGGCCGTGGTTATCTCCTGGTCAGGTAGGAGAGCCATCTCCTCACCAGTGAGGCCGTGGTTATCTCCTGGTCGGGTAGGAGAGCCATCTCCTCACCAGTGAGGCCGTGGTTATCTCCTGGTCTGGTAGGAGAGCCATCTCCTCACCAGTGAGGCCGTGGTTATCTCCTGGTCAGGTAGGAGAGCCATCTCCTCACCAGTGAGGCCGTGGTTATCTCCTGGTCAGGTAGGAGAGCCATCTCCTCACCAGTGAGGCCATGGTTATCTCCTGGTCAGGTAGGAGAGCCATCTCCTCACCAGTGAGGCCGTGGTTATCTCCTGGTCAGGTAGGAGAGCCATCTCCTCACCAGTGAGGCCATGGTTATCTCCTGGTCAGGTAGGAGAGCCATCTCCTCACCAGTGAGGCCGTGGTTATCTCCTGGTCAGGTAGGAGAGCCATCTCCTCACCAGTGAGGCCGTGGTTATCTCCTGGTCAGGTAGGAGAGCCATCTCCTCACCAGTGAGGCCGTGGTTATCTCCTGGTCAGGTAGGAGAGCCATCTCCTCACCAGTGAGGCCGTGGTTATCTCCTGGTCAGGTAGGAGAGCCATCTCCTCACCAGTGAGGCCGTGGTTATCTCCTGGTCAGGTAGGAGAGCCATCTCCTCACCAGTGAGGCCGTGGTTATCTCCTGGTCAGGTAGGAGAGCCATCTCCTCACCAGTGAGGCCGTGGTTATCTCCTGGTCAGGTAGGAGAGCCATCTCCTCACCAGTGAGGCCGTGGTTATCTCCTGGTCAGGTAGGAGAGCCATCTCCTCACCAGTGAGGCCGTGGTTATCTCCTGGTCAGGTAGGAGAGCCATCTCCTCACCAGTGAGGCCGTGGTTATCTCCTGGTCAGGTAGGAGAGCCATCTCCTCACCAGTGAGGCCGTGGTTATCTCCTGGTCAGGTAGGAGAGCCATCTCCTCACCAGTGAGGCCGTGGTTATCTCCTGGTCAGGTAGGAGAGCCCTTTCCATGCCAGTTTTATTTTCCACATTCCAGTTTATTTCGGTCAACATTCCACCAAAGGATTCTCGGGATTCATGCAACAGAAAATTATAGCCGTTGTTTTTACCCGTGAACGGCCGACCCACCTTCATGCAGTATTCACCAGTGATGGGCGAGGCCCCCCGCTTGTACTGGGAGGGCACGGCCCCCGGTCACCTCCAGTCCCACGACGGTGGGTCCAACAGACACCGGTGGCACTGTCGTCTCAGGAGGGTGGGTCCAACAGACACCGGTGGCACTGTCGTCTCAGGAGGGTGGGTCCAACAGACACCGGTGGCACTGTGGTCTCAGGAAGGTGGGTCAGACGCTGGTGGTGTACAGGGTGGTCAGGTAGTGCCCTTGAGGACCCATGTGTGGCTGACGTGTGGCTCCGTGCCAGGCCAGAGACGCTCACAGGATGCCGAGGTGGTGGGAGGGAGGACGCGCGACACAGCTGTGTGTGTGTGTAACGCTGATATCATATGATACTATTGTTCATCAGACAGCCAGGTAGGATTATGATCATCACTGACCGAAGATAAGAACTCGTGTGTAACCAAGATTTACGTCCCTGCTTGACGTAGCCGTGGAACACCTTCACGGACGTCGTGCAGGTGGGACATGCCACCACACTCACCATGATCACCTCGCCAAGATAACCGGCGGGGAGGGAGACAGTGCCAGGGAAGGTTGAGCTCTTCTGGGTATGTCCGGCCGCTATCTTCCTTCACTCATAGGAAGGAATCTACCTTCGTGGTTTAGCGGTCACAACCGTGACGCACTCACGGGTCACCCAGGCTCGAGCGCATAGCTTCGAATTCTGGTTGCGACAGTTGGTCCACAGTCAACCCAGCTGTTCATCCAGCTTTAGAGGTTGGTCGATACTATATATATATATATATATATATATATATATATATATATATATATATATATATATATATATATCGTTAATGAGATGACCTTGATTAGGAACTCAGTATATATAAAATGTACAAAAGACATTCTAAATAACGCTTCTATATACAATAGAAATGATTTTATGAACTGATTCTTTTCCATGTATGACTAATTGGAAAAGAACATCGCTTCCAGAACAGTTAAAGATAGATAGAGAGGCGATGTTGTGGACAGTAATGAGGAAGGCATCATCAGCATTGACCCAGCTGTGGATATTGAGATAAACATGAAGTTAGGTATGGGAAGTGGGGGTCATTACAGGCGCAGACAGTGCTATACAGGGGGATGGCAGGAGGAAAACAGTGGAAAGTGAAATGAGAATGTGAAGCCTGAAACACTGTGGTGTGGGAGTATGAATATTTGACGAGACTGGCGAATCATAGTGAGGGAAAATGTAAATTGCATTACACCTTGAAATGTCGGGAATGGCTCAAGGAAGACAGATGGCGCTCCGAGGAGCACTGTAGTGTCTGCCACCCAGAACTGTACACGTCTTGGTTACGGGTAAGATTTTGCTGAGATCAGTTTTGCCAAGACCCAGTGCAATACTGGGGCCTGTCAGCCTCACCACATAGACCACATCGGACACACAACCTGCACCCTGAGCCGCCGCCTCTCGCGCCACGTACAAGAAGGTGGAATCAAAGAACATCATGAACAGAAGGTCGGCCTTTGGCAGCGAGAGTGCGCTACGCACCTCGAGATGACCACAACACACTCACTCCGCTCAGCAGAAGCCAGACGACAGTCATGAGCAAAATGAAAATATCCTCGGACGTTGGATCAAACCTGGTGTGAGGAACCAGTGACACACGGGTGTCTCTAGAAAATAATATAGGAACGTATAGCATTGTATCAACATGAATAAAACAAGAGTATATATTTACCCATCGTATATATACCCGTCCCAAAACACTGGAGTTCACAGGGGGACTTAGATTTCTCAAAGATAAGCAAAATCCCCTCCTCAGGCTGCCTACCGACCGAATCAGATACAGTATTTACAGCCTTCCCGGAGACTCGCATTAAGGATCATATGAACACTAAGGTTTTGGATCCCATATTACAACCTATACAGGTGCGACTGGACGAGAAGATCAGTTGGAGCAGCTGGACTGTATGTAACACATTCTCTTACAACAATTAAACTCGTACAGCTCTCGCATGATATGGGTAAGTCTGTTGCCCAGATTGAAAAAAGAAATGGTAAATTGCACTCATCTATAATCCACCGGATTGAAAGCTATGATAATTTACAGAACATATAAAAGATACAGAAACCTTCTCATAAAAGATACAGAAACCTTCTCTTGACCTTGTAAGCCAGTCCAGACATTGGTCCTCGAGGAACCCACCTGAGGACACTTAAGATGGAAGCTGGCAGGAAACACCATCATGGCTGAGAGTCTCCACAGGAGCTGCTTGTATAGAGGCACGGGGAGGGATCAGCACGATTTACACTGTGGCAACTGATGGCTTCACCAGTGAATGAGAAAGCCAACAAGAAGTAATATAATAGATCATCTCTACAAATAATGTAGACCTGATCTGTTAGGTCACCATCTCAGACATCCTGTATTCTGATTACAGTCGTGGAGGAACAAGTGTGGATGTTATCAACCCGCAGGACAGAACTCGTAACCCTGGAAGTGCATTCGTCAATATCAGTAGATCATGTTTACGACACACACTGCATAACCCTGCTGGGTACCAGGTCACTGGTGGAAAGTGTTCAATGCTTGACCACAAGAGCGCCCTAAACATTCATCCTGGACATGAGAGTAGGAGAAGAAAGCGAGAAAGACGTTTTCTATGTAAGCGAAAACGAGTTGTTGACCTGAAAAAGGCCACAGCTCATTCAGCGGGGAGAAGGACGCCCATCACACGAACTAACGGACACAGACCACAAACCTGTAAAGGTCATACGAGACCCAGGAAAAAAGAAGACAGTGTCATCAGTGAGATGGAAAAAAAATATACTTTTATTTATATGCAAAATTCAAATCAAGGACGACCAGCTCCATCGGTCCGTGAAAAAGAGGAGAGGACAGTCGCGGATGATGACCAGATGAGTGAGGTGATGAAGAACAACATGATCGATGTTCACTCATCCAAGAACCAAGACACCTCCAGCACCTGCACTTGATATCCTCTGGAGCCAAAGTCTGGATTCTGGCATCATTCCCGAGAGTCTGAAACTGACCCACATCGTCCCACTCCACTAAGATGGAGGCAAAGCAGTCCCCCGACCGGCAACACTCGGCATCACACGTTATTAACATTTCCGAGAATTCTGAGGTGTAAAGTGACTGACTTTACGGAACTGAACACTTGTGCATGACCCAGGTAACAGAGCAGGAAGATCTGGTCTGTGTGTTGCTTGGCCTCTGTGGTAAGGTGGTGGAGCACTCTGGAAAACAGACAAAAATGCTGACGTGATTTACACAGACTTTGCCGAAGCCTTTGACGAAAGTGACCCTTGGTGCGCCATACCACACATGAAGTGCATAAGATGGGAATAACCTGGGAAAACTGGGAGATGGATGTACAACGTTTTAACCAATGGGATCACAGCACGTAAACCATGCCATCTCCAGCACCTCCATGGTAAAAAGCTTGATATCGTAAGACACTGTACTCACATCCCTCCTCTTCCTCATTATTGTATCTGAGATTGATGGAAAAATGAATCACTGGTTCGTGTCCTTTGCAGACGATACGAAAAGAAGTATGAAAATCTCGATGAAAAAAAAAATCAGACGCTACATACAGACATAAACAAAGTCTCGGTCAAGGCCAGCTGTTAGACGATACAAACAGACATAGACAAAGTCTCGGTCAAGGCCAGAGTAAACAGCATGTGTGTCACTGTGGGGAAAGGTGCCGAGCTCTCCTGTCAGGGGAGAGGGAGTGAAGACGTGAAAATACTTGCTACTGGACGGTCACAGACACCGCCGTATCACGACTGGCTACTAATACCGTCTGGTGGGAGGATGGATCTTGCGGACCTTCAAGACAAGAGAAACGATTCTTAACGCCTTTCAAGGTACTAATACGCTCACGAACAGATGACAGGCGTTTGTTGAGAGCGCCTTACAAGATGTGAGATAATACAAGTGGAAAATTGACAAATGTCTTTCTTGGCCCGTAATGACGATGTAAAGGAATAACTATTAGGAGCGACTGAAATCTCTGTACTCTCTGGAACGCAGACGGAAGAATATAACGTTGTTTCAGCTTGGAAAATCGTAGACGGCGTGTTAACTAACCTACTACACTCAAGACTGATCCCTTACTACCACGACCGGTATGGAAGACTCGGTAAAATATGACCACTGGCATCAGAAAGGTTGACCAGCAGAGAGATAAGATCTTAAAATAACCGAGACCCGACACTTCACTACGTTGCCTGCAGCCCTGAGAAACGTAACGAGATGTATGGTGGAGAATTTGAAGCAGGTCCGGTTTATTTACATGGTGTATACCAGCCAGGCTGTGTGGGCTTGCAGGCCGCGGCTTCCAACAGCCTGGTCGACCAACGACCCACGTCAGTAGTCTGGGATGTGGTGTACAAGACCCTGAAGGCTTTGTTAGTTCAGCTGACTTGCTATATTAACACAACTCTACAGATAACTTAGTTAAACTGATACATTAACATAAACTAGTAGATTAACACAGGTGAACATGTACATCAACGTAGACGCACAGATTAACACAGGCGAACTAAGATGTAGACTTAACTGATGCATCAGCATGAACGTAGGTCATCAGTGCCTCCTCTCAGTACAGGGAAGCACCACAACCGTGTCTCCATATTATGCAAGTCTCCTGGAGTTAGGGAGAGGGGTGTAGGCGGCTCTGCCACCCTCCCACACACACACATCGATCGCCCTGGCACACTTTCGCCCGGGGAAAAAAATAGGTAAAATTTGTGGAAGAGAAAACCACCAGTGCAGTTTTTGCAAATTAATTTGCTGGGCGTTGGTTGTCATCCGCTGTGACCAGTGATGCCGGGCGGGGAGGTGGGCGGGTGTAGCAGAGCGGCGGCTTCATGAGGTGGCCATGCTGACGGATTTCAGTGCTTTCCGGCCGGCTGGCTGTCCATGGTGGTCACAGATGGTACGAGATTGACCATATGGGAGGCAGGGTACAGTGAGGGGAGGGAAGTTGAGTCAAGGGTTGCCTGTGGTAACTGGGAAATATGAGAGATGCGGAGGGCATCGATTGTTGGCCTGAGAGAGGGTAAACATGTGGTGTAAGTGTGGTGGGCTTATGTAAGATCGTTGTGGCAGCGTAAGTGTGGTGATGTGGTAATGTCAGACAGTATGGCAACATGGCAACAAAGCAAGGCAGCAGGTTTGGATGGTATTGCAGTGGAATTTATTAAGAAAGGGGGTGACTGTATTGTTGACTGGTTGGTAAGGTTATTTAATGTATGTATGACTCATGGTGAGGTGCCTGAGGATTGGCGGAATGCGTGCATAGTGCCATTGTACAAAGGCAAAGGGGATAAGAGTGAGTGCTCAAATTACAGAGGTATAAGTTTGTTGAGTATTCCTGGTAAATTATATGGTAGGGTATTGATTGAGAGGGTGAAGGCATGTACAGAGCATCAGATTGGGGAAGAGCAGTGCGGTTTCAGAAGTGGTAGAGGATGTGTGGATCAGGTGTTTGCTTTGAAGAATGTATGTGAGAAATACTTAGAAAAGCAAATGGATTTGTATGTAGCATTTATGGATCTGGAGAAGGCATATGATAGAGTTGATAGAGATGCTCTGTGGAAGGTATTAAGAATATATGGTGTGGGAGGCAAGTTGTTAGAAGCAGTGAAAAGTTTTTATCGAGGATGTAAGGCATGTGTACGTGTAGGAAGAGAGGAAAGTGATTGGTTCTCAGTGAATGTAGGTTTGCGGCAGGGGTGTGTGATGTCTCCATGGTTGTTTAATTTGTTTATGGATGGGGTTGTAAGGGAGGTAAATGCAAGAGTCCTGGAAAGAGGGGCAAGTATGAAGTCTGTTGGGGATGAGAGAGCTTGGGAAGTGAGTCAGTTGCTGTTCGCTGATGATACAGCGCTGGTGGCTGATTCATGTGAGAAACTGCAGAAGCTGGTGACTGAGTTTGGTAAAGTGTGTGGAAGAAGAAAGTTGAGAGTAAATGTGAATAAGAGCAAGGTTATTAGGTACAGTAGGGGTGAGGGTCAAGTCAATTGGGAGGTGAGTTTGAATGGAGAAAAACTGGAGGAAGTGAAGTGTTTTAGATATCTGGGAGTGGATCTGTCAGCGGATGGAACCATGGAAGCGGAAGTGGATCATAGGGTGGGGGAGGGGGCGAAAATTTTGGGAGCCTTGAAAAATGTGTGGAAGTCGAGAACACTATCTCGGAAAGCAAAAATGGGTATGTTTGAGGGAATAGTGGTTCCAACAATGTTGTATGGTTGCGAGGCGTGGGCTATGGATAGAGATGTGCGCAGGAGGATGGATGTGCTGGAAATGAGATGTTTGAGGACAATGTGTGGTGTGAGGTGGTTTGATCGAGTAAGTAACGTAAGGGTGAGAGAGATGTGTGGAAATAAAAAGAGCGTGGTTGAGAGAGCAGAAGAGGGTGTTTTGAAATGGTTTGGGCACATGGAGAGAATGAGTGAGGAGAGATTGACCAAGAGGATATATGTGTCGGAGGTGGAGGGAACGAGGAGAAGAGGGAGACCAAATTGGAGGTGGAAAGATGGAGTGAAAAAGATTTTGTGTGATCGGGGCCTGAACATGCAGGAGGGTGAAAGGAGGGCAAGAAATAGAGTGAAGTGGAGTCATGTGGTATACAGGGGTTGACGTGCTGTCAGTGGATTGAAGCAAGGCATGTGAAGCGTCTGGGGTAAACCATGGAAAGCTGTGTAGGTATGTATATTTGCGTGTGTGGACGTGTGTATGTACATGTGTATGGGGGGGGGGGGGGTTGGGCCATTTCTTTCGTCTGTTTCCTTGCGCTACCTCGCAAACGCGGGAGACAGCGACAAAGTATAAAAAAAAAAAAAAAAAAAAAAAAAAAAAAAAAAAAAAAAAAAATATATATATATATATATATATATATATATATATATATATATATATATATATATATATATATATATATATATATATTATCCCTGGGGATAGGGGAGAAAGAATACTTCCCACGTATTCCCTGGATGTCGTAGAAGGCGACTAAAAGGGGAGGGAGCGGGTGGCTGGAAATCCTCCCCTCTCGCTTTTTTTTTTAATTTTCCAAAAGAGGGAACAGACAAGGGGGCCAGGTAAGGATATTCCCTCAAAGGCCCAGTCCTCTGTTCTCAGCGCTACCTCGCTGGTGCGGGAGGTGGCGAATAGTGTGAAAAAAAAAAAAAAAAAAAAAAAATATATATATATATATATATATATATATATATATATATATATATATATATATATACACACTAGTGTATGTATATATATATATATAATATATATATATATATATATATATATATATATATATATATATATATATATATATATATATATATATATATATATATATACACACTAGTGTATATATATATATATATATATATATATATATATATATATATATATTTTTTTTTTTTTTTTTTTTTTTTTGCTTTGTCGCTGTCTCCCGCGTTTGCGAGGTAGCGCAAGGAAACAGACGAAAGAAATGGCCCAACCCACCCCCATACACATGTATATACATACGTCCACACACGCAAATATACATACCTACACAGCTTTCCATGGTTTACCCCAGACGCTTCACATGCCCTGATTCAATCCACTGATGGCACGTCAACCCCGGTATACCACGTCGATCCAATTCACTCTATTCCTTGCCCTCCTTTCACCCTCCTGCATGTTCAGGCCCCGATCACACAAAATCTTTTTCACTCCATCTTTCCACCTCCAATTTGGTCTCCCACTTCTCCTCGTTCCCTCCACCTCCGACACATATATCCTCTTGGTCAATCTTTCCTCATTCATTCTCTCCATGTGCCCAAACCATTTCAAAACACCCTCTTCTGCTCTCTCAACCACGCTCTTTTTATTTCCACACATCTCTCTTACCCTTACGTTACTTACTCGATCAAACCACCTCACACCACACATTGTCCTCAAACATCTCATTTCCAGCACATCCATCCTCCTGCGCACAACTCTATCCATAGCCCACGCCTCGCAACCATACAACATTGTTGGAACCACTATTCCTTCAAACATACCCATTTTTGCTTTCCGAGATAATGTTCTCGACTTCCACACATTCTTCAAAGCTCCCAGGATTTTCGCCCCCTCCCCCACCCTATGATCCACTTCCGCTTCCATGGTTCCATCCGCTGCCAGATCCACTCCCAGATATCTAAAACACTTTACTTCCTCCAGTTTTTCTCCATTCAAACTTACCTCCCAATTGACTTGACCCTCAACCCTACTGTACCTGATAACCTTGCTCTTATTCACATTTACTCTTAACTTTCTTCTTTCACACACTTTACCAAACTCAGTCACCAGCTTCTGCAGTTTCTCACATGAATCAGCCACCAGCGCTGTATCATCAGCGAACAACAACTGACTCACTTCCCAAGCTCTCTCATCCCCAACAGACTTCATACTTGCCCCTCTTTCCAAAACTCTTGCATTTACCTCCCTAACAACCCCATCCATAAACAAATTAAACAACCATGGAGACATCACACACCCCTGCCGCAAACCTACATCCACTGAGAACCAATCACTTTCCTCTCTTCCTACACGTACACATGCCTTACATCATCGATAAAAACTTTTCACTGCTTCTAACAACTTGCCTCCCACACCATATATTCTTAATACCTTCCACAGAGCATCTCTATCAACTCTATCATATGCCTTTTCCAGATCCATAAATGCTACATACAAATCCATTTGTATATATATATATATATATATATATATATATATATATATATATATATATATATATATATATATATTTTTTTTTTTTTTTTCTTTGTCGCTGTCTCCCGCTGATGATACAGCGCTGGTGGCTGATTCATGTGAGAAACTGCAGAAGCTGGTGACTGAGTTTGGTAAAGTGTGTGAAAGAAGAAAGTTAAGAGTAAATGTGAATAAGAGCAAGGTTATTAGGTACAGTAGGGTTGAGGGTCAAGTCAATTGGGAGGTGAGTTTGAATGGAGAAAAACTGGAGGAAGTGAAGTGTTTTAGATATCTGGGAGTGGATCTGGCAGCGGATGGAACCATGGAAGCGGAAGTGGATCATAGGGTGGGGGAGGGGGCGAAAATTCTGGGAGCCTTGAAGAATGTGTGGAAGTCGAGAACATTATCTCGGAAAGCAAAAATGGGTATGTTTGAAGGAATAGTGGTTCCAACAATGTTGTATGGTTGCGAGGCGTGGGCTATGGATAGAGTTGTGCGCAGGAGGTTGGATGTGCTGGAAATGAGATGTATGAGGACAATGTGTGGTGTGAGGTGGTTTGATTGAGTAAGTAACGTAAGGGTAAGAGAGATGTGTGGAAATAAAAAGAGCGTGGTTGAGAGAGCAGAAGAGGGTGTTTTGAAATGGTTTGGGCACATGGAGAGAATGAGTGAGGAAAGATTGACCAAGAGGATATATGTGTCGGAGGTGGAGGGAACGAGGAGAAGTGGGAGACCAAATTGGAGGTGGAAAGATGGAGTGAAAAAGATTTTGTGTGATCGGGGCCTGAACATGCAGGAGGGTGAAAGGAGGGCAAGGAATAGAGTGAATTGGAGCGATGTGGTATACCGGGGTTGACGTGCTGTCAGCGGATTGAATCAGGGCATGTGAGGCGTCTGGGGTAAACCATGGAAAGCTGTGTAGGTATGTATATTTGCGTGTGTGGACGTATGTATATGCATGTGTATGGGGGTGGGTTGGGCCATTTCTTTCGTCTGTTTCCTTGCGCTACCTCGCAAACGCGGGAGACAGCGACAAAGCAAAAAAAAAAAAAAAAAAAAAAAAAAATATATATATATATATATATATATATATATATATATATATATATATATATATATATATATATATACACTATTTATAACATTAATAAATCAGTCATTGAATCAAATTATAAGTGACATATCATTGTAAAGTGATACAGGCGTGGGAGGTGTATGTTCTACACCAGGGTTGGGTGTGGTATGGCATTACTGGTTCACCGTGTGCATGTGTGTGTGTGTATGTTTGTCTGTGTGTGTGTGTGTGTGTGTGTGTGTGTTCGTACTGACGTGTAGCGCTATATATATGTGGCCGGTGGATGATGGCATTATGTTCTGGTGGAAATAGACCGAGGATCGTCTGACATTGGACAATCCTGACTCACAGGGTTAAAGGCGACATCCCCGTGGTATGGAACGGTGACCAGCAGGGGAGATGGAACGGTGCACCCTGGGAGGGAATGGAACGGTGCACCCAGGGGGGAATGGAACAGTGCATCCAGGGGGGAATGGAACGGTGCACCCAGGGGGGAATGGAACGGTGCACCCAGGGAGGGAATGGAACGGTGCACCCAGGGGGGAATGGAACGGTGCACCCAGGGGGAATGGAACAGTGCATCCCAGGGGGGGATGGAACGGTGCACCCAGGGGGGAATGGAACGGTGCACCCAGGGGGGAATGGAACGGTGCACCCAGGGCGGGAATGGAACGGTGCACCCAGGGGGGAATGGAACGGTGCACCCAGGGGGGAATGGAACGGTGCACCCAGGGAGGGAATGGAACGGTGCACCCAGGGGGGAATGGAACGGTGCACCCAGGGAGGGAATGGAACGGTGCACCCAGGGGGGAATGGAACGGTGCACCCAGGGGGGAATGGAACGGTGCACCCAGGGGGGAATGGAACGGTGCACCCAGGGGGGAATGGAACGGTGCACCCAGGGGGGAATGGAACGGTGCACCCAGGGGGGAATGGAACGGTGCACCCAGGGGGGAATGGAACGGTGCACCCAGGGGGGAATGGAACGGTGCACCCAGGGGGGGAATGGAACGGTGCACCCAGGGGGGAATGGAACGGTGCACCCAGGGGGGAATGGAACGGTGCACCCAGGGGGGAATGGAACGGTGCACCCAGGGGGGAATGGAACGGTGCACCCAGGGGGGGAATGGAACGGTGCACCCAGGGGGGAATGGAACGGTGCACCCAGGGGAGGGAATGGAACGGTGCACCCAGGGGGGAATGGAACGGTGCACCCAGGGGGGAATGGAACGGTGCACCCAGGGAGGAATGGAACGGTGCACCCAGGGGGGAATGGAACGGTGCACCCAGGGGGGAATGGAACGGTGCACCCAGGGGGGAATGGAACGGTGCACCCAGGGGGGAATGGAACGGTGCACCCAGGGGGGAATGGAACGGTGCACCCAGGGGAGGAATGGAACGGTGCACCCAGGGGGGAATGGAACGGTGCACCCTAGGGGGGAATGGAACGGTGCACCCAGGGGGGAATGGAACGGTGCACCCAGGGGGGAATGGAACGGTGCACCCAGGGGGGAATGGAACGGTGCACCCAGGGGGGAATGGAACGGTGCACCCAGGGGGGAATGGAACGGTGCACCCAGGGGGGAATGGAACGGTGCACCCAGGGGGGAATGGAACGGTGCACCCAGGGGGGAATGGAACGGTGCACCCAGGGGGGAATGGAACGGTGCACCCAGGGGGGAATGGAACGGTGCACCCAGGGGGGAATGGAACGGTGCACCCAGGGGGGATGGAACGGTGCACCCAGGGGGGAATGGAACGGTGCACCCAGGGGAGGAATGGAACGGTGCACCCAGGGAGGGAATGGAACGGTGCACCCAGGGAGGGAATGGAACGGTGCACCCAGGGGGGAATGGAACGGTGCACCCAGGGGGAATGGAACGGTGCACCAATGGAACGGTGCACCCAGGGGAGAATGGAACGGTGCACCCAGGGAGGAATGGAACGGTGCACCCAGGGGGGAATGGAACGGTGCACCCAGGGGGGAATGGAACGGTGCACCCAGGGAGGGAATGGAACGGTGCACCCAGGGGGGAATGGAACGGTGCACCCAGGGGGGAATGGAACGGTGCACCCAGGGGGAATGGAACGGTGCACCCAGGGGGGAATGGAACGGTGCACCAGGGGGGAATGGAACGGTGCACCCAGGGGGGAATGGAACGGTGCACCCAGGGGGGAATGGAACGGTGCACCCAGGGGGGAATGGAACGGTGCACCCAGGGGGGAATGGAACGGTGCACCAGGGGGGAATGGAACGGTGCACCCAGGGGGGAATGGAACGGTGCACCCAGGGGGGGAATGGAACGGTGCACCCAGGGGGGAATGGAACGGTGCACCCAGGGGGGAATGGAACGGTGCACCCAGGGAGGGAATGGAACGGTGCACCCAGGGGGGATGGAAAAGGGCAGGGGGATGGAACGGTGCACCCAGGGAGGGTATGGAACGGTGCACCCAGGGGGGAATGGACGGTGGCACCTAGGGGGGATGGAACGGTGCACCCAGGGTGAGATGGAACGGTGCACCCAGGGAGGGAATGGAACTGTGCACCCAGGGGGGAATGGAACGGTGCACCCAGGGAGGGAATGGAACGGTGCACCCAGGGGGGAATGGAACGGTGCACCCAAGGGGGAATGGAACTGTGCACCCAGGGGGGAATGGAACGGTGCACCTAGGGGGGAATGGAACTGTGCATTCATAGTGGGGGAATGGAACAGTACCCACAGGGGGAACGGAGCGGTGCTGAAAGGTAGGATTGAATAGTACCATGAGGGAACGTGAATAGTACCATGAGGGAACGTGAATAGTACCATGAGGGAACGTGAATAGTACCATGAGGGAACGTGAATAGTACCATGAGGGAACGTGAATAGTACCATGAGGGAACGTGAATAGTACCATGAGGGAACGTGAATAGTACCATGAGGGAACATGAATAGTACCATGAGGGAACGTGAATAGTACCATGAGGGAACGTGAATAGTACCATGAGGGAACATGAATAGTACCATGAGGGAACGTGAATAGTACCATGAGGGAAGGTGAATAGTACCATGAGGGAACATGAATAGTACCATGAGGGAACATGAATAGTACCATGAGGGAAGGTGAATAGTACCATGAGGGAACGTGAATAGTACCATGAGGGAACATGAATAGTACCATGAGGGAACATGAATAGTACCATGAGGGAACATGAATAGTACCATGAGGGAAGGTGAATAGTACCATGAGGGAACGTGAATAGTACCATGAGGGAACATGAATAGTACCATGAGGGAACATGAATAGTACCATGAGGGAAGGTGAATAGTACCATGAGGGAACGTGAATAGTACCATGAGGGAACATGAATAGTACCATGAGGGAACATGAATAGTACCATGAGGGAAGGTGAATAGTACCATGAGGGAACATGAATAGTACCATGAGGGAACATGAATAGTACCATGAGGGAACGTGAATAGTACCATGAGGGAACATGAATAGTACCATGAGGGAACGTGAATAGTACCATGAGGGAACGTGAATAGTACCATGAGGGAACATGAATAGTACCATGAGGGAACATGAATAGTACCATGAGGGAAGGTGAATAGTACCATGAGGGAACATGAATAGTACCATGAGGGAACATGAATAGTACCATGAGGGAAGGTGAATAGTACCATGAGGGAACGTGAATAGTACCATGAGGGAACATGAATAGTACCATGAGGGAACGTGAATAGTACCATGAGGGAACGTGAATAGTACCATGAGGGAAGGTGAATAGTACCATGAGGGAACATGAATAGTACCATGAGGGAACGTGAATAGTACCATGAGGGAACATGAATAGTACCATGAGGGAAGGTGAATAGTACCATGAGGGAACGTGAATAGTACCATGAGGGAACATGAATAGTACCATGAGGGAACGTGAATAGTACCATGAGGGAAGGTGAATAGTACCATGAGGGAAGGTGAATAGTACCATGAGGGAACATGAATAGTACCATGAGGGAACGTGAATAGTACCATGAGGGAACATGAATAGTACCATGAGGGAACGTGAATAGTACCATGAGGGAACATGAATAGTACCATGAGGGAACGTGAATAGTACCATGAGGGAACGTGAATAGTACCATGAGGGAAGGTGAATAGTACCATGAGGGAACATGAATAGTACCATGAGGGAACATGAATAGTACCATGAGGGAACGTGAATAGTACCATGAGGGAACGTGAATAGCACCATGAGGGAACGTGAATAGTACCATGAGGGAACGTGAATAGTACCATGAGGGAACGTGAATAGTACCATGAGGGAACATGAATAGTACCATGAGGGAACGTGAATAGTACCATGAGGGAACGTGAATAGTACCATGAGGGAACGTGAATAGTACCATGAGGGAACGTGAATAGTACCATGAGGGAACGTGAATAGTACCATGAGGGAACGTGAATAGTACCATGAGGGAACGTGAATAGTACCATGAGGGAACGTGAATAGTACCATGAGGGAACGTGAATAGTACCATGAGGGAACGTGAATAGTACCATGAGGGAACGTGAATAGTACCATGAGGGAACGTGAATAGTACCATGAGGGAACATGAATAGTACCATGAGGGAACGTGAATAGTACCATGAGGGAACGTGAATAGTACCATGAGGGAACGTGAATAGTACCATGAGGGAATGTGAATAGTACCATGAGGGAACGTGAATAGTACCATGAGGGAACGTGAATAATACCATGAGGGAACGTGAATAGTACCATGAGGGAACATGAATAGTACCATGAGGGAACGTGAATAGTACCATGAGGGAACGTGAATAGTACCATGAGGGAACGTGAATAGTACCATGAGGGAACATGAATAGTACCATGAGGGAACGTGAATAGTACCATGAGGGAAGGTGAATAGTACCATGAGGGAACGTGAATAGTACCATGAGGGAACGTGAATAGTACCATGAGGGAACGTGAATAGTACCATGAGGGAACGTGAATAGTACCATGAGGGAACGTGAATAGTACCATGAGGGAACGTGAATAGTACCATGAGGGAACGTGAATAGTACCATGAGGGAACGTGAATAGTACCATGAGGGAACGTGAATAGTACCATGAGGGAACATGAATAGTACCATGAGGGAACGTGAATAGTACCATGAGGGAACGTGAATAGTACCATGAGGGAACGTGAATAGTACCATGAGGGAACATGAATAGTACCATGAGGGAACGTGAATAGTACCATGAGGGAACGTGAATAGTACCATGAGGGAACATGAATAGTACCATGAGGGAACGTGAATAGTACCATGAGGGAACGTGAATAGTACCATGAGGGAACATGAATAGTACCATGAGGGAAGGTGAATAGTACCATGAGGGAACGTGAATAGTACCATGAGGGAACATGAATAGTACCATGAGGGAACGTGAATAGTACCATGAGGGAACATGAATAGTACCATGAGGGAACATGAATAGTACCATGAGGGAACGTGAATAGTACCATGAGGGAACATGAATAGTACCATGAGGGAACATGAATAGTACCATGAGGGAACGTGAATAGTACCATGAGGGAACGTGAATAGTACCATGAGGGAACGTGGAACAAGAGGAATATCATAGCGTCACTTTGCCTGACTGGGTTGGGTTACGACGTCACAGTACTCAGACGTCACGTGGTGTAGTTGTGTTACTAAGGAAAGCTGTGTGTGACGGCCAATACATCATTACGACGATGCACCACAGTGTAGAATGCATTACAGTGGAAGTACGTCACAACAAAGTAACGTCATGGTGTTACAGTAAGGAATACACCACGGCACGTACACGTTACAATAAGATATACGTCACAGGGAAAATACAGTACAGTAATGAATACGTCAAAGAATAATTATGCAGGAAAACAGCGCCATAACAAGTGATGCTTAACAGCCAATATTCTTTATGATAAAGATACGTTAGCAAAGATTGGTGTCGTTGAGATACATGTCATAATTACGTAGCATGATTAAGATACGTGAAATAACGTATAGGATTACGAGCGGTGTGAGTGTGGCACGAGAGTAACATCCATGTGACGTAATTCTGTAACATGTGTGAGTGTGGGACGAGAGTAACATCCATGTGACGTAATTCTGTAACATGTGTGAGTGTGGGACGAGAGTAACATCCATGTGACGTAATTCTGTAACATGTGTGAGTGTGGGACGAGAGTGACATCCATGTGACGTAATTCTGTAACATGTGTGAGTGTGGGACGAGAGTAACATTCACGTAATGTAATTCTATAACCTGTATTTGATCATAGAATACCTCCATGTTGTATGTTTATTGGTAGAATAACTGTATATACTACGTTCACTGGTCGTGTAGCTCTGTATGCTACTTCTACAGGTAGAGTAACTCCATATCATACGTCTACAGGTAGAGTAACTCCATATCATACGTCTACAGGTAGAGTAACTCCATATCATACGTCTACAGGTAGAGTAACTCCTTATCATACGTCTACTGGTAGAGTAACTCCTTATCATACGTCTACTGGTAGAGTAACTACATATCATACGTCTGCTGCTAGAGTAACTCCATATCATACGTCTGCTGCTAGAGTAACTCCTTATCATACGTCTACTGGTAGAGTAACTCCTTATCATACGCCTACTGGTAGAGTAACTCCATATCATACGTCTACTTATGCTGATTTCGTATCTCATTTTCTTCAAGTTTTCCATAACTTGGGAATCGAGTTTGATTTCCACTGGTCTCAGATAGTGTGGGGATCACTGTTGCCGGAGCTGCTCCACTCACCTGGTGGCTGCAATCCACCAGGTGAGTGGCTGTGGTAGCAACTAGGTCCAGGATTTCACGGCCTGTAGTTGGTGTAGTTAACCGTTGGCTTGAGAGAAGTGTCCTCTGTCGAGTTGTTTAATGTGTTTTCCCCCCCTCTTGATTTCCCCCGTTCAAAATGGTTCAGCTGACCACACGAGTGTGTAAAGTTGCCTCCATTTATAACTCCCTTTATCGCCGAGTTGTACGATTTGATATCACATTATATGGAGCTTTGTCATGTCCTCCGTCTGTATCGCGAGGCCATGACCGACACGAAGAAGTTGTTTGATTTTATTATCTCAGCTGTTACGTCGATGTACAGAGAGACGACAACCTAATTTGTTTAACTACAATTAGGCAGTTGGAGTAGTAAGCCGACACCTGATTTCTTATACAAACTGATCGTGTTGAATGATTGAAATCCAACCCCTTTCAAAATGTTAAGTTACGGGATCGGAGTATGTGTATGTGGGTGGGATGGGCCATTCTATAGTCTATTTCCTTGCGCTACCTCGCTGACGCGGGAGACAGCGACAAAGTATAATAACAAAAAAAAGAATATGTATATATATATATATATATATATATATATATATATATATATATATATATATATATATATATATATATATATCCCTGGGGATAGGGGATTAAGAATACTTCCCACGTATTCCCTGCGTGTCGTTGAAGGCGACTGAAAGGGGAGGGAGCGGGGGGCTGGAAATCCTCCCCTCTCGTTTTTTTTTTCTTTTTTTTTTCCAAAAGAAGGAACAGAGGGGGCCAGGTGAGGATATTCCAAAAAAGGCCCAGTCCTCTGTTCTTAACGCTACCTCGCTAACGCGGGAAATGGCAAATAGTTTAAAAGAAAGAAAAAAAGATATATATATATATATATATATATATATATATATATATATATATATATATATATATATATATATATATATATATATATACACACACACACACACACACACACACACACACACACACACACGTATTACCGGTCTCCGCCTGCTCAAGGTAACATCGCAAATGGAAAGTCACCCTTGATGAGCTTATATCACTGTTAGTACAGACTTGTGAAAGAACTTCTCCCTCCAAAGGACAGTGCATTTCCCTTCTACTGGAAGTAGCGTAGCCCTCGGAGACAGGAGCCTTCAGAAAGTCTAGTTAGCACCACGAGTCTTCCACTGGAATTCCTCCGGGGTAGAGAACATGTCTTAGACAATGTTATAAACTTTGACACGAAACCAAAAAAGGAATTTACGGAAGCGTAACTCAAGACGTATAGCGGAGTGGGTTGGCCGGCGAGGAAGCTGGAGCGATGATGACTTAACGTTGTAAGATACGCTCGTGTGGAGCGGCCAGGGGCACGCTCGTGAGCAGGTTAGACTCATGGTCGACAACAGTACTGGATGAACTGAGGAGAGGCAGCCGAGCCACACGACCACAACAGCTGCTGAAAAATGGAGAACAGCATCACACAACATGCCAGAGGCAGGAGGAGGAGGAGGAGGAGGAGGAGGAGAAGCCATTACTCAACCCATAAATCAAAAGCAGTGGGCACCACGCGCTGCCCCTGCAGCCACGGCAACACCGCGTCGTAGGTGCTCTCTCTCTCTCTCTCTCTCTCTCTCTCTCTCTCTCTCTCTCTCTCTCTCTCTCTCTCTCTCTCTCTCTCTCTCACACACACACACACACACACACACATACACACACACACACACACACACACACACACACACACACACACATACACATTAGCCTGATGTATCCACGTAAACCTCCAGCAAGGTCGGCAGCTCCTGATGTAATGGGTATGGAGGCCATATACCCTGTACATAGGCTTGTATCGCCGCTGGAGTCGTGCCCGAGATCTGTGTGTGTGTGTGTGTGTGTGTGTGTGTGTGTGTGTGTGTGTGTGTGTGTGTGGACGAGCAAAATTCTCCTCCCTCTTCCCCGCTCAGAGGTTTGACTGTTGACACCCAGCGTTGTTATGAGGCTGAGCGAAGTGAACGTTGTATTATCTCGGTGGCAGTCGTCTTCATATAACAACCTTGATACAACTCTTCCTCAAGTTAACACCTGCTTCCTCCCACCCTGAACAGTGAACATCATGTTCTTCCAAGTGTTCCTGACTGTGTCCCACATTTTCGGAGGATATGTTCAGTCTTAGCCCCAGGAACGCATAGACAGAATTCTTTATGTCGAAGAAGGGAATCTCCGAAGAAGATTGGCTGTAACGAATCGTGTACATCATGTTTGCGAAACCTTGTACCTTGTGGTGGGTCGGTAACTCTCAAGCGTTTGAACTCCTGCAGTTGGTCGATGAGTTTTCGACGCTGGTTGGTGATTCATCCTACCTGGCCCATAAGACAGTGCTATCTTCCAGTGTGGCTTACCGGGCCAATACCCTCGTTTCCAAACCTTCTCGTATCCCTTAATGTTACGTTACGTCTGTGCCTGACTGGTGTAGCCGATGGATAGATCATGGTGACCTGTGCGTGTGTGACCCACCTCCTGTGGAGAGGAAATTACGAAGGTGGATGTACAGAGACGATGTTGACTCGATGGTCGTGGGAGAGTGGGATGAACCCTTTGAGTACGACTCATGGATCCCGAAGTCTGGTAGCCTGACACTTTGAGGGTCAGTTCGGAGGAGATGCGCCACACCAACCCGAGCACGACGGCAACACACGGGGTGTGTGTCGGGGCAGCCTCCGTGCACCGATGTGTGCTACGTCAACCTCAGAGAGATCAGTGTTGCTGCTGGAGTGTGGTGGACCAGCCGCTCAGATCCAACGCTGCTGCTGGAGTGTGGTGGACCAGCCGCTCAGATCCAACGCTGCTGCTGGAGTGTAGCGGACCAGCCGCTCAGATCCAACGCTGCTGCTGGAGTGTGGTGGACCAGCCGCTCAGATCCAACGCGGGTGCTGGAGTGTAGCGGACCAGCCGCTCAGATCCAACGCTGCTGCTGGAGTGTGGTGGACCAGCCGCTCAGATCCAACGCTGCTGCTGGAGTGTAGCGGACCAGCCGCTCAGATCCAACGCGGGTGCTGGAGTGTGGTGGACCAGCCGCTCAGATCCAACGCGGGTGCTGGAGTGTGGTGGACCAGCCGCTCAGATTCAACGCTGCTGCTGGAGTGTGGTGGACCAGCCGCTCAGATCCAACGCGGGTGCTGGAGTGTGGTGGACCAGCCGCTCAGATCCAGCGCTGCTGCTGGAGTGTGGTGGACCAGCCGCTCAGATCCAGCGCTGCTGCTGGAGTGTGGTGGACCAGCCGCTCAGATCCAACGCGGGTGCTGGAGTGTGGTGGACCAGCCGCTCAGATCCAGCGCTGCTGCTGGAGTGTGGTGGACCAGCCGCTCAGATCCAACGCGGGTGCTGGAGTGTGGTGGACCAGCCGCTCAGATCCAACGCTGCTGCTGGAGTGTGGTGGACCAGCCGCTCAGATCCAACGCTGCTGCTGGAGTGTGGTGGACCAGCCGCTCAGATCCAACGCGGGTGCTGGAGTGTGGTGGACCAGCCGCTCAGATCCAACGCTGCTGCTGGAGTGTGGTGGACCAGCCGCTTAGATCCAACGCTGCTGCTGGAGTGTGGTGGACCAGCCGCTCAGATCCAACGCTGCTGCTGGAGTGTGGTGGACCAGCCGCTCAGATCCAACGCTGCTGCTGGAGTGTGGTGGACCAGCCGCTCAGATCCAACGCTGCTGCTGGAGTGTGGTGGACCAGCCGCTCAGATCCAACGCTGCTGCTGGAGTGTGCCCGTCGTGCTAAGGAGGATAATGTGGCGGCAGAAGGTACAGATCTACTGAGAGAAATGTATCGTTTGAATATATAGTCTGCAGCGACCCCGAGACACGTCACGTAAGGTTGTCTGGTCAGTGTCTTGGTGAAGAACTCCCAGCTATACAAGGAGACGGAACTGATCTAATACGACCTTACGAGACATCACAGAAAGATGGAAACATTCAGAGATAAACACTGTAGAGTTTTTGAAAGGCAAAGTGTCTTAATGGAGTTGACGTGTTGGACACAAACTTGAAATGTCTGATCCTTGGATGTGGAATTAGTTGGAAGTTGAGAGTAAATGTGAGTAAAAGCAAGGTTATTATGCTTAGCATCAAAAGAGACATTTTAGTTGTTGGATTGTTAGGTTGAATAGAGGAACCTGGAGGAAGTGAGGTGTTCTACATACCTGGACATTTGTATCGCTTTGAATTTCATTTGATTATTGGCTGTGGACACGGCAGGACATGGAATGATAGAAGCTGCTGTGGAACACAGGATGGCTGGGGGCGAACGCTTTCGCAGAATGAGGAAAGAGGAACCGGTAGCTGTGAGGGCAAAGGTGGGTAGGTTTCATGTTAAAGAAGTTTGGACGGTGTTGTATGGACGTGAGGCGTAGGCCATAGATAAGCAAGTATGGAAGAGGATGGATGTGATGGTAATGAAATGTTTGAGGACAGAATGTGGTCTGAGGAAGGTTGGTTGAGTAAGAAATGATAGGATAAGAGAGAATTGTGGTATAAGGGAGCCGAAAAGGGTATGCTTCAGTGGCGTGGACATAGGGAAGGGATGACGAAGAGGGTATACATGTCGGAAGTAGAGGGAAAAATGAAAGGAAGAAATCAAGGAGGAGGTGGAAAGATGAAGTGAAAGATGCTTGAGCGTTCTGGGCCTGAACATGCAGGAGGGTGTGAGGCATGCATAGGATAGTGCTTTGACTTTGAGCCTTATTCTATGAAGGGGACGACGTGCCGGAAACAAGGGAATATAAAGCAATCAGGGGAAATACTGAAAGGTGTGTGGGGCCTTGGTTGTGGAAAGGGGCCTGTGATTTGGGTGCATTATGCAAGACAGCTAGAGAGTGGATGTGAGCGAATGAGGCCATTTTTTCGTCTGTTCTTAGCGCCACTTCGGTATTATGGCAAACAAGTAAAAGAAACGAATATATATATATATATATATATATATATATATATATATATATATATATATATATATATATATATATATATATTTAAGTAAACTCGCTGGAAAACCATACACAGAAAATTCAAGGTTCCGGACGTATTTCAAACCATTTTCAAGGATACAGAGTTAATATGAAGAACAGAATATGTGCAAAACCAGCCAGCACCACAGCTGAGGGAACAAGGAACAGTTGGTCTGAGAAATATGGAAAGGTGGACCAGGACGGTAAAGTGATCCGTCCCTCTACCTGGCAAAGAACATCAGGTCAGCTGTTGCTGTCTTGATTTTGCCACATTTCAACAGAGATTTCTTTAAGATATTACCTAATATATACTTTCCTTCAGTCACGTTTATAGTGACACACCAGGTAAAATATTTTCGACTCCCTAATTCACTGTATGTGAATAATCTTCAGTATATTTGAATATTATGTTTGATTCTATGACTGGCCTTACAGAATATTTATGCTACTGAATCCTCTCCTGTACAGATTACCCATTTGGCCAATATACATCTTATTACAGACTTCACATGCAACAGAAAAGACAACTTATTTTTCAATAAATGATTGTATGATCCTTGTTAAGGAATGCAGTATGGTGTTTTCATATTTGAAAATAACATTAATGTTGTTTCAAAATGCTGTGAAGAGGTGAAAATTCCTTTCGGTAGGGTAGAACCAAAATATTTTTTTGTTGAATTTGTCTTCCTTCTCATCACAACATAAGGTATCCCTTGTATTTTGTAAGCATTTATTAATAACCTTCTCAGAATAACTACGTTTTCTTGCAACATCATAAACATGATCAATTTCTTCATCTAGGAAATCAGGATCGTACATTCTTAAGGCCCAAAGGAACATACCTGTAAATGTAGATATTTTGACAGGATCTTGATGGTTTGAGAAATTATGAATATATCTATCAACTTGTGTAAGTTTCGTACAAACATCTAAGACCCCTGGCTGGTCTTACGATCAAAGTGCCTAGAAAGGCCAGTGAATTACTGACTTCCTCTTCCATTTTGAAGGTGAAAGAAGGAACCGAGTTATTTTTCTAAAAAGAAATTCTTAGGATCTCACTAGGAGACCATAGTCATATCATCTACATATCTGTACCATGGTAAACTGAACCTATAGATTCAAGGAACGAACCAAGTTTCAAAGGATTTCGTGTATAAATTTGAAATAATGGATGATAGGGAACTACCCATTGTACATCCAAATATATGTTTATAAGTTGTACATGAACTCTGAACTCACTGTCCATCACACGTAATTCTATAACTCCAAGAAACACACCATGACTAACGGATAATGTTCTGGAACTTTCGGAAAAGAGACTTAACATCGGAACTAACAAGTGAGCAAGGATGGTTGTGGTCTTTGAAATGGATCACCAAGTCCTCTGTTGTTTTTTATTTACATGAGATTTTTAGATAGTGCCAACTAAAGGAACTAGGAATTATACTAAGCCGTTTAGACTTTTTATAACTAATTGCACCAACAGAGTTAAGTACAGGCCATAGGGGATGATTATCACATGGGAGGATTTTCAAATGAAAATGATTTTATCAGTTCAGGTTCGTCTGCCAACGTTTTCATTGTTAAGAACATAAGAAGTAAGGACACTGCAAGGGCCCATGCTAGGGAGGCCCTGAGTCTGTCCACCCTACGACCAAGCGCCTGAACCCATAATTATACACATCCAACCTTCGTTTAAAGCCACCTAAGGACTTAGCTTCCACTACTGTACTACGTTTGACATGTTGGTTGGTTGAGGCTGTGGCATCTTCACGTGATTTCGTATGTGTACTGGTCTTTGAGCCTCTCACTGTGGGCACTGTTATCAAGAATAAGAGTTAATTGAGGGTTTACTGCTACAGTGATATGTATGTCATCATTATTTTTCAAGTTGTGAAGGGCAGACATAAACCTATGGGGGAGTAACACTACATTTTATTATGGCAAAAGTCATGAACATCATCTCTAGTGATGAGAATGTCATTTGTGTAAGGTCGTCAGACATGAATTTTCCTACATTGATAAAACCTTTAGCTACTGACACAGCAGAATTTACTGTATTTCATGGAATCCCACATTCTGTGCCGAATCTTGGAGTAAACTTTTCATTTTTGGTCAGTTCAGGTGAAGAGGGATTTTGAAAGACCCTTGGGTTACTCTTAGTTGTCCAGAAGCTATTTTGCAGAGATTTTTGAATTCTTTCTTCAGATTTCCTTGTTGTTTACGATTTTGTCATCTGATAACGGTGAACACATAGTGACCAGTTGAACGCCACCGTTCACTGGAAACACTCTTCTTAAGTACCATATTAGCATGTTCACTTTTATGAATTTCACTCTTCACGTCTTTTGTTTTCTTCTTGGTATCCTTCGTTCAGCAGCAGTTCATCTCGCTCCAAAAATGGTTCCGTATCCAAATTTCGAAGGGTTTCAGGTAGGCACGATTGAGGTATCACTCTCTCTGCTACATGTGTTCAGAAACCGTAGTTGGTTCTTCGACGATGGGTTTTGAGGAGAGAAGTTATGGTAAAGCGGAGGTAAATGTGGATGTTCTAAGCAGAAGGTTGTAATAAGAGGGTAGAGTTGTGCGAAACCCGTAGTCTTTGTCGTAAATCACACACACACACACACACACACACACACACACACACACACACACACACACACACACACGTGAAGCAATGATATAAGGAACCTCAATGGAAAGGTAAACACAGAAGCTCCAAGCGTTTAATTGTATTTCAAGCCATTTCAAGGATGCAGAGTCATGTGCATAAGGGAATATGTACAAAAGCAGCCTACACCACATTTGAGGGGACAAAGAACAGTTGATCTGAGAAACAGGTCAAGGTTGACAAGGACGGTAAAGGACTTAAGGTCAGCTACTGCTTTCTTAATGTAACGACATTTCAACAGATATTTCATGAAGATATTACTTAATCTGTACATTCCTTCATTCATGTTTATGGCTCTGTCAACTTTGATGATAAAAATTTTTGACTGCTTCCAATCCATTGGATACGAATAACTTTCTGTATGTTTGAATGTATTGAGGGGAGTCAAATTACTTTTACCTTTGTTTCTCACTTATAGAAAGGCATACATTCCTCCTCACATCATGTTCTGATGACAAGGTGGGCGGGATGTCAACTCGTCCATCCTGTGTACAACAAGACTCATGTGATTTATATCCTTTGATATGAACCTCACGTTCAGACACCTTCCCATCATCATCATGATGACCACACTCTCTAGGATTAGATTCCATTGGTCAGTTGGCCGATCACTGATGCATCTTTTCTTGGTCACTGGAGTATTTCTTAGTACCTTTCGCTTCGCGTTTTTCATCAGCAAATGTGTTCAATGAACAGTCCACCGCGCTTGACAAGACATCTACATACATCAGAAACAGTAGTGGTCCCAGCACTAAACCCTGAGGTACCCCGTTTCTCACCCTCCCCCAGCACGAGAAGTCCCTCATGATTCGTTCCTTGCCAGCTAATTAATTACTTGTCAATCCGTGTGAGCCCTGCACCGTAACCCAGCTAAATTGTTTAGCTTCGAGAGTAGTCTACTGTAGGGAGAGCGACAGAGGCCTTCTGGCAGTCCAAAGCCATACATTCCATCCAGTCGTCCCCTCTTGTCTAGGATGTTGTTGGCTGGCTCTTAAGATGCCGTAGGTTCGCCACATAAGGTCTGGGGCCATGTTATCTCCCTTTTGGTTAGCCCTTGTCAGCTAAGTAAGTACTTCGCTATCTGCTCCCTCAGTAGGTTCTCACTAGATCGGTATAGGTCATACTCGCTTCTCGTATAACCTTATTTTTGATGGTTGTGCTCCATTCGCTGCCTTCCATGTTGTTGGAACATCTCCAAGATTAAGAGATTTCATGTATTGATATTTTACCAAAGGATGTCCTCGTATTCTGTGAGTCATGTGGTGACATGCCATCTTGCCAATGAATTAGTGATGGTATAAATCCCCCATGACCCTCATCACTTCCATTGGATTTACTTCATCATCATCTACGGTTTGTGTGTGGACCTTCGAGTGTAAGCACGCTCTCAGGCTTTGTGTCCTGCTCCTCTCTCACATCTTCATCTGTGACACTACCTTTCACCTGCGAAGATCTTTCATCGAATGAAAGAATGAATTGGAGCAATTTGGTATAAGAGGGGCGACATGCTGGCAGTGGACTGAGCCAGGGCATATGAAGCAGTCAGGGGAAATATAGAAAGGTGTGTGTCCTTTACTGTTAACTTGACATATATACATCTTTTTATGGAATAGTTTTGCTTGTTCGTCAGACTTACAATTGCTATGTGTTAATACCTCTGCCTTGTTAGTACATTCATGTGGTAAGGTAAACACACCAGACCGTCCAGCACAGGTTGACCCCTGTGTGTCTTGGTTACGTCTCCTGTTAAGATTATCCTTCCATCTCACCCTGCCTAACTGGCCACCAACTGCTTCCTGATATTTGACCAGATCTGGTCTACCATTGATCAGGAGGTCAGGTATGCAGTTCAGACCCAGTGTCTGCTACCTTCATGTCCGTGTCATTGATTCCATACTGACTCGGTCGAACGTCCTCAGTGTAGTGTGATCACATAGGTAATGTTCACAGTGTTAAGGTTGCTGTACCAGGAGACCACAGCCATCTTGTGTGGTACATCCGCATCTCTGACTTGTGGTATAGATTGTTCTGCTGCACATATTGTACCAACTTGTGGTACAGATTGTTCTGCTGCACATATCACCTTACACCTGTAGGTGTGGTCATCGTGTGTAGAGCCAGGGTTTACCGGGTCTACAGGAAGATTGTGTGTGTGTGTGTGTGTGTGTGTGTGTGTGTGTGTGTGTGTGTGTCCCTAGGTAACTCTCCCAACCTCCTCGTAACTTATTGATTCTACTCCTCTCACCTCTACCTTCTTCCTCTCACATACACCTTATATCCCCCCCCCCCCCCTCTCTCTCTCTCTCTCTCTCTCTCTCTCTCTCTCTCTCTCTCTCTCTCTCTCTCTCTCTCTCTCTCTCTCTCTCTCTCTCTCTCTCTCACCTGACTTGAGGGGGGGTGGGGGGTTGTCTGGAATAAAGCGTTATCTGGAGGGAGGAAGTTGTCTGGGGGGATGCGTTGTTTGGATGGGCACGTTGCCTGAAATGAGTCGTTGTCTGGAGGGTTACCATATCTGGAGGAAGGCGTTGTCTGGAGGGAGGCGTGGTGTCGAATGTGGGCGTTGTCTGGAGGGAGGCGTGGTTTCGAAAGTGGGCGTTGTCTGGAGGGAGGCGTGGTTTCGAAAGTGGGCGTTGTCTGGAGGGAGGCGTGGTGTCGAAAGTGGGCGTTGTCTGGAGGGAGGCGTGGTTTCGAAAGTGGGCGTTGTCTGGAGGGAGGCGTGGTTTCGAAAGTGGGCGTTGTCTGGAGGGAGGCGTGGTGTCGAAAGTGGGCGTTGTCTGGAGGGAGGCGTGGTGTCGAAAGTGGGCGTTGTCTGGAGGGAGGCGTGGTTTCGAAAGTGGGCGTTGTCTGGAGGGAGGCGTGGTTTCGAAAGTGGGCGTTGTCTGGAGGGAGGCGTGGTTTCGAAAGTGGGCGTTGTCTGGAGGGAGGCGTGGTGTTGAAAGTGGGGTTTGTCTGAGGGAGGCGTGGTGTCGGAAGTGGGCGTTGTCTGGAGGGAGGCGTGGTGTCGAAAGTGGGCGTTGTCTGGAGGGAGGCGTGGTGTCGAATGTGGGCGTTGTCTGGAGGGAGGCGTAGTTTCGAAAGTGGGTGTAGTCTTGAGGGAGGCGTGGTGTCGAAAGTGGGCGTTGTCTGGAGGGAGGCGTGGTTTCGAAAGTGGGCGTTGTCTGGAGGGAGGCGTGGTGTCGAATGTGGGCGTTGTCTGGAGGGAGGCGTGGTGTCGAAAGTGGGCGTTGTCTGGAGGGAGGCGTGGTTTCGAATGTGGGCGTTGTCTGGAGGGAGGCGTGGTGTCGAATGTGGGCGTTGTCTGGAGGGAGGCGTGGTGTCGAATGTGGGCGTTGTCTGGAGGGAGGCGTGGTGTCGAAAGTGGGCGTTGTCTAGAGGGAGGCGTGGTGTCGAATGTGGGCGTTGTCTGGAGGGAGGCGTGGTGTCGAATGTGGGCGTTGTCTAGAGGGAGGCGTGGTGTCGAATGTGGGCGTTGTCTGGAGGGAGGCGTGGTGTCGAATGTGGGCGTTGTCTGGAGGGAGGCGTGGTGTCGAATGTGGGCGTTGTCTGGAGGGAGGGGACGCCTGAAAGGCTACAGAGAGACATCAACAGTCTGTGCCTCTGCGAACATCATGCTCTTCAAAGATGAGGTTCAGCTCCTCCGTTGTGGAGAAAATGAAGAAATGAAAAACAGCGCAGGACACCAGACAGACTCAGACGCTGTCATAAACCAGCTGAATAATGTGGGAGACCTCATAGTAATGATGTCTACTAACCTAACCTTCAGCGAATGCAACAGAACAACAATTGCCTCACGCAGGAGGATGGCAGGTTGGATATTGAGGACCTTCAAGACAAGGGAAGAAAAACTGATGATGATATTATCCTACATAAGAAGTAAGGACACTTCAAGAGGCCTATTGGCCTATGCTAGGCAAGTCCAGAGTCTGTCCACCCTACGACCAAGCGCCTGAACCCGTAATTATACACATCCAACCTTCGTTCAAAGCTACCTGAAGACCTAGCTTCCACTACTGTACTTAGCATTTCGTCCCATAACTCTACTACCTTATTCCTGAAATAATATTTACCCGCGTCCGACTTGAATCTATTTTTTTCTAATTCATATCCATTATGTCTTGTCCTATCTGGTGGCGCCATTTTAAGCCACTAATTCTCTCACGATTTCATTATTGTAGCGTTATAACATCATCCTATAACGTGGACGATATTGCGGAATTAGAAAGTGTTCAGAGATCTTTGGCAGCCTTTACTGATGTGGTAAAGGTACTACATTACTGGGAACGACGGAAATCTCTGAGGCTATACCTCCTGGAGCGCAGACAGGGGAGGTATGTCATCATCCATACCTGGAAAATCCCAGGTCTGGTTGCCCACCTACATTCGGTAATAACATCTTACTGGCACAACGGACATGGAAGACTATGGTAAATACTACCTACCTCTGAAATCCAAAGGTGCCGTATGCAGAAAGAGATAGAACACCTTAAACATCCGGGGCCCAAGACTCTTCAACACCTCGCCATCTACCATCAGAACACCAGGGGATGCGCAGTAGAGAAGTTCAAGAGTGCACTGTACAAGTATCTACGAAGTGGAGTAGACCAGCGAGGCTGTGGGGGCTATTTAGGCCTGAGGGCTGCCCCATCCAACAGCTTGGTCGACTAACGACCGGGGCTGTGGCGGTGACGACTGCAGAAGACTTCACCAATTCATGGCAGAGCTGAGGGGGTTGTTGTTGTGTGGAGGTAGGTGTTGCTACCACAGAGGAGAGCCAGGTACTTACCTGGACGACCAGTGTAGGAGAGGCCAGGTCCTTCCTTGTCTGGCTGCGTGATGGCTGCCGGTGTGGCACTCACGTTTGGTAGTGGGGTGGGTCGCGAGGCCCAGAACCATTTCCTTGTAAACACGTATCATTTTACCCACAGAAACCTGACCTGTGCCGCAGGTCTACCCTAGGTGCACACCTCCCACCGGATCCATACCAACAACTGGAGACTTCAGTGTTGTAAGGTGTTGATACACAGCTGATGTTTAGTGTCAGGAGCTGCGTCTCCTGGTATGCAAGTTGTGGTCCTTCATCTACTAGGTAATAAAACCTCAGTTCCCTGTCAGCAAGGGCAAGGGCGCTAACCTCTCTGACGTTAGGGGAGGAAACGGCGAGCGTGGTGGCCTTGATTAGAAGTTATTGAGGCGTGGTAGGGATGGTGCTGTGTGTGTGTGTGTGTGTGTGTGGGGTCCATCCTCCACCTGAGTCCTGGCTGCCCTACTCCTCCTGCCTACACTCCTCCCGCTACACCAGTGGCTTATCCCGAGCCGCCGCCGGGATCCTGCCCCGAGCAACCCTGGGTTCACCTGTTGCGACCAAGACTCACACACCAGGTGTCTCCACTGCTCACCTCCTGACGCCTACACCAGGCAGGTCCACACTGCACTGCCTGTTGACGACGTGCAACGTCAACCATGGGTCACATACAAATATATATATATATATACATATATATATATATATATATATATATATATATATATATATATATATATATATATATATATACATACTTGATAGCCGCATGTTGATGACATCAGCAAAATTTTCGAAATTGCCTCGTCCCTAAAGTCCCCGCAAGACCTCCGTTGACACATGTCTGTATAACGTCAGAAAGATAATGTTCAACTCAAGAGCCAAAGAACCTCATAGTTTTCAATACCTTCCCATCATACCGTATCACATTACGACTACCCCCTAACTACTTTAGCGATCTAATAACAACATTATCTTAAGGAACAGCAGTACAGTGAAAAACTTGCTAGTACACAACTCGCCTGAAAATTCGAATAATTGTTTACCATATACCATGCAAGGACTGCCATAAAGTTTACTTGGGACAAACGGGCAAAGAACTTAATTTGAGTATAATACAACGACATGAGCACAGTGTTCATGTTGGGCAAAAGTTCCTGTGTTATATGTCAGTACATGTGAGACTTGGGCCAGCCTACTGATTGTAACAATAATCACAAAATTGTATCTTGTCATTAAGGTGTAGAAAAACATCATAAAATATTATGATCATTATTATAAACCGCTTCACTAGTACAACAATGGTCTAACCTTGTACACGTTAGATCCTTCCAGAATCAAGAGATGAACAAGTTAGTGAACTGATCCACGACCTGACACTTGCCTGTGGTCACCTGACACTTGCCTGTGGTCACCTGACACTTGCCTGTGGTCACCTGACACTTGCCTTTGATCACCTGACACTTGCCTGTGGTCAACTGACACTTGCCTGTGGTCACCTGACACTTGCCTCTGATCACCTGACACTTGCCTGTGGTCACCTGACACTTGCCTGTGGTCACCTGACACTTGCCTTTGATCACCTGACACTTGCCTGTGGTCAACTGATACTTGCCTGTGGTCACCTGACACTTGCCTTTGATCACCTGACCCTTGTCTGTGGTCACCTGACACTTGCCTGAGGTCACCTGACCCTTGTCTGTGGTCACCTGACACTTGCCTGAGGTCACCTGACACTTGCCTGTGGTCACCTGACACTTGCCTGTGGTCACCTGACACTTGCCTGTGGTCACCTGACACTTGCCTTTGATCACCTGACACTTGCCTGTGGTCAACTGACACTTGCCTATGGTCACCTGACCCTTGCCTGTAGTCACCTGACACTTGCCTGTGGTCACCTGACACTTGCCTGTGGTCACCTGACACTTGCCTGTGGTCACCTGACACTTGCCTTTGATCACCTGACACTTGCCTGTGGTCACCTGACCCTTGCCTGTGGTCACCTGACACTTGCCTGAGGTCACCTGACACTTGCCTGTGGTCACCTGACACTTGCCTTTGATCACCTGACACTTGCCTGTGGTCACCTGACCCTTGCCTATGGTCAACTGACACTTGCCTGTGGTCACCTGACACTTGCCTGTAGTCACCTGACACTTGCCTTTGATCACCTGACACTTGCCTGTGGTCACCTGACCCTTGCCTGTGGTCAACTGACACTTGCCTGTGGTCACCTGACACTTGCCTTTGATCACCTGACACTTGCCTGTGGTCAACTGACACTTGCCTATGGTCACCTGACACTTGCCTGTGGTGACTTGACTAATGTTTCTGGCAATCACATTTATTACTTGACCTTCCCGCCTGACCCTCACCTGACGAGGTCATGCGCCTGACATGTGTAGTAAAACCTACATTTGTCCATTACCTCTCTATTCCTAAGGACGTGGGTCATACACGAACGGGATTGAAGCTTCGCGTTTCATTTTCCTTGTGGCTGCCAGCATATTCATGAATCATGTGTTCTTATTATTATATATATATATATATATATATATATATATATATATATATATATATATATATATATATATATAGAGAGAGAGAGAGAGAGAGAGAGAGAGAGAGAGAGAGAGATTATATCCTTGGAGATAGGGGCGAAAGAATGCCTCCCACGTTTTCCCTCCGTGTCGTAGAAGGCGACTAAAAGGGGGTGGGATTTAGGGGGGTGGTGGAGATCCTCCCCTCCTGTTTTACTTTTCCAAAAGAAGGAACAGAGAAGGGGGGCCAAGTGAGGTTATTTTCCATTTGAGGCTCGGTCATCTGTTCTTGACGCTACCTCGCTGACGCGGAAAATGGCGAATATGTATGTTGAAGAAAAAAAAAGAAAAAAAAAAAAAAAAAAAAAATATATATATATATATATATATATATATATATATATATATATATATATATATATATATATATATATATATATGTATGTATGTATAATCACGTATATTTGGTTAAGAGTTGCAAAAAAAAAATTTTCCATGTCAGCAGAAAACGACCATTACAGTAATATGATTGCCTGCTTTGCCAACGGTCCCGCTATTTGTATACAGCAAAGTCTGATTGCTTTTGGTGGCCAATCTGGCCGCTTGTGTCATTGATCCAGAGAAGGCTGGCCATGGTGGCCAAGCTCAGGTCTCTCATTGATGGCCAGGCTCGTGTCTGTCATTGGTGGCCAGGCTCGTGTCTGTCATTGATGGCCAGGCTCGTGTCTGTCATTGATGGCCAGGCTCGTGTCTGTCATTGGTGGCCAAGCTCATGTCTCTCATTGATGGCCAGGCTCGTGTCTGTCATTGGTGGCCAGACTCGTGTCTGTCATTGGTGGCCAGGCTCGTGTCTGTCATTGGTGGCCAGACTCGTGTCTGTCATTGGTGGCCAGGCTCGTGTCTGTCATTGGTGGCCAGACTCGTGTCTGTCATTGGTGGCCAGACTCGTGTCTGTCATTGATGGCCAGGCTCGTGTCTGTCATTGGTGGCCAGGCTCGTGTCTGTCATTGGTGGCCAGACTCGTGTCTGTCATTGATGGCCAGGCTCGTGTCTGTCATTGGTGGCCAGACTCGTGTCTGTCATTGATGGCCAGGCTCGTGTCTGTCATTGGTGGCCAGGCCCGTGTCTGTCATTGGTGGCCAGGCTCGTGTCTATCATTCATGGCCAGGCTCGTGTCTATCATTCATGGCCAGGCTCGTGTCTATCATTGATGGCCAGGCTCGTGTCTCTCATTGGTGGCCAGGCTCGTGTCTCTCATTGGTGGCCAGGCTCGTGTCTATCATTGGTGGCCAGACTCGTGTCTGTCATTGGTGGCCAGGCTGGAGGTTCTGACCTGACCCGGGGATGTAAGTGAAACGCGACCAGCTTGGTCCGTAGACTTCCACGACCTTCGCTACACTGAGCTGAGACAGTCGTGACCCCCGCTAGACTGAGCTGAGACAGTCGTGACCCCCGCTAGACTGAGCTGAGACAGTCGTGACCCCCGCTAGACTGAGCTGAGACAGTCGTGACCCTCGCTAGACTGAGCTGAGACAGTCGTGACCCCCGCTAGACTGAGCTGAGACAGTCGTGACCCTCGCTAGACTGAGCTGAGACAGTCGTGACCCTCGCTAGACTGAGCTGAGACAGTCGTGACCCTCGCTAGACTGAGCTGAGACAGTCGTGACCCTCGCTAGACTGAGCTGAGACAGTCGTGACCCTCGCTAGACTGAGCTGAGACAGTCGTGACCCTCGCTAGACTGAGCTGGGCAGACCTGACTGTGGCTCCCAGGGGCACAGTAGAGACGAGTCTGAGGGTGTTAGTAAGGCGTGTAGAGCAACCTAGACCAAGCTAGATGCCGCTAGATGACCCTGGGTGTCTGTTCTCTCTGATGCCTGGGTATGTGTCAGCCAGTCTTCAGTATTACCCAGCACCCGCTGACCGTTCTTATTGCTCCTACTACCACCAGTACATCCACAAACTTACCTTGAATTATTGATATGGATTATTACTATTACTATTATTATTATTATTATTATTATTATTATTATTATTATTATTATTATTATTGTTATTATTATTATTATTATTATTATTATTATTGTTATTATTATCATTATTGTTATTATTTTTTTTTTGTCGCTGTCTCCCGCGTTTGCGAGGTAGCGCAAGGAAATAGACGAAAGAAATGGCCCAACCCGCCCCCATACACATGTATATACATACGTCCACACACGCAAAATATACATACCTACACAGCTTTCCATGGTTTACCCCAGACGCTTCACATGCCCCGATTCAATCCACTGACAGCACGTCAACCCCGGTATACCACATCGCTCCAATTCACTCTATTCCTTGCCCTCCTTTCACCCTCCTGCATGTTCAGGCCCCGATCACACAAGATCTTTTTCACTCCATCTTTCCACCTCCAATTTGGTCTCCCTCTTCTCCTCGTTCCCTCCACCCCCGACACATATATCCTCTTGGTCAATCTTTCCTCACTCATTCTCTCCATGTGCCCAAACCATTTCAAAACACCCTCTTCTGCTCTCTCAACCACGCTCTTTTTATTTCCACACATCTCTCTTACCCTTACGTTACTTACTCGATCAAACCACCTCACACCACACATTGTCCTCAAACATCTCATTTCCAGCACATCCATCCTCCTGCGCACAACTCTATCCATAGCCCACGCCTCGCAACCATACAACATTGTTGGGACCACTATTCCTTCAAACATACTCATTTTTGCTTTCCGAGATAATGTTCTCGACTTCCACACATTCTTCAAGGCTCCCAGAATTTTCGCCCCCTCCCCCACCCTATGATCCACTTCCGCTTCCATGGTTCCATCCGCTGCCAGATCCACTCCCAGATATCTAAAACACTTCACTTCCTCCAGTTTTTCTCCATTCAAACTCACCTCCCAGTTGACTTGACCCTCAACCCTACTGTACCTAATAACCTTGCTCTTATTCACATTTACTCTTAACTTTCTTCTTTCACACACTTTACCAAACTCAGTCACCAGCTTCTGCAGTTTCTCACATGAATCAGCCACCAGCGCTGTATCATCAGCGAACAACAACTGACTCACTTCCCAAGCTCTCTCATCCCCAACAGACTTCATACTTGCCCCTCTTTCCAAAACTCTTGCATTCACCTCCCTAACAACCCCATCCATAAACAAATTAAACAACCATGGAGACATCACACACCCCTGCCGCAAACCTACATTCACTGAGAACCAATCACTTTCCTCTCTTCCTACACGTACACATGCCTTACATCCTCGATAAAAACTTTTCACTGCTTCTAACAACTTTCCTCCCACACCATATATTCTTAATACCTTCCACAGAGCATCTCTATCAACTCTATCATATGCCTTCTCCAGATCCATAAATGCTACATACAAATCCATTTGCTTTTCTAAGTATTTCTCACATACATTCTTCAAAGCAAACACCTGATCCACACATCCTCTACCACTTCTGAAACCACACTGCTCTTCCCCAATCTGATGCTCTGTACATGCTTTCACCCTCTCAATCAATACCCTCCCATATAATTTACCAGGAATACTCAACAAACTTATACCTCTGTAATTTGAGAACTCACTCTTATCCCCTTTGCCTTTGTACAATGGCACTATGCACGCATTCCGCCAATCCTCAGGCACCTCACCATGAGTCATACATACATTAAATAACCTTACCAACCAGTCAACAATACAGTCACCCCCTTTTTTAATAAATTATTATTATTGTTATTATTATTATTATTATTATTATTATTATTATTATTATTATTATTACTACTTTATTATTATTATTATTATTATTATTATTATTATTATTATTATTATTATTATTATCATTATTATTGCTATGTACGGTGCCGGTTGTTCTATGTACAATGACGGTTCTACGTACGGTGCCGGTTGTTCTAGGTATAATGACGGCTCGACGTATGATGCCGGTTGTTCTAGGTGCAGAAGAGGCTGCTGTGAACAAGGTGCCGGCTGTGCCACGTACAGAACCGGTTGTTATGACTAAAATGCCGACTATTCTAAGTAATGCTGGCTGTTGCCGGTACCAAACCGGCTCTTCCTTGTACGTGACCGGTTGTCTTAGCGCCCCATTGGCCCACGCACACAAAATTAACATTATTGATTATAAGATGATTTTTACGTTATCAGAGAATATGCTACGGGAGAAGTGAGAGTCCGTGTTATCAAGATGAGGAGGAAGAGGTGTTACAGGGAGGTGGAGACCAGATGGTTGGAGGGTAGGTCTGTGTCAGGAAGACCTGAGGGTCGTGGAGGTGGCTGCTGCAGGAGGAGGAGTGAGCAGGACTGCAGCAGCGAGGCATAGGCTTCAGGACGGGGCTACAGTCTCTGTGGACGGGAAGGTGGATCCTGCCGACCTTCAAGACGAGAGAGAGAGAGAGAGAGAGAGAGAGAGAGAGAGAGAGAGAGAGAGAGAGAGAGAGAGAGAGAAAATGAACATTAACTGCAAGACGCGAACACTCTCGTGAGTAGAACATTGTTGTGTGTCATCCTCCACCTACAATGCCAAGAACTGCAGAGTTAGGACGTTTTGAAGGATCATTGACGAGCCGTAATGACACGATCAAGGAAGTTAACCACTGATAACGACTGATATCACTGTGTCTGTACTGCTGGACTGCAGCGAGGAGAGGTGATGACATTATTTCCAGTGTGATGATACTGGACAACGAAGTGTTTCCTCACCTTCTCTCAAAAATGATTCCCTGTTGGCACGACCGTCATGGAGTACAGCAAAATATCACTTCCAAAATCAGTATGTTCGATACGCACTTCGGGGATCAAGGTTACTCACCCCATTGCCTTTAGACATGAGAAACACAGTGGGATGCACAGTGGGCGAATGTCAGAAGGCTCTGGAGACGTATTTATAAAGTGGGCCACACATTCCTGGCTGTAATGCCTGACGTCGGGCTGTGAGCCGTGGCCTCCAACTACCTGTTCGCCCATCGTCCAAGCTCATCAAGCTTGGGCTTAGCCTTATCTGTGTGGGTAGAGGGACTCCGAAGCGTACGCCAGGTGAACGCCAGCAGTCCCCACAGTGTAGTGTGGAAGCGAGTCTAAAGTCGTTCAACGCAGGATGAACGCAAGAGGGATGGACGTGTTACTTATGGTGTGGTCGAGAGCGTTGTGTGGCGTGAGGTGTGCTGGTCGGGTGAGGACTGCCACGGCAGAAGGTGTGGATGTGATCGCGGTCAGAGTGAGAGGGAGGGGACAAGTGTTAGCTGGGAATGGTTCAGACGTCGGGCGAGCACTGGCATAGGAAAGCTAACCTTGCTCACGATCTCCATGTCGGAAGCAGGGGGTGGCGGTGGAATGGGAAGAAGAGATCCAGAAGGAGATAGAAGGATTGGGGGTTTGAACTCTTCCGGAGGGTGAGGTGTGTGTGTGTGTGTGTGTGTGTGTGTGTGTGTGTGTGTGTGTGTGTGTGTTAGGTAGAATCGATTAGGCCGTTGTGGTCATAGGGCTGGGCGACCATGTGTCGGTAGGCTGAACCAGGACGTGTGAAGCGGTGAGGGGCCACCATGTAGAGGTGTGTGGTGCTTGGCTGTAGATGGCTGGTGCTGGTGGTGTCAGTACATTACACCTGACGGTCATGTGGGCAGAGGAGACCAGTGGAATTTGCTCCTGTAGCCACCTCGCGAAGGCGAGAGTATAGGTATATAAAGAAATATTATTATTATCATTGTTATTATTATTGTTATTATTATTATTATTGTTATTATTTTTTGTTAAGTTGTTATAGTTTGTCATTGTAAAGGTTCACATATTAATTCCAGTAAGATATATATTACTGGAAGAACTTAGTAGATATCACATGACTCAGTGGTAGAATTACCACGAGGGTGAGTGGAGAGAAGAGCAGGCAGCTGGAGGAGACAGTGGCTGGCCGTGAGTACCTTCCGAGGACGACTGGCGCGTAGTGCTCACAGCACGCCTTGCTGGATGAATATCACAGCTTCATCTTCCACGCACATAACATGATTATCAACCCTGGGTTGATCTGGGACTGACTCTAACCATGTATCAAGTGTTGTAGTAAATGTTTCTTGTGCACTTGGTCCGTATGAGGGTAGATATAGTGGTTACATTGAAGCTGAATGTCTCGCCGTCTTTCTGGACTGGATCTGGTACATTATTGACTGGTGTTCGTTTTTATATTCGACCGTATTCTGGCCTACTTACATAAGTGGTTTTCTTCCTTGCTGGGAGGATTTTCAGCCCATTCCTCGTAGCCCCCAGTTTGCTGCCACACATGGATGATCACGTCTCCTTTTCTTCGTCTTGGGAGGCACTAGGGCTGGGGTCGTGTGCTGTTCCACGACCACCATTTACTAAGCAGAGATGGCTGAATTTTCCCCTCCTGGCTTGTTTATGTCTGCCACCTGTATGGTTGGTGTCGTGTTTCATGGTTACGCTGATTACTTTTACCCTTAGTTCTCTCTCTCTCTCTCTCTCTCTCTCTCTCTCTCTCTCTCTCTCTCTCTCTCTCTCTCTCTCTCTCTGTATATATATATATATATATATATATATATATATATATATATATATATATATATATATATATATAAGACAGCTAGAAACTGAGTGTGAACGAATGTAGCCTTTGTTGTCTTTTCCTAGCGCTACCTCGCGCACATGCGGGGGGAGGGGGTTGTTATTTCGTGTGGCGGGGTGGCGATAGGAATGAATAAAGGCAGACAGTATGAATTATGTACATGTGTATATATGTATATGTCTATGTGTGTATATATATGTATACGTTGAGATGTATAGGTATGTATATTTGCGTGCGTAGACGTGTATGTATATACGTTTGTTTGTGGGTGGGTTGGGCCATTCTTTCTTCTGTTTCCTTGCGCTACCTCGCTCACGCGGGAGACAGCGACAAAGCAAAAGGTCAGTTGAAATGTGCTTGAAAGGTCTGTTGGAAAGTACTGGAATAGTCGGTGGAAATGTACTGGAAAGTGTTTGTTGAAAAGTGTTGGAAAGGTCTTTTAAATGGGACTGGAAAGGTCTGTTGAAAGGTGCTGGAAAGGTATGTAGAAAAGTACTGGAAAAGTCTATTGATAGGTACTGAAAAAGTGTGTTGATAAGTTCTGTAAAGTTCTTCGGTTGAGTGGTGCTGGAAAGGTCTTTTAAAAGGTACCGGAAATGCTTGTTGAAAGGCTCTGTTGAAAGGTGCTGGAGAGGCGTCTTGAGACGGTCTGGAAGGGTCTTCAGTGGTGGTAGAGAGGTGCGTTGAAAAGTACTGTTAAGGTCTTTTGAAGAGTACCTGATAGGTTCTGGAAAGGGCTGTTGAAAACTGTTGCAAAGGTATGTTGAAATTTGTTGAAATGTCATGGAAAAGCATGGAAAACGTCAGAAAGCTCTGTTGAGAAGTTGGATACAATTCTCTGTGGACCTGACAAAGAGCTGTTGGCAAGATATCACAGGGAAGTTGGTAGGGTAGGGAGCACAAAGAGTGACAACACTGTTGCCAATAGCCTTGTCAGTATGTCTCGTGAGGCTGTTGGAATGTGTTGCAGAAGCTGGAAGCAGTGACTGGCACACCTTATGGTGCGTGTCAGTGGGTGGATACAGACAAGAGGGACTGGTGGACCTTTTGTAGAAATCTCTGGCTGTGGAGGAGGAGGAGGAGGAGGAGGAAGGAGAAGCCTAGAAAAGTGAAGCAAGATGGAAGAGGAACCTCATTAAGTCTCTCTCTAGGAAAATAACATTGATGGAGATACAGGAGAGTACTTGAGGGAACATGACTGGAATGGTGTCCACAGGAACGACATGGGAGGCAGAAGAACTTGTGTACTGATGGTGGACACTTGCTGTCTGCGGGGGGTGGTGAGTGATGCCCAGATCATACGCAGAAGACAGACTGAACCAGTGGCGGCGGGCAACTTGCTTTGCCACACTGTCTCACACGGACCGACTCGATTTTTTTCCCTTCGATTCACTAAATATTCAGATTGCATGAATTGAACTGCTGGCTTACCCATACCCACGAACATGAGTTTGTAAGTTCATATGATATAATGTGAACCTTTGATGAACTATTGGCGAAAAATGAATGCCTGTGAGTCTGGACCTTTTGAGACACTGAAGCGGTGATGGAAATGCTGCACACTACCTAATAAATTGAAACGATGTTAGGATTACGGTGTCGTGTCGGAGTGTGGCTGTGGGGTATGGTTGTTATGACTGGAGGTGCTACAGGGTGTGCATGTCAGTCAGGGCAGAGGCCGCACTCACTACATTCACCCTATGATATAAATAGTATTAAAGGCGAGACTGTCTCAACCCAGGTGCCTGGACCACTCCAGTGGACGGCCGCAGATTATGTTACACACACACACACACACACACACACACACACACACACACACACACACACTCACACACACACACACGAGTCTAATGAAGTCAAACGGAAAGAATACATTCAGATGTTGGTGGATTAATAGGTAATGGTAAAGAGCTGGAATTCAAGGATGGTACGAGGGAAAGCACGCTTGATATGGCTGGAGCCGTGGAAACTAAGCTGACTAAAGAGATCAGATCTGACTTGTTCTCTCCAGAAGGGTACAGTAGAGTAGGGAAGAGAAGAGAAGATAAAGGAGTAAGAGGAGGGTTGACCCTCGTAATTAAAGAGAGTCTTACGGTTCAAGAATGAGTGGAGGATGGACCATTTAGATCATGCATAATGGGAAGAGTAACTCCAGAGCAGAAGTTCTTGATGGTGTAAATGATATTCAATCTCATAAAAACATAGATGAAGTAGAACAGTATACAATGATAACAATGGAGGAACAAACCAGGATGGCACGTGAAGCTGTAAAACACTCACATCTCAGAGACGCTGCAATACTGATGGTGAGAGCTTGGTTAGAGAGAGAGAGAGAGAGAGAGAGAGAGAGAGAGAGAGAGAGAGAGAGAGAGAGAGAGAGAGAGAATAGGAGAAGGAGGAATTTGGAGTCTCATGATAATAGGAAGTCATGGAGACACAAGCGTCGGGAATCATAATATCTCATCATGTCAATGAGCTCACTAGGATGAGAGGGACTTGTATATATCATCATTGCTAGATCTTATCTTGACACGAGTATCATATATATATTACAACAGTTGGGTAAAGTGATCACACAATGCTTCAGTTTAATCATGTGGTGAGGGATGAAGTTAAAGAGCAAGGATGAGATTGATTGAACATAGATATAATCGTGGAAACGAACTACACAGACCTCAACAATGTTTGTGGTAACATAAGATTGCGAAATGGAGTTCAGCAGCCAGGAACCAGGGTATTGTGGACGAGGCAGAAGAAAATCCGAAACTTTTTCATAAATTTCATCAGGAGTCAGTTGTCAGTTAAGGAGCAGCTAATCAGACAAAGGGAGTCAGAGGAAAGAATTGTTGTGGAGGTAAGGATATGTGGGGAAAATGACCAACTCGTGTAAATGTTTTCACAGTGGAAGACAATCCTCAGCACCAGTGGGATGGAATGAGGAGGAAGTTTGAGAGAAACATTAAGATGTCACGTGAAAAGACATATAACAGAATACCAAAAGGTCTTGACCCATACAAGGATCGTGGTCCCGATGAAATTTCACCATACGTGCTGAAGTTGTGTGCTGATACGGTAGATGAACCTATTGAGATACTGTCCAAGATGTGGCTGGAGAGAGAGGCAGAGCGCCAGGGGAATGGGTAAGGGTAAACGTCTCAACTATCTAGAAGAAAGGAGACCAGGAAGAGGCTTCGAACTGCAGACATGTCGCACTGACGAAGGTGCTCTGTGATGTTCTAGGAAAGATAATTAGAAGTAAATAGATGACTCTCTGTGGATGAGAAATCACAAGTTCGAGACAACATGGTTGACGGGATTGGAGGTAATGTGTCACAAACTTCTTAGATTTCTATGAGGAAGTAATATCTGTCTTGGACGAAAGGAAAGGCTGGATGGATTGCTTGTATCTGGAGTGCCAGAAAGCATTTGACACTATACCGCTTGGGAGGCTGATAAAGAAGTTGGATCACCAGGCTGGAATAGGAGGGAAACTCTTATACTGGGTAGGAGAATATCTCACTGGAAGGGAACAAAGGACGCATGTCAGAGGAGCTTTCACGAAATGGGTAGAGGTGATCAACGAAGTGCCCCAGGGTTCTTCTGTTTTGGAACCGTTATTACTGATATATGTGTATGACTTGCCTGAAGTTAGGGACGCCTCCCTGAATTTGTTTGAGGATGAGGAAAAGGTTATAAGAGGGTGAAAAGCTAGGAGGATGGCTTCAACCTACGTAGGGGGGACCTAAATAAATGTCATAGTTGGTCTGCCACATGGCTGATGGCATTTAACCCGAGCAAATGTAAAGTTATGAGGATGGGACAAAGTGACGTAAGACAATATGATTATAAATCCAGCAGGAAATAACCTGCAGAATTATGTGGGTTAGACCTTACCTTAGCATTGCTCTGTGTGTCTGTGTGTTACAACATAGCTTTACCTTACCACTGGGTCAGACCTTATGGTCGGGTTGTACCGTGTAGGTTACACCAGAGCTGTACCTTAACCTTGGGTTAGACCTTGCCCTTGGATTGTACCTTATAACTTACAGCAGGAGTGTACCACACTGAGACTGTACCTTACTGATACAGTCTTTACTCTGAGACTGTACCGTACTCCAGAACTGTACCGTATCCGAGATAACCTACCTGAGTAGCCATTTCTGTAGCCCTCTGCCAGGAGGTCGTTGAAGGGGTGACACATGTATGTACCACACTAGATGGTAAGTTGTGGTGGAAATCCTCGGATGATGAGCAAGTTTTGTTCCATTTGATTCTGCCTGTTTACCTGTGGTATGATGGGCCTGTCAACAGCAGACACGAACAGCCGTGTTGATCAAGCAGCACCCTACACAAGATGGTCGACGGTGACGTAGCAGCAGGTTTGATGTTAGAACGGGAGATACATTTCAACTGTACAACGATTGCGTGTTCTGTGGTCATCCCGTTACTTCTCCATGTACTGTACGTTAGGGTCAGCCATACCCTCTGGGGGTGTGTCTTGTGTTGTACACCGGGAGGGACGACACCCTGATGTAGGGCTGGACCGCTCTACACCATCAGTCTCGTGTGTGACATGTTCCTTACTTATGGTTCGTACCTTACTTATGACACGTACCTTACTTATGACATTTCCCTTACTTATGACATGTACCTTAGGTATGACATGTTCCTTACTTATGACACGTACCTTACTTATGACATTTACCTTACTTATGACACGTACCTCTCTTATGAAATGTACCTTACTTATGAATTATACCTTACTTATGACTTGTACCTTACTTATGGTATGTATCTTACTTATATACCTTACTTATGATATGTACCTTACTTATGACCTGTATCTTACTTATGACATGTACCTCACTTCACTTTTACTGTAGCCCCAAGTTGGTCTGGACCTGAGGTTGGCCGGGGCTGTGTGGCCTCTTGATGCCAGGGGCTAGGTGTGTGTGGAGCCTGGGGTGGAGGTGTGGTACTAGGGTGTAGTGTCAGGTGTGTGTGTTTGTGTGTGTGTGTGGAGCCTGGGGTGGAGGTGTGGTACAAGAGTGTAGAGTCAGGTGTGTGTGGAGCCTGGGGTGGAGGTGTGGTACTAGGGTGTAGAGTCAGGTGTGTGTGTGTGTGTGTGTGTGTGTGTGTGTGTGTGGAGCCTGGGGTGGAGGTGTGGTACTACGGTGTAGAGTCAGGTGTGTGTGTGTGTGTATGGAGCCTGGGGTGGAGGTGTGGCACTACGGTGTAGAGTCAGGTGTGTGTGTGTGTGTGTGTGGAGCCTGGGGTAGAGGTGTGGTACTACGGTGTAGAGTCAGGTGTGTGTCGAGCCTGGGGTGGAGGTGTGGTACTAGGGTGTAGAGTCAGGTGTGTGTGTGTGTGTGGAGCCTGGGGTGGAGGTGTGGTACTAGGGTGAAGAGTCAGGTGTCTGTCGAGCCTGGGGTGGAGGTGTGGTACTAGGGTGTAGAGTCAGGTGTGTGTGTGTGGAGCCTGGGGTGAAGGTGTGGTGCTAGAGTGTAGAGTCAGGTGTGTGTGTGTGTGTGTGGAGCCTGGGGTGGAGGTGTGGTACTATTGTGTAGAGTCAGGTGTGTGTGTGTGTGTGTGGAGCCTGGGGTGGAGGTGTGGTACTAGGGTGTAGAGTCGGTGTGTGTGTGTGTGGAGCCTGGGGTGGAGGTGTGGTACTACAGTGTAGAGTCAGGTGTGTGTGTGTGGAGCCTGGGGTGGAGGTGTGGTACTAGGGTGTAGAGTCAGATGTGTGTGTGTGGAGCCTGGGGTGGAGGTGTGGTACTACGGTGTAGAGTCAGGTGTGTGTGTGTGTGTGTGTGTGTGTGTGTGTGTGTGTGTGTGTGTGTGTGGAGCCTGGGGTGGAGGTGTGGTATTAGGGTGTAGAGTCAGGTGTGTGTGTGTGTGGAGCCTGGGGTGGAGGTGTGGTACTAGGATGTAGAGTCAGGTGTGTGTGTCGAGCCTGGGGTGGAGGTGTGGTACTAGGGTGTAGAGTCAGGTGTGTGTGTGTGGAGCCTGGGGTGGAGGTGTGGTGCTAGAGTGTAGAGTCAGGTGTGTGTCTGTGGAGCCTGGGGTGGAGGTGTGGTACTAGTGTGTAGAGTCAGGCGTGTGTGTGTGTGTGTGTGTGGAGCCTGGGGTGGAGGTGTGGTACTAGGGTGTAGAGTCAGGTGTGTGTGTGTGTGTGGAGCCTGGGGTGGAAGTGTGGTACTGGGGTGTAGAATCAGGTGTGTGTGGAGCCTGGGGTGGAGGTGTGGTACTAGGGTGTAGAGTCAGATGTGTGTGTGTGGAAGCCTGGGGTGGAGGTGGTGTGTGTGTGTGTGTGGTGTGTGGAGCCTGGGGTGAGGTGTGGTACTAGGGTGTAGAGTCAGGTGTGTGTGTGTGGTGGAGGTGTGGTACTAGGGTTTAGAGGCAGGTGTGTGTGTGGAGCCTGGGGTGGATGTGTGGTACTAGGGTGTAGAGTCAGGTTGTGTGTGTGTGTGTATGTATGTGTGGAGCCTGGGGTGGAGGGTGGTACTAGGGTGTAGTGTCAGGTGTGTGTGTGGTGTGTGGAGCCTGGTGGAGGTGTGGTACTGGGGTGTAGAGTCAGGTGTGTGTGGAGTCTGGGGTGGAGGTGTTGGTACTAGGGTTTAGAGGCAGGTGTGTGTGTGGTGGAGGTGTGGTACTAGGGTGTGAGTCAGGTGTGTGTGGAGCTGGGGTGGAGGTGTGGTACTGGGGTGTAGAATCAGGTGTGTGTGGAGCCTGGGGTGGAGGGTGGTACTAGGGTGTAGTCAGATGTGTGTGTGTGTGGTGGTGTGTGTGTGTGTGAGTGTGTGGAGCCTGGGGTGGACGTGTGGTACTAGAGTGTAGAGTCAGGTGTGTGTCTGTGTGTTACAACATAGCTTTACCTTACCACTGGGTCAGACCTTATGGTCGGGTTGTACCGTGTAGGTTACACCAGAGCTGTACCTTAACCTTGGGTTAGACCTTGCCCTTGGATTGTACCTTATAACTTACAGCAGGAGTGTACCACACTGAGACTGTACCTTACTGATACAGTCTTTACTCTGAGACTGTACCGTACTCCAGAACTGTACCGTATCCGAGATAACCTACCTGAGTAGCCATTTCTGTAGCCCTCTGCCAGGAGGTCGTTGAAGGGGTGACACATGTATGTACCACACTAGATGGTAAGTTGTGGTGGAAATCCTCGGATGATGAGCAAGTTTTGTTCCATTTGATTCTGCCTGTTTACCTGTGGTATGATGGGCCTGTCAACAGCAGACACGAACAGCCGTGTTGATCAAGCAGCACCCTACACAAGATGGTCGACGGTGAGGTAGCAGCAAGTTTGATGTTAGAACGGGAGATACATTTCAACTGTACAACGATTGCGTGTTCTGTGGTCAACCCGTTACTTCTCCATGTAGTGTACGTTAGGGTCAGCCATACCCTCTGGGGGTGTGTCTTGTGTTGTACACCGGGAGGGACGACACCCTGATGTAGGGCTGGACCGCTCTACACCACCAGTCTCGTGTGTGACATGTACCTTACTTATGGCACGTACCTCACTTATGACATGTACCTCACTTATGACATGTACCTCACTTATGACATGTACCTCACTTATGACATGTACCTCACTTATGACATGTACCTCACTTATGACATGTACCTCACTTATGACATGTACCTCACTTATGACATGTACCTCACTTATGACATGTACCTCACTTATGACATGTACCTTACTTATGACATGTACCTCACTTATGACATGTACCTCACTTATGACATGTACCTCACTTATGACATGTACCTCACTTATGACATGTACCTCACTTATGACATGTACCTCACTTATGACATGTACCTCACTTATGACATGTACCTCACTTATGACATGTACCTCACTTATGACATGTACCTCACTTATGACATGTACCTTACTTATGACATTTACCTTACTTATGACATTTACCTTACTTATGACATTTACCTTACTTATGACATTTACCTTACTTATGACATTTACCTTACTTATGACATTTACCTTACTTATGACATTTACCTTACTTATGACATTTACCTTACTTATGACATTTACCTTACTTATGACATTTACCTTACTTATGACATTTACCTTACTTATGACATTTACCTTACTTATGACATTTACCTTACTTATGACATTTACCTTACTTATGACATTTACCTTACTTATGACACGTACCTTACTTATGACATTTACCTTACTTATGACATTTACCTTACTTATGATATGTACCTTACTTATGACATTTACCTTACTTATGACATTTACCTTACTTATGACATTTACCTTACTTATGACATTTACCTTACTTATGACATTTCCCTTACTTATGACATGTACCTCACTTATGACATGTACCTCACTTATGACATGTACCTCACTTATGACATGTACCTCACTTATGACATGTACCTCACTTATGACATGTACCTCACTTATGACATGTACCTTACTTATGGTATGTATCTTACTTATATACCTTACTTATGACATTTACCTTACTTATGACATTTACCTTACTTATGACATTTACCTTACTTATGACATGTACCTCACTTATGACATGTACCTCACTTATGACATGTACCTCACTTATGACATGTACCTCACTTATGACATGTACCTCACTTATGACATGTACCTCACTTATGACATGTACCTCACTTATGACATGTACCTCACTTATGACATGTACCTCACTTATGACATGTACCTTACTTATGGTATGTATCTTACTTATATACCTTACTTATGACATTTACCTTACTTATGACATTTACCTTACTTATGACATTTACCTTACTTATGACATTTACCTTACTTATGAGGCGCCGGGAAGGGCCGCTGTGGTGGCAGGGTGTGTGGGGTGTGGGGAGGGCAAGTGTGGTGGTGGGAGTCATGGAGTGTGGTGCAGGTATGGGGGTGGGAGTCATGGAGTGTGGTGCAGGTATGGGGGTGGGAGTCATGGAGTGTGGGGCTGGGGAGGGTAGGTATGGGGATGGGGTGGGTGGGGGGGGGGCTGGTGAGGGGGTAGTATTGATCGTGGTGGTGGTGGAGTATGGGTGAGTGATGACCCTCACACCAAGGTCACGTTCCTCCCCTCACCCTCAGCGCTTCTCCCCTTACCTTCCTTCTCTCTAACCCCCCCCCTCCCACCCTCACCCCACACCTCCCCATCCTACGCCCTCCCTCCTATCCTCTCCCCTGCTTTATTCTTCCATCCTTCCTTCTTCCTCCCATCCCCTTCAACCTGCCACCTCCCCCTCCACCCTGCCACCTCCCCCTCCACCTTGCCACCTCCTCCTCCACCTTGCCACCTCCTCCTCCACCTTGCCACCTCCCCCTCCACCCTGCCCCCTCACACTCCACCCTGCCCCCTCACTTTCCACCCTGCCACCTTGTTCTCCACCCTGCCCCTTCACACTCCACACTATCACCTCATCCTCCACCATGTCACCTCACCCTCCACCATGCCACCTCACCCTCCACCGTGTCATCTCACCCTCCGCTTTGCCCCCCCTCTCCCTTCTCCCTGCCACCTCACCCTCCACCCTACCCACCACTCTTCCCCCTCACCCTCCACCCTGCCCCCTCACACTCCACCATGCCACCTCATTCTCCACCCTGCCACCTCAACCTCCACCCTGCCACCTCATTTTCCACCCTGCCCCCTCACACTCCACACTTCCACCTCACCCTCCACTCTGCCACTTCCCCTTCACCCTCACCCACCTTTCTTCCCCACTCACTATGCCATCTCACCCTCCACCTTGCCACCACACTCTCCACCCTGCCACCTCACCCTCTAATTCCCCTGATACTCCACCCAGGCTGTCTGGGGGCAGTGTACTGGCTGGCTCTCTGTCTGAGGTCGGCTGCTGTACTATTAAGACACATTATATATGTTTCATAATTTATCATCTTAAGTCTAATGTTATATAAATGAAGACACAGGTCTTTTATCTGTCGTACTACAATTGTTATTTATATAAGATGTATATTTTCTGGAGTTCCCATACATCCTAGACATAAATTATCATATACATTTGTGATATCCATACTCTGATTATGTATGTTGGATGATACAGTTGCATGATAATTTGATAATGCGTCGTAAATTAGGGTTGTGAGGTGATTTAGTTTCAGAATGTTGATTTAGTTTCAGAATGTTAGTTCATAATGTTGTGGCCATAACTGATTTGCATATTTGTTTCTCTCCCCCTCCCCCCCCCCCACACAGGTATGTGCGATCGAGGCCAGCCCAGCCAAGGTAATTATTCCTTGTGGGTGGATTATCATTCACGATGTTGTATTGTGTACAGTTAGCATTGGTGTTCACTTACCGTGTTCCAGTTATCAGTGTTACGGTCGACTTGGGTCGGTTATTGGACCTTTGTTTACATAGGGCGATTATCATACGAGCAAGTGGTTCGGGTCGATTATCACACAAGTGTAGGACCTTCAGAGCAATTATGACAGACTGTTAAGTAACATTATCTCTCAAGTGTAAATGATAATGGCGGATTATCGCTCATGTTGGAGGAAGTTCGTGGATTATCACGTGGGTTTGATTATTCTACGGGGATTATCACACATCGTCAAGTCAGTTTTAGGCGATTATCTAAGGTTTAATTGATTTTGACCGATTATCATATAGCTCTAAGTGATCTAGGATAATTGTGAGGTAAATTTAATTTTGAGATGATTATTACTCAATTTTCAAGTATAACATTAATCACTTACATGTAAGTAATCTCGATTGATTGTTACTTATATGAATAATTTCAGACGGTTACAACACAAGTTGAAGTAATTTTGCAGCGTTTATCTCTTACGTTTAAGTAATGTTGGGGAGATTATCTCCCAAGTTTAAATGATTTTGGAGCATTTATCTCTTACGTTTAAGTAATTTTGGGGAGATTATCTCCCTAGTATAAGTAATTTTGGAGAGCATTTATCTCTTACGTTTAAGTAATTTTGGGGAGATTATCTTCCAAGTTTAAGTAATCTTGGAGCGTTTATTTCTTACGTTTAAGTAATGTTGGGGAGATTATCTCCCAAGTTTAAGTACTTCGGGGAGATTATCTCCCAGGTTTAAGTAATTTGGGAGCTTTTATTATTAAAGGTTTTGTGGGCGGATTTTCTCCTAAGTTGAATCCGTGTGGTATTATTGTCAACCAAATTTAAATAACCTTTGTGATTATTTCTCAAGTTAATTATATTTTAACATATTTTGTTTATTTTTTGTTTATAATCGGTCAGAGCTGATAGGTAACCAAAGAGTAATATTTTCTTTGATGTTATTTTCTCTGTGTATCATAACACTGAAAAGCCTGCCTCATACCATAAGAATTCTTAAATAATTTTTTGGAAATTTTTCCCCCCGATTATCTGCCACGAATTATGTTAACATTTTTATTTTTTTTCATTTATATATTTTTTTTTTCATAAAGACGTTCGTGTGATAATTTCCCAAGTAGGTGATCTTCAGATTAATGGGTTGTACATATCAGACCCTGGCAGAATTTTAGGTTTTAATTCAAGAGGCAAATATATTCATATTTTAGTTTTAGGTAAATGCTGTATGTGTGTGACCGTTGTGTTGGTGATTAACACATGTATAACAAAGGAACGTGTTGTGTAATGCTAACGTGTAACACTCACATTGTATAAGCATGGCTATGTTGTAAACTAGGGGCTATATACACGGTCATGTTGTCAACTGGGGCTGTGAACTGTCATGTTGAATACCTCGGTTGTACACTGCAGTGTTGTAAACTGAGGCTATGAAATACCATCTTGTATACTGGGGCTGTATACCGCTATGTTGTCAATTGGGGCTGTGTTTCCAACTTGTATACTGGGGCTGTACACCGCTATGTTGTAAATTGGGGTTATGAATTAACAACTTGTAATCTGAGGCTATACACTGCTATGTTGTAAAGTGGGGCCATGAATTAACATCTTGTATTCTGGGGCTATACACAGCTATGTTGTAAAATGGGGCTGTGAATTATCTTGTCGCATACTGGGGCTATACACAGCTATAATCTTGAGGCTGTAAACTGCCGTGTTGTAAAAGTATAAGACCGGGATGTTAGAAGTGTGGCGTGCGTAAGGTAGTAGCCAGGGAGGGTCGGTTACGCAGCTGAGTGACGCAAGCTCAACTGACTTACGATGGACGTAACTCAGGATGACGATCGAGGTGTCGCAAAGGCTGAATTTCTTGAGTACAACGGTATGATCCTTGAGCACGACGGTACGACCCTTGAGACCGACGGTACGACCCTTGAGCACGACGGTACGACCCTTGAGCACGATGGTACGATCCTTGAACACAATGGTACGAACCGTGAGCACGACGATACGATCCGTGAGCACGACGACACGAATCTTGAGCACGACGGTACGACCCTTGAGCACGACGGTACGACCCTTGAGCACGACGGTACGACCCTTGAGCACGATGGTACGATCCTTGAGCACGACGGTACGACCCTTGAGACCGACGATACGACCCTTGAGCACGACGGTACGCCCCTTGAGCACGATGGTACGATCCTTGAGCACGACGGTACGACCCTTGAGACCAACGGTACGCCCCTTGAGCACGACGATACGCCCCTTGAGCACGATGGTACGATCCTTGAGCACGACGGTACGACCCTTGAGCACGACGGTACGCCCCTTGAGCACGATGGTACGATCCTTGAACACAATGGTACGAACCGTGAGCACGACGATACGATCCTTGAGCACGACGATACGAATCTTAAGCGACGGTACGATCCTTGAGCACGACGGTACGACCCTTGAGCACGATGGTACGATCCTTGAGCACGATGGTACGATCCTTGAGCACGATGGTACGATCCTTGAACACAATGGTACGATCCTTGAGCACGACGTTACGACCCTTGAGCTCGAAGGTACGTACCTTGAGCACGACGGTACGAACCTTGAGCACGACGGTACGAGCCTTGAGCACGACGGTACGATCCTTGAACACGATGGTACGATCCTTGAGCACGACGGTACGACCCTTGAGCACGACGGTGCGACCCTTGAGCACGACGGTACGATCCTTGAGCACGACGGTACGTACCTTAAGCACGACGGTACGACCCTTGAGCACGACGGTACGATCCTTGAGCACGACGGTACGTACCTTAAGCACGACGGTACGACGTTTGTATAAGTTGGGTTGGATTTTAACTCCGGTCAAGCCTTTACCTTTACAGGTGTACCGGGGTTGCCTCTGGCCTCCCTCCCCCGTAGGTAAGGAGGAAGTCCCTCCCCCATAGGTAAGGGGAAGTCATCTCAGTCTGTCCCATAAAGGCAAGGAGCGAGCCTTCCTTCCCCATCTGGAGGGAACAGTCTCCCGGAATTCTCCTCACACCTGGACAACCTCTGATTCAAAGGAAAGTTTGACCAAGGGTGTCTGGCGGTGGGCCCGCGGCAGAGGTGGCAACCCTGCCTGCGTTCTTGACATATTCTGACTGTGTTGGCAACCCTGAGAGAGAGAGAGAGAGAGAGAGAGAGAGAGAGAGAGAGAGAGAGAGAGAGAGAGAGAGAGAGAGAGAGAGAGAATTACGACAATAAGGGCCAGAGTATTCCTTGAACGACCAGGATGGTACATGAGTGACCAAGATTTGTACATGAACGACCAGGATGGTACATGAGTGACCAGGGTGGTACGTGAGTGACCAAGATGGTACATGAACGACCAGGATGGTACATGAGTGACCAGGGTGGTACATGAGTTACCAAGAGGGTACATGAACGACCAGGATGGTACATGAATGACCAGGGTAGTACATGAACGACCAGGATGGTACATAAGTGACCGGGATGGTACATGAGTGACCAGGATGGTACATGAACGACCAGGATGGTACATGAGTGACCAGGTTGGTACATGAGTGACCAGGATGGTACATGAACGACCAGGGTGGTACATGAACGACCAGGATGGTACATGAACGACCAGGATGGTACATGAGTGAGCAGGATGGTACATAAGTGACCAGGATGGTACATGAGTGACCAGGATGGTACATGAACGACCAAGATGGTACATGAACGACCAGAATGGTACGTGAGTGACCATGGTGGTACATGAGTGACCAGGGTGGTACATGAATAACCAAGATGGTACATGAACGACCAGGATGGTACATGAGTGACCAGGATGGTACATGAACGACCAGGATGGTACATGAACGACCAGGATGGTGCATGAGTGACCAGGGTGGTACATGAACGACCAGGATGGTACATAAGTGACCAGGGTGGTACATGAGTGACCAGGATGGTACATGAACGACCAGGGTGGTACATGAGGGACCAGGATGGTACATAAGTGACTAGGATGGTACATGGGTGACCAGGGTGGTACATGAACGACCAGGATGGTACATGAGTGACCAGGATGGTACATGAGTGACCAGGATGGTACATAAGTGACCAGGATGGTACATGAACGACCAGGATGATACATAAGTGACCAGGATGGTACATGAATGACCAAGATGATACATGAGTGACCAAGATGGTACCTGAACGACCAGGATGGTACATGAACGACCATGATGGTACATGAACGACCAGGATGGTACATGAACGTCCAGGATGGTACATGAACGACCATGATGGTACATGAGTGACCAGGAAAGTACATGAGTGACCAGGATGGTACATGAGTGACCAGGGTGGTACATGAACGACCAGGGTGGTACATGAGTGACCAGGATGGTACATGAGTGACCAGGATGGTACATGAACGACCAGGATGGTACATGAGTGATCAGGAAAGTACATGAACGACCAAGATGGTACATGAGTGACCAGGGTGGTACATGAACGACCAGGGTGGTACATGAACGACCAGGGTGGTACATGAGTGACCAGGGTGGTACATGAACGACCAGGATGGTACATGAACGACCATGGTGGTACATGAGTGACCAGGATGGTACATGAGTGACCAGGATGGTACATGAATGACCAGGATGGTACATGAACCACCAGGGTGGTACATGAACCACCAGGGTGGTACATGAACCACCAGGGTGGCACATGAACCACCAGGGTGGTATATGAACGACCAGGGTGGTACATGAACGACCATGATGGTACATGAACGACCAGGATGGTGCATGAGTGACCAGGATGATACATGAACGGCCAGGATGGTACATGGGTAACCAGGGTGGTACATGAACGACTAGGATGGTACATGAGTGACCAGGATGGTACATGAGTGACCAGGTTGGTACATGAACGACCAGGGGGGTACATGAGTGACCAGGGTGGTACATGAACGACGAGTTTGGTACATGAGTGACCAGGTTGGTACATGAAAAACCATGGTGGTACATGAGTGACAAGGGTAGTACATGAACGACCAGGATGGTACATGAGTGACCAGGGTGGTACATGGGTAACCAGGGTGGTACATGAACGACCAGGATGGTACATGAGTGACCAGGGTGGTACATGAGTGACCAGGGTGGTACATGAACGACCAGGATGGTACATGAGCGACCAGAATGGTACGTGAACACCAAGATGGTGCATGAGTGACCAAGATGGTACATGAACACCAGGATGTACATGAGTGACCAGGATGGTACATGAGTGACCAGGATGGTACATGAACGACCAGGGTGGTACATGAGTGACCAGGAAAGTACATGAACGACCAAGATGGTACATGAGTGACCAGGGTGGTACATGAACGACCAGGGTGGTACATGAACGACCAGGGTGTTACATGAACGATCAGGGTGGTACAGGAACGACCAGGGTGGTACGTGAATGACCAGGATGGTACATGAACGACCAGGATGGTACATAAGTGACCAGGATGGTTCATGAGTGACCAGGATGGTACATGAACGACCAGGATGGTACATGAACGACCAGGATGGTACATAAGTGAGCAGGGTAGTACATGTACGACCAGGATGGTACATGAGAGACCAGGATGGTACATGAGTGACCAGGATGGCACATGAACGACCAAAGTGGTACATGAGTGCCCAGGGTGGTACATGAACGACCAGGATGGTACATGAACGACCAAGATGGTACATGAGTGACCAGGATGATTCATGAGTGACCAGGATGGTACATGAACGACCAGGGTGGTACATGAAGCACTAAGTTGGTACATGAGTGACCAGGATGGTACATGAACGACCATGATGGTACATAAGTGACCATGGTGGTACGTGAACGACCAGGATGGTACGTGAGTGACCAAGTTGGTACATGAACGACCAGGATGGTACATGAACGACCAGGATGGTACATGAGTGACCAGGGTGGTACATGAACAACCAGGATGGTTCATAAGTGACCAGGGAGGTACGTGAACGACCAGGATGGTACATGAATGACCAGGATGGTACATGAACGACCAGGATGGTACATGAACGACCAGGATGGTGCATAAGTGACCAGGGTGGTACCTGAACGACCAGGATGGTACATAAGGGACCAGGGTGATACATGAACGACCAGGATGTTACATGAGTGACCAGGATGGTACATGAGTGACCAGGTTTGTGCATGAACTACCAGGGTGTTACATGAACGACCAGGGTGGTACACGAACGATCAGGATGGTACATAAGTGACCAGTGTGGTGCGTGAACGACCAGGGTGGTACACGAGAGACCAGGATGGTACATGAGTGACCAGGATGCTACATGAACGACCAGGATGGTACATGAGTGACCAGGTTGGTACATGAGTGACCAGGATGGTACACGAAGGACCAGGATGGTACCTGAGGATCCAGGGTGGTACGTGTAGGATCAGAGTGGTACCTGAGGAAGCAGGGTGGTGTATGAGAGGTTAGGTTGGGGATGGGTTTAGTAAACATAATTGTGTGGGTCGAGAGATCCCAGTGTTGGGAGCCCATGTTAACTCAGGCTCCCGTCCGCCAGCCTGGGCTCCAGCAGCCCTCACCTCGGAGCTCTTGGTCGCCTCCATCATCTCCCATAACGACGCCAGCCCTTCCTCCCAGGGGACGCCTCCAGTTTTAAAGATGAGGACCACGATATTTTCGCAAGACTTTGACCCGTCGACGGCATAGCCCAGCTGTGAAAGTGATGGATGAACGTTAGAAGTAGATGATGCCTCACCTTCTACTCCGTCAGGGGAAATATAAAACTGGGTTGAGGTATTGCCGGTGAAGAGTGGGAGCTGCGTGGTGGTGGTGGTGGTGGCGGGGCGAGGGCCTTCAGGCTGCCAGGCGCACGATGTAGTGAGGCCCAGTGACACAGTTCCTCCCAGTTTGGCAAGTTGCTGAGTAGGGAGGAGGAGGCGAGGGTGTGAGGCAGGGAGAGGAGAGGGGGTGAAGGGAGGGGGTGTGAGGCAGGGAGGGATGGTGGAGTTAGTGGTATAGACCGGTTGAAGCCACACAAACTCCCTCAGTTTATCGTGCTATTTACTCTACATTAATACTTGCTTTCTAGATGGTTGTGGTGGCGGTCGTTGGGTAACGTGGGCTCCCAGGTATAGAAGCTAACATTGATGTAGCTCGCCGAGGTATAGAAGCTAACATTGATGTAGCTCGCCGAGGTATAGAAGCTAACATTGATGTAGCTCGCCGAGGCATAGAGGCTAACATTGATGTAGCTCGCCGAGGTATAGAGGCTAACATTGATGTAGCTCGCCGAGGTATAGAGGCTAACATTGATGTAGCTCGCCGAGGTATAGAGGCTAACATTGATGTAGCTCGCCGAGGTATAGAGGCTAACATTGACGTAGCTCGCCGGTGACCTGTGTGGTGGGTAGCTGCAGGGCATTGGGTCAGTTGGCGGCCAATCATCAGAGAGGCTGTGTATCGCGTCTTGACCTCATTCATGTATAGTTTTGTGTGCCACACAGACCAGAAGGTTGTTGTGACCACCATACTGCTACACTTCCCTGGTCGACCAGTACCACACCACATTTTTATTGATACCACGAACACCTTATCCCCATGCCTGTTAGCACTACATGCGCTCCTTATTATCATTACTACTATACCACAGCCCATCTACAACCAGTACCCCATGTGCTCCTTATTATCATCACTACCATACCACAGCCCATCTACAACCAGTACCCCATGTGCTCCTTATTATCATCACTACCATACCACAGCCCATCTACAACCAGTACCCCATGTGCTCCTTATTATCATCACTACCATACCACAGCCCATCTACAACCAGTACCACATGTGCTCCTTATTATCATCACTACCATACCACAGCCCATCTACAACCAGTACCACATGTGCTCCTTATTATCATCACTACCATACCACAGCCCATCTACAACCAGTACCTCAGGTGATCCTTATTATCATCACTACCATACCACAGCCCATCTACAACCAGTACCTCAGGTGATCCTTATTATCATCACTACCATACCACAGCCCATCTACAACCAGTACCTCAGGTGATCCTTGTTATCATCACTACCATACCACAGCCCATCTACAACCAGTACCACAGGTGATCCTTGTTATCATCACTACCATACCACAGCCCATCTACAACCAGTACCACAGGTGATCCTTGTTATCATCACTACCATACCACAGCCCATCTACAACCAGTACCACAGGTGATCCTTGTTATCATCACTACCATACCACAGCCCATCTACAACCAGTACCACAGGTGATCCTTATTATCATCACTACCATACCACAGCCCATCTACAACCAGTACCTCAGGTGATCCTTGTTATCATCACTACCATACCACAGCCCATCTACAACCAGTACCACAGGTGATCCTTGTTATCATCACTACCATACCACAGCCCATCTACAACCAGTACCACAGGTGATCCTTGTTATCATCACTACCATACCACAGCCCATCTACAACCAGTACCACAGGTGATCCTTGTTATCATCACTACCATACCACAGCCCATCTACAACCAGTACCACAGGTGATCCTTGTTATCATCACTACCATACCACAGCCCATCTACAACCGGTACCAAAGTACAGCTTTACTACCACTCGCATTGTAGCAGAGCTTCACTATAACTAATGCGTATGCCGCACTGATACCACAGCAGGTGACTGCCACCAGTGCCACTGCAGCTGACCACTACCACCTTTGCCACAACAGGTGATCAATACCACTAATGTCACAGCAGTTAACCACTACCACCAGCACCACAAACGATGCCCACTACCACCAGTTCCACAGCAGATAATCGCCACTAACAGTGCCACAGCAGATAATTGCTACTAACAGTGCCACAGCAGATAATCGACACTAACAGTGCCACAGCAGATAATCGCCACTAACAGTGCCACAGCAGATAATCGCCACTAACAGTGCCACAGCAGATAATCGCCAGTGCCATAGCAGAAATGATTGCCACCAGCACCACAGCAGATGACCACTATCATCAGTACCACAACTCATTATCACAACCATCAACTCCACAGCAGTTAAAAAATGACACCATTACCACAGCAAATGACCAATACCACCAATGCCATAGCAGGTAATCGCCACTACCAGTGCCACAACAGATGACCACTACCACCAGCACCACATTAGATGGCCGCTACCACCAGTACTACAACCGATGACCACTGCCACCAGTACCACAGCAGATAACCAGTACCACACCAGGTAACCATTACCACCAGTACCACAGCAGATAACCATTACCACCAGTACCACACCAGGTAACCATTACCACCAGTACCACACCAGATAACCATTACCACCAGTACCACACCAGATGACCATTACCACCAGTACCACACCAGGTGACCATTACCACCAGTACCACACCAGGTAACCATTACCACCAGTACCACACCAGGTAACCATTACCACCAGTACCACACCAGATAACCATTACCACCAGTACCACAGCAGATAACCATTACCACCAGTACCACAGGAGATAACCATTACCACCAGTACCACACCAGGTGACAACTATCACCAGTACCACTACGGATGACCACTTCACCAGTACCACTGTGGATGACTACTGCCACCAGTACCGCTGAAATGAACCATTGTTCCTCCGGCCAACCAGGACAACATTTCCCTACACCATCAAGACAACTGGTCACCACACCACCACCAAGACAACAGGTCATTACACCACCACCAAGACAACGACCCTACACCACCACCTAGACAACAGGTCCCTACACCTCCACCAAGACAACAGGTCATTACACCACCACCAGGACAACAGGTCATTACACCACCACCTAGACAACAGGTCATTACACCACCACCAAGACAACAGGTCATTACACCACCACCTAGACAGCAGGTCCCTACACCTCCACCAAGACAACAGGTCACAACACCACCACCAAGACAACAGGTCATTACACCACCACCAAGACAACAGGTCATTACACCACCACCAAGACAACGACCCTACACCACCACCAAGACAACAGGTCCCTACACCTCCACCAAGACAACGACCCTACACCACCACCAAGACAACAGGTCACCACACCACCACCAAGACAACAGGTCCCTACACCTCCACCAAGACAACAGGTCACTACTCCACCACCAAGACAACAGGTCCCTACACCTCCACCAAGACAACAGGTCACTACACCATCACCAAGACAACAGGTCCATACACCTCCACCAAGACAACAGGTCCCTACACCTCCACCAAGACAACAGGTCACTACACCATCACCAAGACAACAGGTCACTACACCACCACCTAGACAACAGGTCCCTACACCACCAAGACAACAGGTCATTACACTACCACCTAGACAAGAGGTCCCTACACCTCCACCAAGACAACAGATCACTACACCACTCCAAGATAACAGGTCACTACTCCACCACCAAGACAACAGGTCACTACACCACCACCAACACAACAGGTCACTACACCACCATCAAGACAACGACCCTGCACCACCACCAAATCAACAGGTCCCTACACCACCACCAAGACAACACGTCACTACACCACCACCAAGACAACAGGTCACTACACCTCCACCAAGACAACAGGTCACTACACCACCATCAAGACAACAGGTCACTACACCACCACCAAGAAAACAGGTCCCTACACCACCACCAAGACAACAGGTCACTACACCACCATCAAGACAACAGGTCACTACTCCACCACCAAGACAACAGGTCACTACACCACCACCAAGACAACAGGTCACTACACCACCATCAAGACAACAGGTCCCTACACCACCACCAAGACAACAGGTCCCTACACAACCACCAAGACAACAGGTCACTACACCACCACCAAGACAACAGGTCACTACACCACCATCAAGACAACAGGTCACAGCATCACCACCAAGACAACAGGTCCCTACACCACCACCAAGACAACAGGTCACTACACCACCACCAAGACAACAGGTCACTACACCACCACCAAGACAACAGGTCACTACACCACCATCAAGATAACTGTTCAACACACCACCACCAAGACAACAGGTCACTACACCACCACCCAGACAATAGGTCCCTACACCATTACCAAGACAACAGGTCACTACACCACTATCAAGACAACAGGTAACTACACCACCACCAAGACAACAGGTCACTACACCACCACCAAGACAACAGGTCACTACACCACTACCAAGACAACAGGTCCCTACACCAACATCAAGACAACAGGTCACTACACCAACATCAAGAAAACAGGTCACTACACCACCACCAAGACAACAGGTCACGACACCACCACCAAGACAACAGGTCACTACACCACCACCAAGACAACAGGTCACGACACCACCACCAAGACAACAGGTCCCTACACCATCACCAACACAACAGGTCATTACACCACCACCAAGACAACAGGTCACTACACCACAACCAAGACAACAGGTAACTACACCACCACCAAGAAAACAGGTCCCTACACCACCACCAAGACAACAGGTCACTACACCACCACCAAGACAACAAGTCACTACACCACCACCAAGACAACAGGTCACTACACCACCACCAAGACAACAGATCCCTACCCCACCACCAAGACAACAGGTCCCTACACCACCATCAAGACAACAGGTCACTACACCACCACCAACACAACAGGTCACTACACCACCACCAAGACAACAGGTCACTACACCACCACCAAGACAACAAGTCCCTACACCACCACCAAGACAACAGGTCCCTACACCACCACCAAGACAACAGGTCACTACACCACCACCAAGACAACAGGTCCCTACACCACCACCAAGACAACAGGTCCCTACACCACCACCAAGACAACAGGTCACTACACCACCACCAAGACAACAGGTCACTACAACCACCACCAAGACAACAGGTCACTACACCACCACCAAGACAACAGGTCACTACACCACCACCAAGACAACAGGTCACTACACCACCACCAAGACAACAGGTCCCTACACCACCAACAAGACAACAGGTCCCTACACCACCACCAAGACAACAGGTCACTACAACCACCACCAAGACAACAGGTCCCTACACCACCACCAGGACAACAGGTCACCACACCACCACCAAGACAACAGGACAACAAAGACACAGGTCACTCAACCACCACCAGACAACAGGTCCCTACACCACCACCAAGACAACAGGTCACCACACCACCACCAAGACAACAGGTCACTACACCACCCCCAAGACAACAGGTCCCTACACCACCACCAAGACAACAGGTCCCTACACCACCATCAAGACAGTAGGTCACTACAACCACCACCAAGACAACAGGTCACTACACCACCACCAAGACAACAGGTCACTACACCAGGCACTGTACAGTTCTACAAGGTTGAGGCAGCAATCTTGGCTCTATCTCCCCCCTCCCCCACACTCCCCCGACCCACACCTCCCACCAGTCGTGCTGTGGTTGGCGATCGATGTTTAGACGCTTTGGGACGTGGACACACTAGAGCCAGCACGTCCCAGCCCCAGAGGGACGTAGATACAGTAGAGCCAGCACGTCCTAGCCCCAGAGGGACGTAATTACAGTAGAGCCAGCACGTCCCAGCCCCCAGGAGGACGTAGATACAGTAGAGCCAGCGCGTCCCAGCCCCAGAGGGACGTAGATACAGTAGAACCAGCACGTCCCAGCCCCAGAGGGACGTAGATACAGTAAAGCCAGCACGTCCCAGCCCCAGAGGGACGTAGCTACAGTAGAGCCAGCACGTCCCAGCCCCAGAGGGACGTAGATACAGTAGAGCCAGCACGTCCCAGCCCCAGAGGGACGTAGATACAGTAGAGCCAGCACGTCCCAGCCCCAGAGGGACGTAGATACAGTAGAGCCAGCACGTCCCAGCCCCAGAGGGACGTCGATACAGTAGAGCCAGCACGTCCCAGCCCCAGAGGGACGTAGATACAGTAGAGCCAGCACGTCCCAGCCCCAGAGGGACGTAGATACAGTAGAGCCAGCACGTCCCAGCCCCAGAGGGACGTAGATATAGTAGAACAGCACGTCCCAGCCCCAGAGGGACGTAGATACAGTAGAGCCAGCACGTCCCAGACCCCAGGAGGACGTAGATACAGTAGAACCAGCACGTCCCAGCCCCAGAGGGACGTAGATACAGTAGAGCCACCACTGGAAGCAGCTCCGACGAACACATGCAAAAATGAAAGATATTCAGATTATGTGAAAGTTCTCCCTCAATCAGTTAATAACAAAACCAAGCAGAGGATATAACATTGTGGACTTAATCTTCACAAATAATGTGGACTTGATGTGTGATATTACCACCACAAACACCCTATATTCTGATCCCAACTTGACTGCAGTCAGAACCATCTTGGATGCTACACTGCCAAGTCAGAACACAGGAAACACTGCAGATGTTTTCACTCACTCTCGTTTTAATAGTAAACTGGGAGGAGGAGGAGGAGGTGATCAATGTGTGTGCGAGACAATGGTTGGAAACCCTGCTGAGTACCACAACAGAGGACTGTGTAACTGACACCACCACTTTGGTACTCCAAACATGACCACAACTGTACATATACCAGCCAGAAGAAAGTACCAAAGGTGTAGGTTACAACGAGCAAGACGACCACTTTACAGCAGGCCAAAATGAACTGCACACCTTCTAAACAAGCCACAACTCACCTTGCAAAGGAAAGAAAACCTGTCAAGTGAATTATCTGACACAAACCAGAAGTTAAAAATCCCGCGTGCAACGCAGGAAATAGAACAAGGAAAGGGGATCCAGAACCACATCTCCATTGGCCAACTCAAAACAGAAGGTAACTCTATATAAAAGACGACTGCCCAAAAGATGAGAGAGATTCTTCTAAAAAGGCAATGTACATCGGTGTTCAACGAGGCAAAAACATCGTTAAAGATAAATGACCCAACAGACTTTTTCGTAAACAGTAATGCCCTAAGTGTACACTTGGCAGACATCACCACCTGGACACAAGATTTCGAGAGGGTCAGTCAGAACATAGCCATGCACTCAGGCCCAGGACTACACTCAGAACATAGCCATGCACTCAGCCCCAGGACTACACTCAGAACATAGCCATGCACTCAGCCCCAGGACTACACTCAGAACATAGCCATGCACTCAGCCCCAGGACTACACTCAGAACATAGCCATGCACTCAGCCCCAGGACTACACTCAGAACATAGCCATGCACTCAGCCCCAGGACTACACTCAGAACATAGCCATGCACTCAGCCCCAGGACTACACTCAGAACATAGCCATGCACTCAGCCCCAGGACTACACTCAGAACATAGCCATGCACTCAGCCCCAGGACTACACTCAGAACATAGCCATGCACTCAGCCCCAGGACTACACTCAGAACATAGCCATGCACTCAGCCCCAGGACTACACTCAGAACATAGCCATGCACTCAGCCCCAGGACTACACTCAGAACATAGCCATGCACTCAGCCCCAGGACTACACTCAGTCTTCATGAGGAGATGCAAGACATACTCTAGCACGTGCACTAAACATCCTGGGGAGTTGATATTCTGGCATCATCCCAGAGAGTCAGGACCTGACCCACATCGTCCCACTCCACAAAGGTGGGAGCAAAGCAGTCCCGGAAAACAAGAGCAGTGATATCATACGTCATCAGAATATCAACCGAGAGCAGTGATATCATACGTCATCAGAATATCAACCGAGAGCAGTGATATCATACGTCATCAGAATATCAACCGAGAGCAGTGATATCATACGTCATCAGAATATCAACCGAGAGCAGTGATATCATACGTCATCAGAATCACCGAGAGTCCTATGAGGCAAGTTGACTGAATGTATGGAAGTGAATACTCTACATAACCCAGGACAACATGGTGTCAGGGCGGGAAGATGTTGCCTCTCTCAGTTGCTTGATCGTTATGACAGGATTGTTGAAGCTCTGGAAACCAATTGTTGACGTGATTTACACAGACTTTGCAAAATCTTTGAGGCGTGTGATCACGGTGTCATGGCACATAAAATGCGACAGATGGGAATAGCTGAAAAAATTAGGACATGGATATATATAACTTTTTAACTAACAGATCACAACTCGTAGTTGTAAACCATGTAACCTCCAGCGCCTCCATAGTAAAAAGCTCAGTCCCCCAAGGCACTGTACTTGCACCCCTCCTGTTCCTCATCATTACTTCTCACATTGACGCAAACACGAACCACAGTTTCATATCATCCTTTACAGATGATACAAGATTAAGTATGAAAGTCGTATCTGTCGATGCTGAAAGACTTCGGGGACATAAACAAAGTCTTTAACAGGACAACAGAGAACGATATGTTTTTCAGTGGAGATAAGTTCCGGCTCTTGAGGTATGGGGAAAATGAAGAAATTGAAAAAACACAGATTATTGGACAGTCTTAAACTTTATCATAAACCAGTTGAATATTATGAATATCGTCAGAGTAATAATGTCGAACGACCTAACCTTCAGCGAACACAACAAAGCAAGAGTTGCCTCATGCAGAAAGATGGCAGGCTGGATCATGCGGACCTTCAAGACAAGGAAAGTAAAGTCATTGATGGTGTTGTTGAAGGCAATCATTCTTTCACGAATTGAACATTGCTGGGGTCTTACATTCCCCTACATGGCGGGCGGAATTACCGATTTAGAAAGTCTTCAGAGTTTTTTTGTTCACGGCTCATATTAGTATGATAAAGGACCTACACCACCACCACCAAGACAACAGGTCACTACACCACCACCAAGACAACAGGTCACTACACCACCACCAAGACAACAGGTCACTACACCACCCACCACCAAGACAACAGTTCACTACACCACCCACCACCAAGACAACAGGTCACTACACCACCCACCACCAAGACAACAGGTCACTACACCACCACCAAGACAACAGGTCACTACACCACCACCAAGACAACAGGTCACGACACCACCACCAAGACAACAGGTCACCACACCACCCCCAAGAGAACAGGTCACCACACCACCACCAAGACAACAGGTCACTACACCACCACCAAGACAGCAGGTCACCACACCACCACCAAGACAACAGGTCACTACACCACCCACCACCAAGACAACAGGTCACTACACCACCACCAAGACAACAGGTCACCACACCACCACCAAGACAACAGGTCACTACACCACCACCAAGACAACAGGTCACTACACCACCACCAAGACAACAGGTCACTACACCTCCACCAAGACAACAGGTCACTACACCACCACCAAGACAACAGGTCACCACACCACCACCAAGACAACAGGTCACTACACCACCACCAAGACAACAGGTCACTACACCACCACCAAGACAACAGGTCACTACACCACCACCAAGACAACAGGTCACTACACCACCACCAAGACAACAGGTCACCACACCACCACCAAGACAACAGGTCACTACACCACCACCAAGACAACAGGTCACTACACCACCACCAAGACAACAGGTCACTACACCACCACCAAGACAACAGGTCACCACACCACCCCCAAGACAACAGGTCACTACACCATCACCAAGACAGCAGGTCACTACACCACCACCAAGACAACAGGTCACTACACCACCACCAAGACAACAAGTCACTACACCACCACCAAGACAACAGGTCACTACACCACCACCAAGACAACAGGTCACGACACCACCACCAAGACGACAGGTCACTACACCACCACCAAGATGACAGGTCACTACACCACCACCAAGACAACAGGTCACGACACCACCACCAAGACAACAGGTCACTACACCACCCACCAAAGACAACAGGTCACTACACCACCACCAAGACAACAGGTCACTACACCACCACCAAGACAACAGGTCACTACACCATGTGTTGTCAGTAATACCTTCATACCTCTACCTGCAAAGCGTATAATGATGATCTTCGTCAAAGCACTTGGCTGTGTCAAGTGTTCACACTCTGCCGAAATGGCTTTTGTGTCTGAGGAAAACGGTTATTTTACTGTACGTCAGAAGCCGAGTGTCGCACTGACTGCCTGTGGTACTTACTTGTTCCTGTACCAGTCCGGGATCACACTGCATGGCAACAGTGTGATACGAGGGCCAACGTAGTGAATGGAGTGTGTGTGTGTGTGTGTGTGTGTGTGTGTGTAATTCCACAATAATGGGACGGAGTTATACTCTCTTGGGGCCGCTCATTTTTTGATCATTCAGTTTCTTGTTATTGCCTCTGGTTCTTCGGTCCACGAATCTCTCTTAGAACTGTTCACTGTCTACATCATCAGCAGCTTGGCTAAAAGAATACCTAATGGGTATGATCAGATCACCCCTCATTCTTCTCTCTTCCAGGGTAGGCAAGTTTTAAGCTTGTGGCCATTTCCCAGTAACTCTCTCTCTCTCTCTCTCTCTCTCTCTCTCTCTCTCTCTCTCTCTCTCTCTCTCTCTCTCTCTCTCTCTCTCTCTCTCTCTCTCTCTCTCTCTCTCAGTTCTGGTGCCATCTTCGCTCTCCTCTTCTGGGCTTTCGAAGATTTTTTGTTTTTGTTTGTGTTTATGTTTCTTTAGGTCCTTTGACCCAGCTTGGGAAGCACCTTCTAGCTTGGGTCGTACGTAGGACACGAGCAGCTGGCTGAATGTATCTTTATCTAAGTAGTGTAAACTTGGTCTGATATTTCCCAGCTGACTGTTGATCTCCGCTGCTGTCCTCCTGTCTCCGACCACAGGTAAGGGACGACGTCGTCAAACTCCCAGGTCCTCCTCACGCACAGAACCCTGAAGCTTATTTCCTGTTAGTTGAAAATTGACATTAAAGTCTTCCACTGTGTCTCATCGTCACTCATAATTTTTTTACCCGGGTTGAGTTTTTCTGGTGACTGACCTGGAGACAAGCAACTAGTGCATAGAAGCGGTTAAAAGGGCGACCAAAATTGTAGGATTCTTAGGAAGGACTTGCGAATTTAAGAGTTCAGGGAAATAGCCCTCAATCTTTGCTTTGCGTCCCACATCTTGGACATTGATCTCACTTTTGGTCACCAGACTCACGGAGAGACTTAGAGAGAATGGAGGAAGGACAGGCACCAGGGGGACTGGCCCGTCATGAGAAAGACACTGTAGGGGAGCCGACGGAAGGTATTGTATGTGTTTACCTTAGATAAAGAGAAGGTTGAGACGTGACCCAACACAGGTACTCACTCACAATCATTAGAGGCTTCGATCATTTCGACCTGGTGACCTACTCAAGCATAGATTCGTCTGATTTCAAACTCGTGGACAAACGGTTCACCTCGAGTGAGGCGAAGTTCTTTTTCTTCATCAGGAGTGTTAACACATGGGACGATTTGCCAACCAGAGTAGTTGAGAGCAATTACCATAGATACGTTTAACCTTAGAACTGATAGATATTTCACTTCAGATCCACGACTGACATTATTTTCACCCCGTGAGCTGCACGATTGGCTTATGAGTCTTCCTCTGTGGAAAAATCTTCTTGTCTTTCTCCTCGTACGTACCACAGTAATGCACGAGTCTCTGTTCTCTTTCACGGTCACTGACAGCCTTGTGAGGACCCAGTGGTCTGTTGGTGTTTGAATTCAGTTGTATTTATCATCCACGTATCACGCCAACTTTGGAGTCTCTTGAGGACGCCATTGTAAATCGACTCCCTCCTCCATCTACAATGCTTTCTGTTGATAACCCTTGTGCAACCCCCCCCCCCCCCCGAAAATGAGTAATTAGCATTTTAACTAAGACCCTTCAAAAATGATTGTACCAGCACGACGCTAGAATGAAAAGAAAGAATAAAATTCAAATGATTTTATTGAAGCCAAAGATAACTGTGCATCAGTACTGTGCATAATTTGATATGGTTGTGCCACATCGGGAAAATCTTAATGATTTGATTTAAACTATAAATACCATGCATCAGCATTATTTTGTCTAGTTTAGGGACATTCTCTTAATCCACGGTGGGCACCTCTATGGACTCTGGCCTTTCACCGTAACTCAGAGGTATCCTAATTTTGGTTGCCATACGTCTTATTCTTCTCTTCTCTGGATCTTTTTTTTTTTTTTCAAGTGCAGTGACCAACCTAAGAAAAATAAATCCACTTGTGTCATAGTGTAGGATAGGAATAGTTTGCTGAACCATCCCCTCCCATATCCATGTGTCTCATTTTTGTCAGTAGAGAGTTTGTTTCCTGTACAGCTTTCCACGTGTGGGACTGATGTTTATTTCCTGTCAGATGATATTTGCACCATGAGGCCTTCCTCCCTGTCCCATCCTCATTACTTGACATTTACTTGGGTTAGATTTCATCAGCCATGTGTCAGACCAACGGTGGACTTTGTCAAGGTTCCCTTGTACATTGATGCAGTCCTCGTCACTCTTCACTCTCGACCTTGGCATCACCTGTGAACATGTTCAGTTGGGAATCCAACCCTCGAGACTAGTCATTCACGTAGATCAAGAAGAGTTGTGGTTCTAGGACCGTACCGTACGTCATTACTTGATTGCTTCTCCCAGTTCGTCTGTCAAACGTGATAATTCCAATGTCTTGTGTTTCCATGTGTAAAAGTAAGGTCTAGCATCAATGGTATGTAAGTCCCTTAGGGATTTAACGGCTCGGGAAATCTTCCTGTGCATTAATCCTGAGAACTTGTTTCTTCATGACTCTGTCTTCTTGATATGTGAATTCCTCCATTGTTAGTTCTTTGGCCAACTGCGAGGAGTGTGTGTCTGGCTGCACCACCCTGACCGTTCTTTCGTGTTGTTATCATTGTATGTTTGTGTCGGCTCAGTCAAGCTCTCTGAAGGATTATGAAGTATAAACACCGCTTGGCACACCTTACTGTCGCTCTTCCCATTACGTACTGTTTGAATGGGCCGTCCATCAGTATTTCCTGAGACCATTATTAACAGGTTCAGACCTACTTCTCTCTCTCTCTCTCTCTCTCTCTCTCTCTCTCTCTCTCTCTCTCTCTCTCTCTCTCTCTCTCTCTCTCTCTCTCTCTCTCTCTCTCTCTCTCTCTCTTCCCTCCCCACCTTGCTTTCATGTCTCCCTCCAGACACATGAAGTCAGAAATGATCTCATTAGTCATTTTGGTCTGTTGTTCCAGCGTTATGAAGCTTGTTTCCCCTAGTTCTGTCCTTGAACTTCACCTCATACTATTTACGTTGGTATTTATCATTTTCACGATGACTGACATCCCAAAGTGTTCATGACCCATGCTATTTGCCTCATCTGCACATTAGCCTGTTTTGATGTCTCCAGTCATTTGCCATCCGACGGTATTGATTACTTCTCTCTAGCTCATCCGTCAGCTGGCGGCCTCTCATGTCTACCTCCTTGTTAGAAAGTGCCTTAGCCAGATTAGGTTTTTCTTGGTTACAAAACCCTATGTTGAACATTATTAGCCGTCTCCTTATCTTTTGACTGTATCTGTATATGTATGTCTATAGCCCATGTTGATCTTTATTTCTTCCTTTGTTGTGTGAGTGGAATATGCCCTTCTAGTACAATAGTCATTGATGCTTTACGTCTCTCTACCTTTAGCTTTACTAACATTCTTAGTTTGTGTAAGTAAATTGCTAGCTCAGTACCGCAAGAGGGATTTGTCAGCCTCCATGTCTCTTGAGTATTTTTTATAATCTCCATGTTCGACAACATCCAGTGATCGAGAATGTTCAGTGCTTATTTATGTTTCCCGGGTTGTTCTCTCCGTGTATATAAGTCTATTTCTTGACTTAGTGATTCGCTGTGTCTCAGTTGACCCAAGTGTCTGTCTCTGTGCCGTGTACTTGAGAAATATAAGCCCTTCCTAAATCATCTCAGTACAGGACAAGTAAGGACCCTTCACCTGTTGCCTGCTATACTACAGGTAACATTACTACCAGCCTTCCTCACCACCCGTCTCCCCAGGTGCAGCACATACCACCACACACGAACCAACCTAACCTCACGGGAGGGAGGTGGATGCCACGCCTGGAGGTAACCGTATCATGCACGACGCGAACCATTCCTATGATGATGTTATTTTGATTTGTGTTGTTGCATCAACAATTCATAACTGACTGAAGGTGAGCAGTGGTAGTGTTCCAGAATCGTCTCATGATGTACTACAAGAATGAAGGGGAAAATAAGTGATGGATGTTCAGTTCACAATGTAAATGATGAAAGTTAACGGTGAGGAAGTGAAGGAAGAAATGTGAATGTTAACTATGCATTGGTCCTCATCCAAATGCAATACTTCCCACGTATTCCCTTCGTGTCGTAGAAGGCGACTAAAAGGGGAGGGAGCGGGGGACTGGAAATCCTCCCCTCTCGTTTTTGATTTTCCAAAAGATGGAACAGAGAAGGGGGCCAAGTGAGGATTTCCCTCAAAGGCTCAGTCGTCTGTTCTTAACGCTACCTCGCTAACGCGGGAACTGGCGAATAGTATAAAAAAAGAATATATATATATATATATATATATATATATATATATATATATATATATATATATATATATATATATATATATATATATATATGTATATATGTAAAGCTTCTGGGATAAGCCTTGAGAATCTGCCTGGACAGCATCGTACGTGGCCAGGAACAGTGGACTCAGTTTAGCCAGATACAGGGTTGAGGGCTGTCGTCTGGCCAGATCCCTCCAGCCTGGGGAGCGAACTGCAACTCATCAGAGGTCAGTATAGATTTACGTAGGTGTTCTGACGTCACATAATGACGCTGTTAACAGGATTTACCCTCGTCTGCCCCACTAACACAGGAATCCTGCTGGGCCAATAATGACTTAATTATAATCCTGCAGTTACTGACATCATCCATTATATATATATATATATATATATATATATATATATATATATATATATATATATATATATATATATTATTTTATTATACTTGATCGCTGTTTCCCGCGTCAGCGAGGTAGCGCAAGGAAAACAGACGAAGAATGGCCCAATCCACCCTCATACACATATACATAAAGACCCACACACGCACATATACATACATATACATTTCAACATATGCATACATATACGTACAAAGACATATACATATATACACATGTACATATTCATACTTGCTGCCTTCATCCATTCTCGTCGCCACCCCGCCACACATGAAATAGCATCTCCCTCCCTCCAGCGAGGTAGTACCAGGAAAAGAAAACAAAGGCCACATTCGTTCACACTCAGTCTCTATCTGTCATGTGTAATACACCAAAACCACAGCTCCCTTTCCACATCCAGGCCCCACAAAACTTTCCATGGTTTACCCCAGCCGCTTCACATGCCCTGGTTCAATATATTGACAGCACGTCGATCCCGGTATACCACATTCCTTCCGATTCACTCGATTCTTTGCACGTCTCACCCTCCTGTATGTTCAGGCACCGATCGCTCAAAATCTTTTTTACTCCATCCTTCCACCTGCAATTTGGTTTCCCGCTTCTCCTTGTTCCTTCCACCTCTGACACATATATCCTCTTGGTCAATGTTTTCTCACTCATTCTCTCCATGTGCCCAAACCATTTCAACACACCTTCTGCTCTCTCAACCACACTCTTTTTATTACCACACAGCTCTCTTACCCTTTCATTACTTACTCGATCAAACCACCTCACACCACATATTGTCCTCATGCATTTCATTTCCACCCACCTCCTCACAACCCTATCTATAGCTCGTGCCTCACAACCATATAACAATGTAGGAACCACTATTCCTTCAAACATACCCATTTTTGCTCTTCGAGATAACATTCTTGCCTTCCACACATTCTTCAACGCTCCCAGAACCCTCGCCCCCCCCCCCCTGTGACTCACTTCCGCCTCCATGGTTCCATTCTGCAGCCAAGTCCACTTTCAGATATCTAAAACACTTCACATCCAGTTTTTCTTCATTCAAACTTACCTCCCAATTTACGTAACCCTCAACCCTACTGTATCTAATAACCTTGCTCTTATTCACATTTACTCTCAACCTTCTCCTTTCACACACTTTTCCAAACTCAGCCACCAGCTTCTGCAGTTTCTCACTCGAATCAGCCACCAGACCTGTATCATCGGCGAACAACAACTGACTCACTTCCCAGGCCCTCTCATCCCCAACAGACTGCATATTCGCCCCTCTCTCCAAGACTCTTGCAATTACTTCCCTAACCACCCCGATCTCGCCTTGAAGTAATGGTTCCAACTAACACGAAAGAATTTGATCAGAACTTAAGATTAGCTGCCGTCATGTTCATGATCTGTACTACCACCACCAACATCGTCATGTTCATGATCTGTACTACCACCATCACCGTCATCTTCTTTTTCATGATGGTGGTAGTACTGGTAGGGCTGGTGATGGTGGTTATGGTAGCAGCAGTAGTAGTACTGGTAGGGCTGGTGATGGTGGTTATGGTAGCAGCAGTAGTAGTACTGGTAGGGCTGGTGATGGTGGTCATGGTAGTAGCAGTAGTAAGACTGGTAGTGGTGGTGATGGTGGTTATGGTAGTAGCAGTAGTAAGACTGGTAGTGGTGATGGTGGTTATGGTAGTAGCAGTAGTAAGACTGGTAGTGGTGATGGTGGTTATGGTAGTAGCAGTAGTAGTACTGGTAGGGGTGGTGATGGTGGTTATGGTAGTAGCAGTAGTAAGACTGGTAGTGGTGGTGATGGTGGTTATGGTAGCAGCAGTAGTAGTACTGGTAGGGGTGGTGATGGTGGTTATGGTAGCAGCAGTAGTAGTACTGGTAGAGGTGGTGATGGTGGTTATGGTAGTAGCAGTAGTAGTACTGGTAGGGCTGGTGATGGTGGTTATGGTAGCAGCAGTAGTAGTACTGGTAGGGGTGGTGATGGTGGTTATGGTAGCAGCAGTAGTAGTACTGGTAGGGGTGGTGATGGTGGTTATGGTAGCAGCAGTAGTAGTACTGGTAGTGGTGGTGATGGTGGTTATGGTAGCAGCAGTAGTAGTACTGGTAGGGGTGGTGATGGTGGTTATGGTAGTAGCAGTAGTAAGACTGGTAGTGGTGGTGATGGTGGTTATGGTAGCAGCAGTAGTAGTACTGGTAGGGGTGGTGATGGTGGTTATGGTAGCAGCAGTAGTAGTACTGGTAGGGCTGGTGATGGTGGTTATGGTAGCAGCAGTAGTAGTACTGGTAGGGGTGGTGATGGTGGTTATGGTAGCAGCAGTAGTAGTACTGGTAGTGGTGGTGATGGTGGTTATGGTAGTAGCAGTAGTAGTACTGGTAGGGGTGGTGATGGTGGTTATGGTAGCAGCAGTAGTAGTACTGGTAGGGGTGGTGATGGTGGTTATGGTAGCAGCAGTAGTAGTACTGGTAGGGGTGGTGATGGTGGTTATGGTAGCAGCAGTAGTAGTACGGTAGTGGTGATGGTGGTTTGGTAGGCATAGTAGTACTGGTAGGTGGTGATGGTGGATGTAGTGCGTGTAAGATGGTATGGTGGTGATGGTATGGTGGCAGAGGTCGTGTGTAGTGGTGATGTATGGTCAGTACAGGAGTAGTACGGTGGTGGTGGTGTGGTGGTTGGAAGCAGCCTGTGCTGGTTTCATGGTTTTGGTGTGCATACAATGGTAGGTGCAAGGTGGTCAGTACCTCACGAGTGTAGCGGATTTGGCTGGGTTGTTATGAGTCGTGTTAGGCATTAGGCTTACTAGTGTGGACACCTCGCGTGGTAGTTATGGAGATGGTAGAGCAAGAAGCCAAGATGGAAATGGTGCAATGTATTCAGGTCGGGTCATGTAGAGGGATGGAGTGGTGGTATGGTAGTACAGTGAACGGGTAGTGCGTCGCACGATTCTTGGTGTAGAGATGTAGTTGGGATTAGTGTGTTATGTACCATATTGTATCGTGATGGGGTTATGGTAGGATGTTGATGGGTGGTGTGAGGGTTTTGGTACCGTGTGAAGGTAGTGGGACTGGATGGTTATGGCGCAGCATTAGGCTTTGGTAGAGGTGAGGGATGGTAGCAGCAGAAGGTACTGGTAATGTAGTGTTTGGATACCACCAAGTTTCTGTACGGGCTGCTACTCGGATAAGTAGCGCGATATATAAGTGTATTTGGTATGGAGCAAAGTAGTATATGACGTGGATAGTTGTTATAGGTAGAACGTGGGAGGAATGAGGTTCCATGGTCGAACGAAGATTGACTGGTGGTGTGATCTGGTTAGGAGCAGGTTTAGAGGAGTGTATCCTGTATTACAGACAAGGTTAACTGAGTGAGGTGGAATGTGTAAATATCACTAAATTAACTTTATCGGTATGGTGGTTGTGTTTGTACGTCGGAGGTCAGTTACTGTCAGTGTTGTGATGGTGTTATGGTGAACAAGATATTTAGAGGTGATGGTGGTTATGGTAGCAGCAGTAGTAGTACTGGTAGAGGTGGTGATGGTGGTTATGGTAGCAGCAGTAGTAGTACTGGTAGTGGTGGTGATGGTGGTTATGGTAGCAGCAGTAGTAGTACTGGTAGGGGTGGTGATGGTGGTTATGGTAGCAGCAGTAGTAGTACTGGTAGAGGTGGTGATGGTGGTTATGGTAGCAGCAGTAGTAGTACTGGTAGGGGTGGTGATGGTGGTTATGGTAGCAGCAGTAGTAGTACTGGTAGGGTGGTGATGGTGGTTATGGTAGCAGCAGTAGTAGTACTGGTAGGGGTGGTGATGGTGGTTATGGTAGCAGCAGTAGTAGTACTGGTAGGGGTGGTGATGGTGGTTATGGTAGCAGCAGTAGTAGTACTGGTAGAGGTGGTGATGGTGGTTATGGTAGCAGCAGTAGTAGTACTGGTAGGGGTGGTGATGGTGGTTATGGTAGCAGCAGTAGTAGTACTGGTAGGGGTGGTGATGGTGGTTATGGTAGCAGCAGTAGTAGTACTGGTAGGGCTGGTGATGGTGGTTATGGTAGCAGCAGTAGTAGTACTGGTAGGGGTGGTGATGGTGGTTATGGTAGCAGCAGTAGTAGTAGCGGATGGTGATTGTGGTTGTAGGAACAACAGTAGTCATGGTAGTTATGGTGATAGTGGTGGAAATGGTGGTGACACTGGTGGCAGAGGGTCGTGTCGTGGTGACAGGCACGGCTGGTAGTAACAAGGACGAGCTACGGTGGTGGTGGTGGTGGTGGAAGCCGCCTGGCTTTTCCAAGGTTCTTGTGTGCACCACATCAAGGCACACAAGGTGGTCGTCCACCTCCCCGAGGCAGCGACTTTGGCCCTGGCGTCTTTAAGTCGTGTTAGGCCATAGGCCTCCCACTCCCAGTGTGGCACACCCTCCCGCCGCTGGTAGTTATGGAGATGGTACGGCAGCAGCCAAGATGGAAATGGTCGCCCCACATGTATTCAGGTCGGGTCCATGTAGATGGACGACGGACGTGGTGGTGTATAAGTGAACGGGTAGCGTACACCCTCCCCACGAACCTTCCTTGGTGTAGGATGTGGTTGGGATTAGTGTGTTCTATACCATATTGTACGTGAGGGGATGTAGGATGTGATGGGTGGTGTGAAGGGTGTGGTACCGTGTGGCAAGGGATACGTGGGACTTGATGGTCCATGGCGAGACTTAGGCTTTGGTAGAGAGAGGGATTGTAGAGCAGAAGGTCCACCTCGCCCTCCAATTCAGCTGCATTTGGCACCTACCCACCCACCCACTTCTCCTTCCGGCTCAACTCCCGGAAAAAATAAGCGCGAATAAATACTATTTAGTATGGGAAAGTACGTATAATGACGTGGAAAGTTGTATAGGAGAACGTGGGAAGGAATGAAGAGTTCCCAAACTGTCGAAACGAACGATTGAACTGGTGTTTGATCCTGTTAAAGAGGTCAGGGTTTAGCAGGAGTGTATCCTGATAACAGACAAGGTTTAACAAGAGCTGTGGACATATGAAAAATATCACTAAAATATTTGTCTAACTTTAATCGGAAGATATTGTTCGTCTTCGCATTTGCTACGTCGGGAGGTCAGGTTACTTCAGTGTTGTGATTCTCTACTGCTGAAAAAGAATATTTTATCTTCCTTCCGTTATTTCTGGCCGTTGAATCCCTCCAGCATGAAGAGAGTTTCGTAATGTGATGTAGTGGAAATCATATGGTTCATATAAAAACTTAAATGAACTTGGAGTCATCGTGTGTTTAGAGAAAATATGTTTAGATCGTAAGATCAGTTCTTGTGTTTTTTCCCCTCGAAAGCTTATTTGTGAGTCAAGGGATCAGTCTAGTCGATTTTCCTTGAATTCATTGAGGTGTATCTTCCTGGTTGACTGGGTTTGGTGACCAGAATGTTCAAGATGTGGTTCTGTGACACAGTTTTATTGGGAGAACAGCAGCAGTTGGAGGTGATATTGTTGGTGTACAACCTGGACACCACACCTGACCCACTTGTAGGGCACACCACATCAACCGACCTACAACCTGGACACCACACCTGACCCACTTGTAGGGCACACCACATCAACCGACCTACAACCTGGACACCACACCTGACCCACTTGTAGGGCACACCACATCAGCTGACCTACAACCTGGACACCACACCTGACTTGCAAGCTGGACGCCACACCTCTGGAACTGGTGTAAATCGGCGAGGATCTTCTACCCCAGCAGCCCAGGCTGTTGTGTTTGGTTGTAGGTCGATCAAGCTATTGGAAGCCGCACACCGTAGGCCCACGTAGCCCCCACAGCCTAGCTGGTCAGGTACACTCTGCAAGTACTTGTTAAATTCATTCTTGAACTTCTCTATCGTGCATCCCAGGCTGTTTCTGACGGTAGATGGCGAGGTGTTGAAGAGTCTTGGGCCTCGGATGTTTAAGGTTCTCTCTTTTTGTGTGCATATGGCACCTTTGGATACAGAGAGATAGTATTGTACAAAGTGTTCCATACCTGTTACGCCAGTAGAATGTTATTTACAAAAGTAAGTTGGGGACCATATCTTTTACAATTTTCCAAGTGGAAATGATAACATACCTATCCTGTCCTCGCTCCAGAAAGTATAGCCTCAGGGAGGGATTTCATCCAATCCCACAAAATTAGTCTCTTGACCACGTAAATATGGACAGTGAAAGACCTCCGAACACTCTTTGATTCAGTCATTTCTCCTTTTAGGATGATCTTACTATTAATGTCTTGATTGATGTATTGTCATCGCTTTTTCTGCCCTTGTCTTGAAGATCCGCAGGATCCAGCCCTCCATCTTTCTGCATGAGGCAATTCTTATAATATTGCGTCCATTGAAGGTTAGGTCGTTAGATGTTATTGCTCCAAGGACATTAACAATATTCAACTGGTTTATGATAGTGTCTGTCTCCGTCATTTTCCTGTTTTTGATTTCTTCATTTTCCCTATTATCGGAGAAGCTGAAACTCTCACCTCCAGTTAAAGACTTCGTCTATGTCTCTTTGTCGCATGTAAGCATCCTCTGTTGACGTGATTTTCCCTAGTTATTCCTGTAATATCTTGCCAAGAATGATATGAAACTGTGGCTCGTGTTGGTGTTAATGTCAGATAAAAGAATGAGGAACAAGAGGGGTGCAAGTACGGTGCCTTGGGGGACTACGTTTCTTTTTACTATGGAAGCGCTGGAGATGGCATGGTCTATAACTACGTGTTGTGTTCTCTTCGTTACAAAGTTGTATATCCATCTCCCAATTTCATGTGCCATGACGCCATGATCACGTGTCAAATGTTTCTTGCATAGTCTGTGTAAATCACGTCAGCATTTTGTCTGTTTTCCAGAACGTCAACAATCGTATCATAATGTTTAAGCCACTTAGAGAGGCAAGATCTTCCCCTCCTGATACCATGTTGTCTTGCCTTATGTTTATGGTTCGATTCCATGAATTTCGTCAGCTTGCCTCGTAGGACTCTCTCGAAGATCTCTATGAAGAGCGATGTTAATGCTGTCGGTCGATAGTTTTGACTATCTTTCTTTCAGACTGCTTTGCTTCCACCTTTGTGGAGTGGGGTGATGGGAGTCAGTTTCAAACCTTTGGGGATGTTGCCAGAACTAGACTTTTTTTTCCAGTGGAAATTTCCTTATAGTGCTTGAGGTGTTTGCGTTTCTTTACAGAGACTGAGTTCCAGTCGTGCGTGTGAGTGCATAGGCATATCCTGAGTGGCCCCCTTCCTTAGGTCGTGCGTTAAGGTCTTCATAGACCCGTCAACTCGTTCTATTGATTTTCTTATCTCTGGGTGAGCCGTGGCCTTTTATAGAATGAGCTGTGGCCTTTGTAGAAGGTCTGCAACCCCTTATCGCCTTCTGTATAGCGCCCGTGTTCCTCGTTCTACCATAGACCTTTTGTGATAAGTTTTCGTCGCGTGCTTGGAGTACCAAAAGTGGACATAGCTTTACCATGTTCCTATGATGGTTCGGTCCTCAGCAGGGTTGCCGGCACATTGTGGCGCACACATCTCATTGATCACGTCTCACTGTTTCGTCCATGTATTGTTAAAACTGAAATGACTGAGATCACCTCCATTTTACATCTGTTTTGCTCGGCCGGTTGAGCATTGGAACGTTTTAATGTCAATCAGGTTGTGATGATATTATGATCTGTTGGTCATAGGGATGTCACATATTTAGTTATTAGGTCCACATTATTTGTGAAGATTAAGTCCACAATGTTATATCCTCTGGTTGGTTTTGTTATTAACTGATTGAGGGAGAACTTTACACATAGTCTGAATTATTTTCATTTTTGCTGCTGTTCGTCGAAGCTGCTTCCAGTGTATTTTCCGGTATCATGTCACGTCCTGCATGTCTCCATGTCATGTCCTGCATGTCATGTGTGGCAGGTTGAAGTCTCCTAAGACCAGTATATTTAGGTCTGGGTTACCGAGGAGGTCAAGACATGATTGTGTTTCTTATTTGTTCGTAACTTCATCATGAGGCTTCAGGTCAGGTGGTCTATAGATTAGTACAATGACCAGGTTTGTGTTTTCAGTGATGACAACGAGTGCTTCCTCCACTACATCATTAGAGGAGTTCAGGAGTTGTTATATCTACAGTGTAACTCCTCCACATGATCTTGTACTGACGCATCTGGACACCTTCTTGTGGTCTGGCATCCACACCTCACTCACTCTTCATATGGTCTGGTGTGTGTGTGTGTGTGTGTGTGTGTGTGTGTGTGTGTGTGTGTGTGTCAGTAAAGGCCGTAAATACTGAGCTGGACTCGTTTCACCAGCTACTTTATTTTTTTGTCATTGTTTGTGGCATGTATATGTAAATGATGTCACATGACTTGTGTGTCTTCCCCTGATGTGTAAGGCTGCTCCTAGCCCCTGATGTGTGAGGCTGCTCCTAGCCCCTGATGTGTGAGGCTGCTCCTAGCCCCTGATGTGTGAGGCTGCTCCTAGCCCCTGATGTGTGAGGCTGGGCTTAGACTCTTATGACGATCAGCACAGTTCTGGGTGGTAGAATGTGCACCTTCCCCCAAATGATAGTTAACTCAGCTGCCAACGATGGTATGTCATGGGTCGCAGCGAGTGTGCTGTAAGATGGCGCCGGGAGAGGCAGTCCAGAATATGGTCCCAAAATATCCCAGTGAACTTAAGGGGGGGGAAGGAGGGGCCCCAGGTACAGGGAAGTTTTAATGGTGGTCTGGGGGATAAGTGGACCAGATAGAGGACGACTTGGTGAGCTGCGGGTTTTGCCATTCAATTACATGGGCTGATGGAGGGATTTGAACGGTTCATTGGTAAGACTAATTTGAAACGCATGAAAAGTGGAGTTTCCTGGTTATTATGTGGACGATATTATTATTATAATCATATATATGAGGAACAGGAACTCATCACATGGTATGGGAGAACCTATGTTATTCACGTCACCAAGACTGATAGCGAGTGTTGTTATAACTTGAGTTATCGTAAGACTGATAGCGAGTGTTGTTATACCTTGAGTTATCGTAAGGCTGATAGCAAGTGTTGTTATACCTTGACTTATCGTAAGACTGATAGCGAGTGTTGTTATAACTTGAGTTATCGTAAGGCTGATAGCGAGTGTTGTTATAACTTGAGTTATCGTAAGGCTGATAGCAAGTGTTGTTATACCTTGACTTATCGTAAGACTGATAGCGAGTGTTGTTATACCTTGAGTTATCGTAAGACTGATAGCGAGTGTTGTTATACCTTGAGTTATCGTAAGACTGATAGCGAGTGTTGTTATACCTTGAGTTATCGTAAGACTGATAGCAAGTGTTGTTATACCTTGACTTATCGTAAGGCTGATAGCAAGTGTTGTTATACCTTGACTTATCGTAAGACTGATAGCGAGTGTTGTTATACCTTGAGTTATCGTAAGACTGATAGCGAGTGTTGTTATACCTTGAGTTATCGTAAGACTGATAGCGAGTGTTGTTATACCTTGAGTTATCGTAAGACTGATAGCGAGTGTTGTTATAACTTGAGTTATCGTAAGGCTGATAGCGAGTGCTGTTATACCTTGAGTTATCGTAAGACTGATAGCGAGTGTTGTTATACCTTGAGTTATCGTAAGACTGATAGCGAGTGTTGTTATAACTTGAGTTATCGTAAGACTGATAGCGAGTGTTGTTATACCTTGAGTTATCGTAAGACTGATAGCGAGTGTTGTTATAACTTGAGTTATCGTAAGACTGATAGCGAGTGTTGTTATACCTTGAGTTATCGTAAGACTGATAGCGAGTGTTGTTATACCTTGAGTTATCGTAAGACTGATAGCGAGCGTTGTATCTTGAGTTATCGTAAGACTGATAACGAATTTTACGTAGGAGAGGTAGATATCGTAACTGGTGGTCACATCATCGCATTCAAGTTAGCGTAAGGTAGTAGGGCATAATGTTATCGTACGTAGCAGCTTTGTATCGTACTTGGTGTACTCCTGGGTTCGTATCGTAGTCAGATGGTGGTCATCGTACTGTAGTGCTCGTATTATAGGTATGTAAGGGTTACGGTCATCGTACTGTAACGTTCTGTAACCGTACTTCGCCTCGTAAGTCCTCCTATTGTAGGGATTATGGCACCGTACTCAGCAAGTTCAGTCATCGTACTTATAGGAGTTATGTTGTCGTACAGTACAGATTAGATTCCACCCTGGTGTGCTAGGGTTATCGTCATCGTCAGTCGCTCCAACATGGCACTGAGGGATGCGGAAGCGTCCGCTGCGAATGCCTTCTTCAACATGGACCCAGTTGTTTACGTACTACCCTCGCTCCGGCATGGCAGAGACTCAGATCACACAGAGATATGCCGGCCCCATGGACAGCCTCTTTTTAAATGGGTGTGGAGGCAAGGAAAAGAAAATATATCTTTGTTGTAAGTAGAGTAATAGTGTTAAGACTCGCCCGTTAGCTCGGTTTTTAATGAACAAGTGATTAAGGTTATAGTTATCACGACTGCGAGGGTGTAAGATGGGTCCGGCCATCACTTTCAATATTCGTAAGTCAGGAGGGTTGTACTTCCCTGGGCGGCTACTGTCTACAACCTACTGTCACGGAGGGTGTAAGATGGTCTCGGGCACCAACCACACCAACACTCCTACATCAGGACGGCAGTAATTGCTTTTGACACTGCTTTTTTTATGTATTCTTAGAGAGAAAATAAAAGTGTAAAGCTTGTGAACCCCCCAGAGTGTAGTGAGGGGGAGGGCGTGCCTGAGGGAGCAAGCTCATGAATAATTGCTCGTGCCACTGTACACGGACCACCACCTCACCTACGATGTGTCGTCTGCAATGATACACGGACCAACGCCTCCCCTACGATGTGTCGTCTGCAATGATACACGGACCACCACCTCACCTACGATGTGTCGTCTGCAATGATACACGGACCAACGCCTCCCCTACGATTTGTCGTCTGCAATGATACACGGACCACCACCTCACCTACGATGTGTCGTCTGCAATGATACACGGACCAGCGCCTCCCCTACGATGTGTCGTCTGCAATGATACATGGACCACCACCTCACCTACGATATGTCGTCTGCAATGATACACAGACCACCACCTCACCTACGATGTGTCGTCTGCAATGGTACACGGACCACCACCTCCCCTACGATATGTCGTCTGCAATGATACACGGACCACCACCTCACCTACGATGTGTCGTCTGCAATGATGTACGGACCACCACCTCACCTACGATGTGTCGCCTACAATGATACACGGACCACCACCTCCCCTACGATGTGTCGTCTGCAATGATACACGGACCACCACCTCACCTACGATGTGTCGCCTACAATGATACACGGACCACCACCTCCCCTACGATGTGTCGTCTGCAATGATACACGGACCACCACCTCACCTACGATGTGTCGCCTACAATGATACACGGACCACCAACTCCCCTACGATGTGTCGTCTGCAATGATACACGGACCACCACCTCACTTACGATGTATCGTCTGCAATGATATACGGACCACCACCTCACCTGCGATGTGTCGTCTGCAATGATACACGGACCACCACCTCCCCTACGATATGTCGTCTGCAATGATACACGGACCACCACCTCACCTACGATGTGTCGTCTGCAATGATACACGGACCAGCGCCTCCCCTACGATGTGTCGTCTGCAATGATACACGGACCACCACCTCACCTACGATATGTCGTCTGCAATGATACACAGACCACCACCTCACCTACGATGTGTCGTCTGCAATGATACACGGACCACCACCTCCCCCTACGATATGTCGTCTGCAATGATACACGGACCACCACCTCACTTACGATATGTCGTCTGCAATGGTACACGGACCACCACCTCACCTACGATATGTCGTCTGCAATGATACACGGACCACCACCTCCCCTACGATATGTCGTATGCAATGATACACGGACCACCACCTCACCTACGATGTGTCGTCTGCAATGATACACGGACCACCACCTCTCCTACGATGTGTCGTCTGCAATGGTACACGGACCACCACCTCCCTTACGATGTGTCGTCTGCAATGGTACACGGACCACCACCTCCCCTACGATGTGTCGTCTGCAATGAAGCTGACGAGCCACAGTAAAGCTGCGCGTTTGACAAGCTTCCTCCTTGCCATAATGACACATGACACTTCTGGCCCTGTGTTACCACACGAAATAACGAGCTGTGTACTTTAGCTGTGTAAGACGGTGGCTAGGTTAGCTGTGTAAGACGGTGGCTAGGTTAGCTGTCAAAGACGGTGGTTAGGTTAGATTGTGAGACGGTGGGTAAGTTAGCTGTGTAAGCGGTGGCTAGGTTAGCTGTGTGAGACGGTGACTAGGTTAGCTGTGTGAAAGCGGTGGCTAGGTTTGCAGTGTGCAAGCGGTGGCTGTGTTATATGTGTGAGATGGTTGCTGTGTTAGGTGTGCGAGACTGTGACTATGTTAGGTGTGCGAGATGGTTGTTAGGTTAGGTGTGCTGGACGTTGGCAAACGTGCCTGCAGCAGGAGAAATTGGATGCAGCACCGCATGTATGGTATAGCATTCTCGGTGGTATGGCTGAGGTGTGGGTACCTGGGAGCCTGAGCAAGTGTCTGTATATGCACAAAATGTTTGCACTCCTGGTACCTGTAAGCAATAAGGCAAGCAGTGGCTCCGAGACATAATAATACAGTGTGCATAAAGTGCTTGAACAAATAATAGAATTTTTGGGAAGCTCCAATTACATAATGTAAGAATCAATACAGTAATACTGATTCCTCTATAACTTTAATTTCAATATGATCAAATTCTGGTGATACTTATAGGACTATGGCTGTGTTAGGTTTGCTAGCTGTGGCTAGGCGAGGTGTGCAAGACTCCAGCAAGGTTAGGTGTGTAAGACGGTGGCTAGGTTAGGCGTGCGAGACGGTGGCTAGGTTAGGTGTGTAAGACGGTGGCTAGGTTAGGTGTGTAAGACGGTGGTTAGGTTAGGTGCGCAAGACGTCTCGGTGGCTAGATTAGGTGTGTAAGACGGTGGCTAGGTTAGGTATGTAAGTGGTGGTTAGGTTAGGTGCGCAAGACGTCTTGGTGGCTAGATTAGGTGTGTAAGACGGTGGCTATATTAGGTGTACAAGACGATGGCTAGGATAGATAAGTGAAACGGTGGTAGGTTAGGTGTGTAACACATTTGGTCGGTTAGTTGAGATGGTGGCTAGGTTATTCGTTAGACGGTTGCTAGGTTAGGTGTGCGAACGGTGGCTCGGTTATGTGTGTGAGAGGCTAGGTTAAATGTGAGACGGTGGCTAGGTTAGGTTGAGCGCTGGCTTGGTTAGGCATTCGAGACAGTGGCTAGGTAAAGTAAGCGATGGCTAGGTTAGATGTGCAACAAGGTGGGTAGCTCAGCCGTGAGAGACGGTGGCTAGGTTAGGTATGACATGATGGTCACAAGTCGTAATTAGAGGTTAAAAACTGTTGTTTGGTACAATACACATGATCGGCCGCCATATTATGGTAATATATTGAATAAGTGATGTCTTGGAAGACCTCGATGATTGACGTGAGGACGAAGAAGGATCAGCAGCTAAAGTCTTGTGAGAACTGTGAGCCGACACACCTGGAATGAGCTGGTATAAACCGCTCGGGTAATTAATGAAGAATTGACGTAAATTATTCCTTCGTGCAGACAGTTGTGTGCGGTCATTAAAGCCGAAGACACGTTATGCCCTGGAAAATGTTCGGCGAAAATAGACCTGTTGGTGAATAAAACGGCAGCGGATTGTTAAAGGCGAGAGTAGTATGCGAGCCAAGGTTGGCTGGCAGCCATGATGGGCGGGCGGTAGCGTACGTACGTGGCGGGTGGCGCTACGGTCAACATGGTTCCTCTGATCTGAAAATTGTAGTCATTGTTGTGGTTTTCCTGTCCATGCTGATGCTCTCGGACGCTCCGCTGTTGTTTGGACGAAGATCTTATTATGTGGGTGATATGTTAGCCGGCTGCCATTGTATATTTTTATGTTGGAAAATAAAACACAAAGATGCGGTGCGCTTTTCGTCATCTTCCACATCTTCAGGGATACATAAATAATGAATTATTCTGTCTTGTATTTCCCGTAATGGTTGCCAGTGTTTTATTATTATTATTATTATTATTATTATTATTATTATTATTATTATTATTATGATGATGATGATGATGATGATGGACTCCCTTAAGCCGCGTTCAGACCTGTGCAACTTTTCGTGCGCACAGGACGCGTGCGTATATTGCATGAAGAGGCAAGCAGAGGCATGCGTCGGTGCAAGGGAAGGCATGCTTCAAATCTGTGCGCACAGGCCAACATGCGCAGACGCACGAGGGCGCAACTGTCTCCCCATACAAGAAGGGGAGACTCATGCATCAGTCGCCCGCCAACCACTGCTCAGTAAACTTTTTTTTTTTGATTCTTCGTTTGTATGGCGGATTGGTCCGATGAATAAAAAAATATAAACTACATTGGGGATTATCGCTCATTTACTTGTTTGTGGATGGCTACAGGTGTGATCAGAAAGGCTCGTGCATCCATCGAGGGAGAGGCATGTATCTAGAGCCATGCGCGAGCATGCGTGCGTATTGCATGCGTAGAGGCATAGGAAGATGCACGGCAACCAGACCCAAGGCTGACAGGTGTGAACGCGCCCTTTAGGGTGAGACGTTCCCCGACGTGACTACTACTTTTAGTCCTCTGACGATTGTACAGCCTTGCCGTAGTGTAACCACAGGCGGAGTCCGGTAACACCAATATATATATATATATATATATATATATATATATATATATATATATATATATATATATATATATATATATATATATATTCCTATGAGTCCACGGGGAAAATGAAACACGAGTGCTCTTTCATGTAATAATCACATCATCAGGGGAGACACAAGTGAGAAATATAACAGGCAGTTGATATACAACGAAGAGACGAAGCTAGGACGTCATTTGGTAAGCATGCGATTGTCCAAGACAGACAACGAGCGTTCATAAACTTATCATTTTACAAATTTCATCATCAATAAAGTTATCTAATTTGTATAGACCATCACTAATATTGAGATTACAATTCTTTGTGTATCTAATGATAGAAGATTCAATGATATTTCTCGTGGTAATAGAGTTAGAGTTGATAACTGAGATGGGATTACTCCAGTCAATACAATGATCATAGTTTTTAACGTGATTAAACAAGGCATTTGATTCATGTTCCGTTCTTATACTATATTTATGTTGCTCAAGTCTAACAGAAAGATCCTTACCAGTCTGCCCAACGTAAAACCTATCAATTTCTGCTTGGCACTTTATAGATGCACCCAGGGAAATGAAACACGATAAGTTCCCAAGTGCACTTTCGTGTCATGATCACATCATCAGTGGAGATACAGGAAAGAAATAAGAGTCAGTTGATATACAACGAAGAGACGTACCTAGGACGCTTTTTGGTGAATAAGTGACTACCCAAATGGAGGTTGGGTGCATTCAAGTCTGGCAACTTGCGTATCATACAATTTATCATGTGGACAAGAAGGGGAAAGATAACAAATTCTATCTGCAATAAAGCTATCGAGTTGGTATAGACCTTCACTAATATTGTTACAATTTCTTGTGTATTGAATGATAGAAGATTCAATGATATTTCTCGTGGAACAAGAGTTAGAATTAACAAATGAGATGGCGTTACTCCGGCCGATACGGTGTTCATAATTTTTAACATGATTAAACAAGGCATTTGATTCTTGTCTTGTTCTCTTTCTACATTTATGTTGCATAAGTCTAACAGGAAGATCCTTACCAGTCTGCCCAACATAAAATTTATCACAGTCTTTACATGTTACTCTATAAACGCACCTTGCGGAACTTTCTGGTGAGTTCCTGATTAAGATATTCTTTATAGTATTTTTGTTGCTGAAGACAGCATTTACATGAAAGGATTTAAGCAGCATTGGAAGTAAAGTAAAATTATCACTGAAAGGGAGAACTAAAAGGTTCTTGGTGTCAAGGGGAGGTTTGGGTTTAACTTTATATAATGATTTCTTCGCCAACTTAGAGTTATCAATGAAAGATCTAGAATACTTTAATTTGTATCCAGTAGAGTATATCTTCTGATGCACCCAATTAATTTAACTTTGTCATGTTGAACTGAGTAATAATTGGTAGGTTTTCTGCCTATGCTTAACGTAAACTTGTTTCCATCCCTATGAATCATGCAATCCAAAAAATGGTAACATACCGTTATTTTCAGTTTCTACAGTAAAGTTGATGGACGGTACTAAATTGTTAGATAGAGAAATGTTTGTAAATTTTCATTTGGCCAAACATAAAGAACATCATCTGCATACCTAAACCAGATTGCATTAGAGGGTAGTGAGGTAGTGAGAGGAGTGAAGAAGAGGGAGAAGTCTTTTGGGTGAGTGCCTTGACAATATTGATAAGAGAAATGGAGTCTCAATGATGGGAGATCTGAATGCAAGAGTGGATGATGCGGCATTTGAGGGAATAATTGAGGTGCATGTTGTACCCCGAGTAAATGACAATGGGGAAAAGCTTGTCGAATTCTGTGGTGAATAAAAAAGGATTAGTAAGTGGGATTACCAGGTTTGGAAAGGATGCGGACATATGAATACGTGATTGACTAAGGCTGAAGGTCATTGAGCATTATTGGATTATATACTTATAGGCTTGTAAAGGAAAGGATGTTGGGTGTGAGTGTGCTGAGGAACGTCTGCTGATATCTTGGTGCTGCAAGTGTGTAAGGTTGTTTTGATTTTAAGAAAAGACGAAATGGTTGGAACGAAGATGGTGAATGTGAGTTGAGCTCAATATCATTACGGAGACTCTGGAGAAGAAACAAAATGCTTACATGATATACACAGACTTTACGAAACCATTTGTTAAATATGACCATGGTATTATAGCACATGAAATGCTTAAGATGGGAATAACCTGTAAAGCTTGAAACTGGGTGAGTAACCTTGTAACTAACAGACCCTAAGCCATCGCTCAGAATCATGGCATTTCCAGGGTCTCCACAGTAAAACGTCCAGGAAGTATATCCCTTCAGTTCCTCATTCTTATATCTGACATAGACACAGACGTGAGTCACAGTTTCATATCATAAGAAAAAGCATGAAAACATCCTTAGTGCAAGACGCTGAGAAACTTTAAAAGGACCAAAGTCTTTCAGTGGACCACGAAAACAACATGCTTCCCCAAGGGATAAGAATGTTCCAGTTCGTCCAGTATAGAGAGAATGGAGAAATCAAGAGCTGGACAGAACTCCTAATGGACACAGAGACACTGTGCCATTACGACTGAACAGCGTCAAAGACCTCAGTGTAATGATGTGTGAGGACCATACCTTTATGTACCACAGAAGGCCAAAGTTTCCTCTTCCAAAGAACATGGCACGATAGATCTTGCAGACTTTCATGACCAGAAATGAAAAGAAAGAAATTGATGATGCCACTGAAGGTGCCAATGCTGTCACGAATAAGATATTGTGCTGTACTAACATCGCTTCCACAAGGCGTGTGAAATTACTGAATTAGAATATGTCCACAGGACTTTCATGGCCCGTATTGACGCAGTAAAGGAATTGAACTACTGGAACGACTGAAATAACAGGCTAGAGGGTACGGTCGACAACCTACCGTCAGAAAACACTTCATGATTGGCACTACAGGCATAGAAGAATGTAAACTATTACCTTTTGAATCAGAAAGGTGCCATAAGCACAGAGAAAACATCTTGATCCACCTAAGCCCAGACTACACAAGACATTGCCTGTAGCTGTCAGAAACACTGTGGGATATGCGGGGAAGAAAATGGAAAATGTCTTGGATAAGTATTGACAAAGAATGATTGCCCAGCCTGGCTGTGTCAGTTACGTGGGGCCTGTGAGCCGTGGCTACCAACACCTTGCTTTGACTAATGACCCAGCTCAGCCCCTTGGGCTCAGCCTAAGCTGAGAGGTTAGAGAACCTCCGAAGACTACTACTCCAGGTAAACTTTAGGAGCTTGGAAGAGAGGCCTGTATGCAGAGATGCCATGAGAGATTGAGTGAAGTGGCATAAGATGAGAGTAAATGGAACATGGGAAGTGGGCGAGCGGTGGAGGGTATTGAGTGAAGTGGCATAAGATGAGAATAAATGGAACATGGGAAGTGGGCGAGCGGTGGAGGGTATTGAGTGAAGTGGCATAAGATGAGAGTAAATGGAACATGGGAAGTGGGCGAACGGTGGAGGGTATTTAGAGTAGCGCCTACATGTGCTGGTGAACTGTGTAATACGCAGAAGGTAGGAGGAGGTAAGCGTATTATATGTGGTAGTGAGTGGTGGGAAGTTAAGCTGTTAAAGAGGAAGAAAAGAGAGATGAACTTATTTGTACCTGCAGGAAAGGAGTGTGGGTGATTGGGAGTTGTACAAGAGAAAGTAGTGAGAGGTCAAGAAGGTACAGGAGCCACAAAAAGAGAGGAAAGGATGGATGATATGAGAGAATATTGCCAAACTTCAGCGAGAAAAAGACAGTGTTTTGGAAGGAGTTGAATAATGTGAGGAGAACAAGAAAACAAGTGGGAAATTTAGTGAAGCGAACAGCTGGGAAGTAGTAGGAGACAGAACAAGTGAGGAGGAGATTGAGAGTGTATTCTGAAGGACAGTTGAATGTGTTGGATGTTCAGGTTGGCAGATATGGAGAATGTGGGACGTGAAGGTATGCAAAGCGAGTCATGGCGAGTGGTTTGTTGAAAAGAGAAGAGGTGGTGAATGCCTTGTGTAAAATGAAGTGTGGCAAAGCGGTTGGAATGGATGGTATTTTCTCAAGAAAGAGATGACGTTGTTGTTGATCGGCTATCAATGTTTATGGTTTGATGTAAGGTGCCTTAGGACTGGTGACTGTTAAGTCTTATTTTGTAAAAGTAAGGGAGACAAAAGTGGATGCTGTCCCATACATCTTGTTAGGTTTAAGGGAGAGCGGGAGCATGCATAGCGCATGTCGTTGGCAAGGAATAGTGTGACTTCAGGAGTGGTAGAGGATTCATAGATGTAGACCAGTTGTCTTGTTTTTCTTTTTTTTTAATGTGAGAAATTCTTGGGGGAAAGAGAGCATGGGGCATTTATGAACATGTTGAAAGCGTGTGATAGAATTGACAGATGCTTTACGGAAGGCGTTGCGAAAAATTGGAATGAGAGAAGAGCTTCTACATGTGCTGAGGAATTTTTATCAGGAGAGTAAGGCATGTGTGCGAGTAAGAAGGGAGGAGAATGAGTGGTTATAAGTAGAAGTGGGTCTGCATTAAGGGTGTATGATGACATCATGGCTATTTGATATGTATATGAATGAGTTTACCATAGAGGAAGGTCAATTCGAGGGTCTAGCTGAAAGGGGCGGGCTTACATTATCATGGGGTGGAGGGGGAGACTGGGAGATGAGCCAGTCGCTGTTTGCAGATAACGACTCTACTAGCACAAATGAGAGAGAGAGAGAGAGAGAGAGAGAGAGAGAGAGAGAGAGAGAGAGAGAGAGAGAGAGAGAGAGAGAGAGAGAGACTGCAGAAGCGGGTGTTCGAGTGTGAGAATAGAGGAAGGTGAGAGTAAGGGATGGAGGTGCAGGGTGGGAAGGTGAAGAAGCGACAAGATGGTTCGAGTGCGACTTTGATTGGAGGGAACCTGGAGGAAGTTGAGTGCCTTAGGTACCTAGTAGTGAACACGACAGCTGAGGTTAGTCGTAGGTTGGGTGAGGTGGGGAAAGATCCTGGGTGCATTGAGAAGTGTACAGAAGGATGCTTCATTGTTTGTTACGGCACAGATGGGTATGTTAGGTGTTCTACTCTTGGCGGTGTCGCATGGGTGCCAGTCTTGAACCTTAAGTGCGACAGAACGGAAGATGTGGGATGTGTGCTGGAAATTATTTGCCTGAGGACATGTGGCGACAGGAGAGTTGTTGATGTTTACAGAATAACGTTGCCTGAGCAAGGTGTGGCAGTAGGCGCAGTCTGATTGAGGGAGTCAACCAGGGTGACAGACGTGACACGTACATAGAGAGAGGATGACCAGAGAGAGACAGACATAGATGTATATGTCAGGAGTTGGAAGGAGCGAGAGTGTAGGGCTGCCCTCGTAGGAGATAGAAGGATGGAGTGAGGGAGGCGCTGGTGTTGCCGGGAGGCCCTGGACATTCATGTTGGTGAGACATCCCACCCGATGTCCTGTTAACGTCACCTGATTACCTCCCACCCGAGACCGTGTTGACGTCACCTAACTGACTGTCATCAGATGTCTTGGTGACGTCACTTGACTGACTGACCACCACCAGATGTCGTGTTGATGTCACCTGACTGACTGCCAGTAAATGTGTTGACATCACCTGACTGACTGCCAGTAAATGTCGTGATGTCACGTGACTGACTGCTACCAGAGGTCATGGTGACATCAGCTGACTGACTGCCACACCAGATGTCGTGTTGACATCACCGGACTGTTATCGTTATATAAACATGTGTAAGTGCTTCAATAAGATGGTGACACAGACAGGTTTTTTCTTCATTGGCGACTTACTTGGTGAATACACCTGGGTACCTGGTGAACCACACCTGGTGAATACACCTGGGTACCTGGTGAACCACACCTGGTGAATACACCTGGGTACCTGGTGAACCACACCTGGTGAACATGCCTCGTGACGTCCTCAGGGGTCTGTACCCCCACAGGCCGGGCTGGGCGCAGGCTGCTGGATTGGGTAGCTGGTTGACCAGGTTGATGGAAGCTGCAGCCCTCCGACCCATAAACCCCCACTGCAGCCTGGCTGGTCGGGTACACTGTACAGGCACTTGTCCAGTGCACTCGTGAACTTCTCTACTGTACATCCCCTGTTGTTTCTGATGGTAGATGGCGAGGTGTTGAAGAGTCCTGGGTCCCGGATGTTTAAAGTGTTCGCTCTCATTTTGTGCATGTCACTCCTCTGGAATTTAGAGGTCACGTTTCACAAAAGTCTTCCCTGTCCATCGTGCTAGAAGGATGTTATTTCCAAATGTAAGTTGGGAACCAGACCTTCTAGAATTTTCTTGGTGTATATATGTAATGAGATACCCCTCTTATCTGCACCGTAGGGAGTATAACCTCATAGATTTCAGCCATTACCCGTAATTTTTGCTCATTTACCTCATCAGTAAGGGCTGTGAAAGACTTCTGTGTACTTTCTAAACCCGATATTTCACCCACCTGGTAGGGTGATGGAAGAACTCAACAATGTTCAGTTAATTTCAGTTCGTGAAAGAATAATCACTTTGAATGTTATACCCGATGGTTATTCTTCCCTAGTCTTGAAGGTCCGCAGGATCCAGCCCTCCTTTCTGTACAAGGCAACCCTTGTTTTGTTATGTTTGCTGAAAGTTAGAGTGTTAGACATAATTACTCCAAGAACTTTCTTTATTTGACTGGTTTATGGTTTTGTCTGTGTTTGTCTGGTAGTGTACGTGTATGTTTATATGTGTGTATATGAGTGGAGGGGGTCTTTTTTCCTCTGTTTCCTGGTGCTACCTCTTTGACGTGGGAAATGGCGATCAAGTATGATAAGATATAATGAATGATATTTGTTATTCTATTATTATTATTATTATTATTATTATTATTATTATTATTATTATTATTATTATTATTATTTACTGTATTGCTCAAGGGAGAGGAAGCGACCATCCTCTACCACTCGGATATGCCCCACAACAATTGACACTAAAGTGTATATGGCTACATATGAGAGCTGTGGAAAGTTTGAAGTTTGTAGAGAAGTACATACATAGCTGGTGGTTCAAAGGTTGGCTATGACGGGTCACTGGATGATGTCATGGAATGGGATCAACACTCTGGACAGAGGCAGTAGACAGTTTTGGTTGGATGATTGAAGGACACACACCAACCCCACTGACAAACAGTCCCTCTTGTTTTAACCGTCAGTTTAGCTGGGGATCATTCGTCGCGGTTGTTTCGTACCTGGAAACCTTCCAGCACCACAACTAGGAGTCTTCCAACCCCACAACTGGAAGTCTTACAGCACTGCAACTGGAACCCTTCCCGCACCACACCTGAAAACCTTCCAGCAACTCAGCTGGAAACCCTCCAGCACCACAACTGGAAACCCTCCAGCACCACAACTGGAAATGATCCAGCACCACAGCTGGAAACCCTCCATCACCACAGCCGGAAACCCTCCAGCACCACAACTGGAAATGATCCAGCACCACAACTGGAAACCCTCGAGCACCACAACTGGAAACCCTCCATCACCACAACTGGAAATGATCCAGCACCACAGCTGGAAACCCTCCACCACCACAGCTGGAAACCCTCCAGCACCACAACTGGAAACCCTCCAGCACCACAGCTGAAAACCCTCCAGAACCACAATTGGAAACCCTCCATCACCACAACTGGAAATGATCCAGCACCACAGCTAAAAACCCTCCATCACCACAGCTGGAAACCCTCCAGCACCACAACTGGAAACCCTCCAGCACCACAGCTGGAAACCCTCCAGCACCACAACTGGAAATGATCCAGCACCACAACTGGAAACCCTCCAGCACCACAACTGGAAATGATCCAGCAATGCAACTGGAAACACTCCAGCACCATAATTGAAAGACTTCCAACCCCCCACTCCTGGAAACCTTCCAGCACCATTACTTTTAACCCAACAGCACCATAACTGGAAATGATCCAGCACCACAGTTGTAAACCTTCCACCATCACTCCTACAAACTTTCCAGCACTGCTACTGTCTAGCTTAACCTCTCCGGAGGTATTGCTACATGGAAAGGAGAGGCATCCTGTCTTTCACAATGAGCGCTACATGGACACAGTTGCTTCTTGGACCGAACGTCATTGACTGGCTAAAGCTGTCGTCAGAGGGTTTAATTGTCTTCTAGTACTGTTGTCTATATCCCTTGGTAGGTGGTGTTTGTGACCTGTGACAACTCCGCCACCATAGCTTTCCTCATACACTGCTGTGTGACGTGTACCTTATGACGACCCCATCATTGTAACATGACCTGGTACTCCATAACATCTGCCCTCCTCCTGCACAGCAGTGTGACCTGCCTACAATGTTCTGTAATGAGACATCGCTTATTCACAGCAGGAAATGGGTGTGAGATTGTCGGCCGAGTATATGTTGTATATGTCACAAGGACCAGTCAGCTTGTCCCTACACCTCCCCAGCCTCACCTACACCTTCCCAGCCTCACCTACATCTTTCCAGCCTCACCTACATCTTCCATGCCTCACCAGCATCTTCCCAGCCTCACCTACATCTTCCCAGCCTCACCTGTTTGTCCCCAGCCTCACCTACACCTTACCAGCCTTATCTACACCTTCCCAGCCTCACCTACATCTTCCTAGCCTCACCCACACCTTCCCTTCTTCACCAGCACCACCTCAACCTCACTTATACTTTTCCAGCCTCACCAACACTGTCCCATTATCACCTACACTTTCCCAGCATCGCCTACACCTACCCTGTCTATTCTCCCAGCCTCACCTACACCTTCCCAGTCATTCTACACCTTCCCAGCCTCACCTAGACCTTTCCAGCATCTCATACACCTTCCCAGCCACGCATTCAGACACCCAAACCTTAATCTTCACGTAGAATGAGCACTCACTCTTCACTTGGCTTCTTATGTACCAACTTTTAGACATTCAAAATACAAGAGGGGAAGGTTTTGAGCTGCCCTCTCCCACCCGCTTCAGCTGCCATTTTTTACACACAAGAAATAAGGGGAAAGTATTCTTTATCTCCTATTCCCAGGGATAATATATATATATATATATATATATATATATATATATATATATATATATATATATATATATATATATATATTTTTTTTTTTTTTTTTTCTCCAAAAGAAGGAACAGAGGGGGCCAGGTGAGGATATTCCAAAAAAGGCCCAGTCCTCTGTTCTTAACGCTACCTCGCTAACGCGGGAAATGGCGAATAGTTTAAAAAAAATATATATATATATATATATATATATATATATATATATCCCTGGGGTTAGGGGAGAAAGAATACTTCCCACGTATTCCCTGCGTGTCGTAGAAGGCGACTAAAAGGGGAGGGAGCGGGTGGCTGGAAATCCTCCCCTCTCTTTTTTTTTTTTTTTTCCAAAAGAAGGAACAGAGAAGGGGGCCAGGTTAGGATGTTCCCTCAAAGGCCCAGTCCTCTGTTCTTAACGCTACCTCGCTAACGCGGGAAATGGCGAATAGTTTGAAAAAAAAAAAAAATATATATATATATATATATATATATATATATATATGGGAGCGGGGGGCTGGAAATCCTCCCTTCTCGTTTTTTTTTTTTTAAATTTTCCAAAAGAAGGAACAGAGGGGGCCAGGTGAGGATATTCAAAAAAAGGCCCAGTCCTCTGTTCCTAACGCTACCTCGCTAACGCGGGAAATGGCGAATAGTTTAAAAGAAAAAGAAAAATATATATATATATATATATATATATATATATATATATATATATATATATATATATATATATATATATATATATATTATCCCTGCAGAAGCTGGTGACTGAGTTTGGTAAAGTGTGTGAAAGAAGAAAGTTAAGAGTAAATGTGAATAAGAGCAAGATTATTAGTTACAGTAGGGTTGAGGGTCAAGTCAATTGGGAGGTAAGTTTGAATGGAGAAAAACTGGAGGAAGTAAAGTGTTTTAGATATCTGGGAGTGGATCTGGCAGCGGATGGAACCATGGAAGTGGAAGTGAATCATAGGGTGGGGGAGGGGGCGAAAATCCTGGGAGCCTTGAAGAATGTGTGGAAGTCGAGAACATTATCTTGGAAAGCAAAAATGGGTATGTTTGAAGGAATAGTGGTTCCAACAATGTTGTATGGTTGCAAGGCATGGGCTATGGATAGAGTTGTGCACAGGAGGGTGGATGTGCTGGAAATGAGATGTTTGAGGACAATGTGTGGTGTGAGGTGGTTTGATCGAGTAAGTAATGTAAGGGTAAGAGAGATGTGTGGAAATAAAAAGAGCGTGGTTGAGAGAGCAGAAGAGGGTGTTTTGAAATGGTTTGGGCACATGCAGAGAATGAGTGAGGAAAGATTGACCAAGAGGATATATGTGTCGGAGGTGGAGGGAACGAGGAGAAGTGGGAGACCAAATTGGAGGTGGAAAGATGGAGTGAAAAAGATTTTGAGTGATTGGGGCCTGAACATGCAGGAGGGTGAAAGGTGGGCAAGGAATAGAGTGAATTGAATCAATGTGGTATACCGGGGTTGACGTGCTGTCAGTGGATTGAATCAGGGCATGTGAAGCGTCTGGGGTAAACCATGGAAAGTTGTGTGGGGCCTGGATGTGGAAAGGGAGCTGTGGTTTTGGGCATTAATGCATGACAGCTAGAGACTGAGTGTGAACGAATGGGCCCTTTGTTGTCTTTTCCTAGCGCTACCTCGCACACATGGGGGGAGGGGGATGTTATTCCATGTGTGGCGAGGTGGCGATGGGAATGAATAAAGGCAGACAGTGTGAATTGTGTGCATGGGTATATATGTATGTGTCTGTGTGTGTATATATATGTGTACATTGAGATGTATAGGTATGTATATTTGCGTGTGTGGACGTGTATGTATATACATGTGTATGGGGGTGGGTTGAGCCATTTCTTTCGTCTGTTTCCTTGCGCTACCTGGCAAACGCAGGAGACAGCGACAAAGTAAAATAAAGTGAGTTTGAATGGAGAAAAACTGGAGGAAGTGAAGTGTTTTAGATATCTGGGAGTGGATCTGTCAGCGGATGGAACCATGGAAGCGGAAGTGGATCATAGGGTGGGGGAGGGGGCGAAAATTTTGGGAGCCTTGAAAAATGTGTGGAAGTCGAGAACATTATCTCGGAAAGCAAAAGTGGGTATGTTTGAAGGAATAGTGGTTCCAACAATGTTGTATGGTTGCGAGGCGTGGGCTGTGGATAGAGATGTGCGCAGGAGGATGGATGTGCTGGAAATGAGATGTTTGAGGACAATGTGTGGTGTGAGGTGGTTTGAGCGAGTGAGTAACGTAAGGGTAAGAGAGATGTGTGGAAATAAAAAGAGCGTGGTTGAGAGAGCAGAAGAGGGTGTTTTGAAATGGTTTGGGCACATGGAGAGAATGAGTGAGGAAAGATTGACCAAGAGGATATATGTGTCGGGGGTGGAGGGAACGAGGAGAAGAGGGAGACCAAATTGGAGGTGGAAAGATGGAGTGAAAAAGATTTTGTGTGATCGGGGCCTGAACATGCAGGAGGGTGAAAGGAGGGCAAGGAATAGAGTGAATTGGAGCGATGTGGTATACAGGGGTTGACGTGCTGTCAGTGGATTGAATCAAGGCATGTGAAGCGTCTGGGGTAAACCATGGAAAGCTGTGTAGGTATGTATATTTGCGTGTGTGGACGTATGTACATGTGTATGGGGGGGGGGTTGGGCCATTTCTTTCGTCTGTTTCCTTGCGCTACCTCGCAAACGCGGGAGACAGCGACAAAGTATAAAAAAAAAAAAAAAAAAAAAAAAATATATATATATATATATATATATATATATATATATATATATATATGGTGTGGGAGGCAAGTTGTTAGAAGCAGTGAAAAGTTTTTATTGAGGATGCAAGGCATGTGTACGTGTAGGAAGAGAGGAAAGTTATATATATATATTTATTTTTTTATATTTTTTTATTATACTTTGTCGCTGTCTCCCGCGTTTGCGAGGTAGCGCAAGGAAACAGACGAAAGAAATGGCCCAACCCCCCCCCATACACATGTATATACATACGTCCACAAACGCAAGTATACATACCTACACAGCTTTCCATGGTTTACCCCAGACGCTTCACATGCCTTGATTCAATCCACTGACAGCACGTCAACCCCGGTATACCACATCGCTCCAATTCACTCTATTCCTTGCCCTCCTTTCACCCTCCTGCATGTTCAGGCCCCGATCACACAAAATCTTTTTCACTCCATCTTTCCACCTCCAATTTGGTCTCCCTTTTCTCCTCGTTCCCTCCACCTCCGACACATATATCCTCTTGGTCAATCTTTCCTCACTCATTCTCTCCATGTGCCCAAACCACTTCAAAACACCCTCTTCTGCTCTCTCAACCACGCTCTTTTTATTTCCACACATCTCTCTTACCCTTACGTTACTTACTCGATCAAACCACCTCACACCACACATTGTCCTCAAACATCTCATTTCCAGCACATCCATCCTCCTGGCCCCAACTCTATCCATAGCCCACGCCTCGCAACCATACAACATTGTTGGAACCACTATTCCTTCAAACATACCCATTTTTGCTTTCCGAGATAATGTTCTCGACTTCCACACATTCTTCAAGGCCCCCAGAATTTTCGCCCCCTCCCCCACCCTATGATCCACTTCCGCTTCCATGGTTCCATCCGCTGCCAGATCCACTCCCAGATATCTAAAACACTTCACTTCCTCCAGTTTTTCTCCATTCAAACTTACCTCCCAATTGACTTGACCCTCAACCCTACTGTACCTAATAACCTTGCTCTTATTCACATTTACTCTTAACTTTCTTCTTCCACACACTTTACCAAACTCAGTCACCAGCTTCTGCAGTTTCTCACATGAATCAGCCACCAGCGCTGTATCATCAGCGAAAAACAACTGACTCACTTCCCAAGCTCTCTCATCCCCAACAGACTTCATACTTGCCCCTCTTTCCAAAACTCTTGCATTCACCTTCCTAACAACCCCATCCATAAACAAATTAAACAACCATGGAGACATCACACACCCCTGCCGCAAACCTACATT